>NC_091282.1:222991053-223294083 GCF_032444005.1 Ranitomeya imitator
GGCCACATATTGGTTTTAGAAATATATATTTGATTGCCTTTTCTCCTTGTTTACGACCCATTGTGGATATGGGCCTCATAGCTATAAACTACTTTTCTTCTGTTTTTGCTACCAGTGCCCAGACATTATAAATGGAAGTATTTCTTCATATGTACTTGGTAATATTATGAATGTCCAAGACTGCCCCTCTGGTTTTTAACTTATTTGTGTATTGTTCTAGTGGTGTCAAATAAAGTATTTTGAACTTTTAGATATTTTCTCTTTAATTATTTATCTTCAAGTATTTTTTTGATTGGTTAAAAGTGTGGTACCTACTTGAAGTGTACATATTGTAACTTTGGGATTTTTTCGTTTTCGGATTAAAGATCGTAATCTCCCTGCTGCGTGGCGACCCGCAGGATTGGGCGTTTTGCCTGGAATCTGGGAA
This sequence comes from Ranitomeya imitator, assembly GCF_032444005.1. Classification (NCBI taxonomy): domain Eukaryota; kingdom Metazoa; phylum Chordata; class Amphibia; order Anura; family Dendrobatidae; genus Ranitomeya; species Ranitomeya imitator. The sequence continues at coordinate 222,991,481 of NC_091282.1, forward strand.
TCCGGCTTTGCTTAATATTGACTCCTTTTTTCTGGCTTTAGGACTATTATATGATGAACCTAATTCTGTGGATCAAGCTGAGAAGACCTTGTTGGCCCTGTCTCAGGGTCAAGAGGCGGCAGAATTGTATTGTCAGAAATTCAGAAAATGGTCTGTATTGACTAAATGGAATAATGATGCTTTGGCGGCAATTTTCAGAAGGGGGCTTTCTGAATCCGTTAAAGATGTTATGGTTTCCCACGCCTTCTGGTCTGAGTGATTCTATGTCTCTGGCCATTCAGATTGACCGACGCCTGCGGGAGCGCAGAACTGTGCGCGCTGTGGCGTTATCCCCAGAGCAAATTTCTGAGCCTATGCAATGTGATAGAATTCTGTCTAGAACGGAACGACAAGGTTTCAGACGTCAAAATAGATTGTGTTATTATTGTGGCGATGCTTCTCATGTCATTTCTGTCTGCCCTAAGCGGACAAAGAGGATCGCCAGTTCAATCACCATCAGTACTGTACAACCTAAATTTCTGTTATCTGTGTCCTTGATCTGCTCATTGTCATCATTTTCTGTCATGGCGTTTGTGGATTCAGGCGCCGCCTTAAATTTAATGGATTTTGAGTTTGCCAAGCGTTGTGGTTTTCCCTTGCAGCCTTTGCAGAACCCTATTCTTTTGGGGAGCCTTCTGACTGTCCTGGTGTGGATTCTGTGGTGGACAGGTTGCAGCAGATTTGGGCTCATGTGGTGGACAAGTTGGTGTTGTCTCAAGAGGAGGCTCAACGTTTTGCTAATCGTCGTCGGTGTGTTGGTTCCCGGCTTCGGGTTGGGGATCTGGTCTGGTTGTCTTCCCATCATGTTCCTATGAAGGTTTCTTCTCCTAAGTTTAAACCTCGGTTTATTGGTCCTTATAGGATTTCTGAGATTATTAATCCCGTGTCTTTTCGACTGGCGCTTCCGGCCTCTTTTGCTATCCATAATGTCTTCCATAGATCTTTGTTGCGGAAATATGTGAAGCCCGTTGTTCCCTCTGCTGATCCTCCGGCCCCTGTGTTGGTTGATGGGGAGTTGGAATATGTTGTTGAGAAGATTTTGGATTCCCGTTTTTCAAGGCGGAAGCTTCAGTACCTGGTCAAATGGAAGGGTAATGGCCAGAAGGATAATTCTTGGGTTTTTGCCTCTGATGTCCATGCTGCTGATTTGGTCCGTGCCTTTCATCTGGCTCGTCCTGATCGTCCTGGGGGCCCTGGTGAGGGTTCAGTGACCCCTCCTCAAGGGGGGGTACTGTTGTAAATTCTGCTCTTGGGTTCCCTCCAGTGGTTGTTGGTGGGAATGCAGTTGTCTCTGACTCGCAGTCCTGGCCAGGTGTATCGGATAATTACAATTCTGACTGGGATATTTAGGTGTGCAGGATCCTTTGGCCCCTGCCAGTTGTCAATGTTTCTCTGGAAGTTTTGGATCTCTGCCTGGCCTCTCCTGCTTATTTGCCAGTTCAGCAAAGATAAGTGTCTGTTTCTTTTCCTGTGGCACACATGCAGTGTGCTTATTTTCAGTACTGTTCGTTTGTTTTTCTTTTGTCCTGATTAGACTGTGTCTGTGTTTTCTCAGTCTGGTTGGTTTCACTGGAGTTGCAGATTTACGCTCCTACATCTTTTAGTAGATGTAGGAAGTTTTTTGTATATTCTGCTGTGGATTTTTTTAAGGGTTTTAATACTGACCGCACAGAACTCTGTCCTATCCTGTCCTATCTAGCTAGAGTGGCCTCCTGTGCTAAATCCTGTTTTTTCTGCCTGTGTATGTTTTTTCCTCTCCGACTCACCGCCAATATTTGTGGGGGGCTGTCTATCCTTTGGGGATTTTCTCTGAGGCAAGACAGTATTCTGATTTCCATCTTTAGGGGTATTTAGTCCTCCGGCTGTGACGAGGTGTCTAGGTGTGTTAGGTACACTCCATGGCTACTTCTAGTTGCGGTGTTTAGTTCAGGTTTGCGGTCAGTATAGTGGCCACTTTCTCCAGTGAAAGTTCTCATGCAGCTCCTAGGTCACCGGATCATAACACCAGCTATAGTCGTGTGTGACAATGGCTGGAACCTGGTGGCTGCTCTGTGTCGAGGCGAGCTCACACACGTGCCATGCCTGGCCCATGTGCTTAAACTCACTGTTCAATATTTTCTGAAAAGCGACACGGAGGTGCCAGATCTGCTAGGAAAAGTCTGCTTTTCCCGTAAGCCTCACGTTCTCAAAATTTTGGGTGACAAGCAATACTGATTGTTGACACTTCTAGAGCCACGCTACAAGGAGAACTTTATATCTCTTATTCCAGAGGCAAACAGGCGTACTACAATGTTGGAGGACCATAGGGCTCTTCTTGCTGAATTATTTAATAAATTCCCAACTCAAAACGCTGGCAGAATAGGTCACAGTTTGTTGGCCAAGGAAGAAGTACAGGTGAGAGAGACACAACTCCAATCCAGCAGAGGCAGTGGAACACAGGCAAAGTTCGGGGAGAGTTTTCTCAGACCCTCCCATCGCCCTGGGCCTAAGGCATGGTGGACTCTCACAAGGAGTGAAAAGTTTGGGAAAATGCAGAGGGAGTACCTTGCAGACCGTACCAACGTCCTCTGTGCCCTTTAATTATTAAGTATATGGGTATATCACCTGTGCTATAGAGTGGTACTGCTAGTACGTGCACTGCATCGGCACTTCCACCAAAGAAAAAGGGCAAGGAATGCTCTGCTTAGAGTATCAACCATGTTGTGAATTCAGCTCTTGGGCTCCCTCTGGTGGTTGTAGAGGGTAATGCAGTTGTGTCTGGATTGCAGGAGTGGACATGTGTATCTACTAATTGCAGGAGTGACTGGGGTATATAGCTTTGCAGGATCCTTTAGTCAGTGCCAGTTGTCCATTGTTCTTGAAGGATTCACTTCCCTGCTGGTCTCTCCAGTTTGCAGTGTTTTTCTACAAAGATAAGTCCTGGCTTTGTTTTTGCTGTCCACCTGCAGTGGACCTTATAGTTCTGTGCATTTTCATGTTTTTGTCTTGTCCAGCTTGGTCTGTGAAGGATTTTTGCAGCCTAGCTATTTCTCTTTAGATGCAGATATACCCCTCATGTGTTTAGTCAGATGTGGTGATCCGTATTTTCTGCAGTGGATATTTTCTAGAGTTTTTGTACTGACCGCATAGTACTCTGTTCTATTCTTTCTTTTTAGCTAGTATGGCCTCCTATGCTAAATTCTGATTTCATTTCTACGTATGTTATTTCCCTCTCCTCTCACAGTCAATATTTATGGGGGGCTATCTATCCTTTGTGGATTTTCTCTGAGGCAAGATAGGTTTCCTGTTTCTGTCTTTAGGGGTAGTTAGATCTTAGGCTGTGCCGAGGGGTCTAGGGAGTGTTAGGTACCCCCCACGGCTGCTTTTAGTTGTGCTGCTAGGTTCAGGGTTTGCGGTCAGTACAGCGACCACCTTCTCCAGAGTACGTCTCATGCTGCTCCAAGGCCACCAAATCATAACAGTACAACTGGCCAACAATGAGTTATTTGCATCTCAGAAGAAGGGTGGAAAGATTTTGAGCCATTTTTTTTTCCTCAGCCTGTTTGGTCTGTTCCTCCCTCTTTACCTCTGGGTGGCTACGGAGTCTAGTATTAATATGAATCTTCAGGAGTTAGTTTCTCGGACGGATCAGCTTGCTGCTATGGTACAGGGGATTTCAGATTTCATTGTTCAGACTCCTGCCTTAGAACCTAAGATTCCCACTCCTGATTTATTCTTTGGTGACAGATCCAAATTTTTGAGTTTCAAAAATAACTGTAAACTGTTTTTTGCATTAAGACCTCGGTCTTCTGGTGATCCTATTCAGCAGGTTAAAATCATCATATCTCTGCTGCATGGTGACCCACAGGATTGGGCATTTTCCCTGGAATCAGGCAATCCTGCTTTGCTTAATGTTGATTCGTTCTTTCAGGCATTGGGGTTGTTGTATGATGAGCCTAATTCTGTGGATCAGGCTGAGAAAATCTTGTTAGCCCTGTGTCAAGGTCAAGAAGCGGCAGAATTGTATTGCCAGAAATTTAGAAAATGGTCTGTACTGACTAAATGGAATGAGGATGCCTTGGCGGCAATTTTCAGAAAGGGTCTTTCTGAATCCGTTAAAGATGTTATGGTGGGGTTCCCCACGCCTGCTGGTCTGAGTGATTCTATGTCTCTGGCCATTCAGATTGATCGGCACTTGCGCGAGCGCAGAATTATGCACACTGTGGCGTTGTCCTCTGAGCGGAGCCCTGAGCCTATGCAGTGTGATAGGATTTTGTCTAGAGCTGAACGTCAAACTTTCAGGCGTCAGAATAGGTTGTGTTTTTACTGCGGCGATTCTGCTCATGTTATTTCTGATTGCCCTAAGCGTACTATGAGAATCACTAGTTCTGTTGCCATCAGTACTATACAACCTAAATTTCTGTTATCTGTGACCTTGATCTGCTCATTGTCATCATTTTCTGTCATGGCATTTGTGGATTCAGGCGCCGCTCTGAACTTAATGGACTTGGAATTTGCCAGACGTTGTGGTTTTCCCTTGCAGCCTTTGCAGAACCCTATTCCTTTGAGGGGCATTGATGCTACACCGTTGGCTAAAAATAAACCTCAGTTTTGGACACAGCTGACCATGCGCATGGCACCAGCCCATCAGGAAGATTGTCGTTTTCTGGTGTTGCATAATTTGCATGATGATATTGTGCTGGGTTTTCCATGGTTGCAGCTACATAATCCGGTGTTAGATTGGAAATCCATGTCTGTGACTAGTTGGGGTTGTCAGGGGGTTCATGATCAGGTTCCTTTGATGTCAATCTCCTCTTCCCCCTCTTCTGAAGTTCCTGAGTTTTTGTCTGACTTCCAGGATGTATTCGATGAGCCCAAGTCCAGTTCCCTTCCACCGCATAGGGACTGTGATTGTGCTATAGATTTGATTCCAGGTTGTAAGTTCCCTAAGGGCCGAATTTTCAACCTGTCTGTGCCTGAACATACCGCCATGCGGAGCTATATTAACGAGTCTTTGGAGAAAGGGCATATTCGGCCATCCTCTTCACCATTGGGAGCGGGGTTCTTTTTTGTTGCCAAGAAGGATGGCTCCTTGAGACCCTGTATTGATTATCGCAGTACAGGGACCACCTTCTCCAGAGTACGTCTCACGCTGCTCCAAGGCCACCAAATCATAACACAACCCAATAAATTGGCTATTCCTCAGAACTGTATGTCCACAAAAACACTAGTGATTCTAGCGGGGTATTCCTTCTCCCGATAATAACTGGTAGCACAAGAGTGCTAATTAACATAAAGAAATGCACTTACTGGTTGGTCCTCTTTGTGGGCAACGTGTCAGGCTGCACCGTAGGGCTGCGGGGTAGTGCCCAGACTAGCTTACCCCAGAGGGTCTCTGCTTGCTAGGCGTCAAGAATGGGCAAGAACCACCAACTCCTAGCGTGCCCTGGCTGGAAGCAATGCCGAAGCAGTGTCGGAGTGTGTAGGGGCGTGGCAACTGGTGTGATGTCACAAGGTTGGTAGGCGGGCGCGTGTCAGGGCAACCAATCCAACGCATTTCGAAGGATACACTCCTTCTTCATCAGGGTTGGAGTTTCCTCATACCACAATGAGTCATGAAGACTCCTTAATGATACTATTACATATAAAAAATTGAATTTTAATACCACTGTTAATTATACTCAAAAGCTTAATTGTCTGGCCCTAAAGGGCAAATCACTGGGGATCCTAAATAAAAAAGAATTCCTATTCATCAACAATCGAACCCCAACAGTAGCCATTTTCTATCACATACCAAAAATTCACAAAAAGCACCTCAAACCCTCCAGGCCGCCCCATTATATCGGGCATAAATTGTCTCACTGCCAACCTCTCCAAATATGTGGACCTGCACCTGCAAAAGTGTATGGCATTGATTCCGACCTACCTTAAGGATACCACCCATACTATACAAACTTTGGAACCTATTATTCCTTGCCCTTTTTCTTTGGTGGAAGTGCCAATGCAGTGCACGTACTGATAGTACCACTCTATAGCGCAGGTGATATACCCATATACTTTTTATTGTTTTATTTTAGACAAGGTATAGCACAGACCCTGTCATCTCACCAGCAGCTCAGTTCCCCCTCACCCCCCCCCCCTCCCGGACTAATCCCCTCTCTTCCCTCTTATTCTGTCAGTGCAGCGCCAGTGTACACTACTTTTATATACCCTTTAATTATTGTTTAGCAAAGCTGAACATGGAGCATGAACTGTCTTTCTCTACTGCGAACGTGCGCTGTATTCACGTTCATGGAGCCCATGGTGCCTCGCTCTCTGGTGGTCATTGGGCACATGGCTCCTCGCTTTATGGTAGTGCCGCTTTTATTGGCAGTAGAAAACACCTTCATAATACAGAGACAGAGTACAACACCACCCAAGCATACACACTCTGCTCCTCCGACTTTCTATGTGTGCAGTGACTGCCTCTAGGCAGAAGATAATGATAGTGGTAGTAGTAGTTGGATCATTTAAGACAATCATGAAGCAGCCATAACAACTTTTCACAAAATACTACACTGTTCCATATGTGGCCTGCATTTTTTTAATGCAAAATAGTGCTGTATTTAAGTAGAGTAACAGACAGCAAAAACAGTGGAAAACCGGCCTAAAATGACCAAACTTGGAGCACCCAGATATATGAGGCCTGTCACGGAAATACCACACTGCCAAATATGTGGCCTGTATTTTTTAAATGCAAAATAGTGCTGTATATAAGTAGAGTGACAGACAGCAAAAACAATGGAAAACCGGCCTAAAATGCCCAAACTTGGAGCACGCAGATATATGAGGCCTGTCACGGAAATACCACACTGCCAAATATTTGGCCTGTATTTTTTTATGCAAAATAGTGCTGTATTTAAGTAGAGTGACAGACAGCAAAAACAGTGGAAAACCGGCCTAAAATGACCAAACTTGGAGCACGCAGATATATGAGGCCTGTCACGGAAATACCACACTGCCAAATATGTGGCCTGTATTTTTTAAATGCAAAATAGTGCTGTATATAAGTAGAGTGACAGACAGCAAAAACAGTGAAAAAACGGCCTAAAATGCCCAAACTTGGAGCACGCAGATATATGAGGCATGTCACGGAAATACCAAACTGCCAAATATGTGGCCTGTATTTTTTTAAATGCAAAATAGTACTATATATAAGTAGAGCAACAGACAGGAAAACACAGGACTAATGCCCTAAAATGGCCAAACTTGGAGCACGCAGATATATGAGGCCTGTCACGGAAATACAACACTGCCAAATATGTGGCATGTATTTTTTATGTAAAATAGTGCTGTATATAAGTAGAGTAAAAGACACCAAAACAGTGGAAAACCAGCCTAAAATGCCCAAACTTGGAGCACGCAGATATATGAGTTCTGTCACTGAAATGCAACACTGCCAAATATGTGGCCTGGCTTTTTTATGCAAAATAGTGCTGTACTGTTTATAAGTAGAGTGACAGACAGCAAAATAGTGGAAAAAAGGCCTAAAATGCCAAAACTTTGAGCATGCAGATGTATGAGGCTTGTCACGGAAATACCACACTGCCAAATATGTGGCCTGTATTTTTTTAAATACAAAATAGTGCTAAATAAGTAGCGTAACAAACAGGGAAAAACTGGACTAATGGCCTAAAATGCCCAAACTTGGAGCATGCAGATATATGAGGCCTGTCACAGAAATACAACACTGCCAAATATGTGGCCTGTATTTTTTAAATGCAAAAGAGTGCTGTATATAAGTAGAGTGACAGACAGCAAAAACAGTGGAAAACTGGCCTGAAATGCACAAACTTGGAGCATGCAGATATATGAGGCCTGTCACGGAAATACTACACTGCCAAATTTGTGGCCTGTATTTTTTTTAATGCAAAATAGTGCTGTATATAAGTAGAGTAACAGACAGGAAAAAACGGGACTAATGGCTTAAAATGCCCAAACGTGGAGCACGCAGAAATATGAGGTCTGTCACGGAAATGCAACACTGCCAAATATGTGGCCTGGCTTTTTTATGCAAAATAGTGCTGTATGTAAGTAGAGTAACATACACCAAAATAGTGGAAAACCGGCATAAAATGCCCAAACTTTGAGCATGCAGATGTATGAGGCCTGTGACGGAAATACCACACTGCCAAATATGCGGCCTGTATTTTTTTAAATGCAAAATAGTGCTGTATATAAGTAGAGTAACAGAAAGGAAAAACCTGGACTAATGCCCTAAAATGCCCAAACTTGGAGCACGCAGATATATGAGGCCTGTCATGGAAATACAACACTGCCAAATATGTGGCCTGTATTTTTTAAGTGCAAAATAGTACTGTACATAAGTAGAGTGACAGACAGCAAAAACAGTTGAAAACTGGCCTGAAATGCCAAATCTTGGAGCACGCAGGTATATGAGGCCTGTCACGGAAATACCACACTGCCAAATATGTGGCCTGTATTTTTTTAAATGCAAAATAGTGCTGAATATAAGTAGAGTAACAGACAGGAAATAACTGGACTAATGGCTTAAAATGCCCAAACTTGGAGCACGCAGAAATATGAGGTCTGTCACAGAAATGCAACACAGCCAAATATGTGGCCTGGCTTTTTTATGCAAAATAGTGCTGTATGTAAGTAGAGTAACATACACCAAAATAGTGGAAAACTGGCCTAAAATGCCCAAACTTTGAGCACGCAGATGTATGAGGCCTGTCACGGAAATACCACACTGCTAAATATGTGGCCTGTATTTTTTTAAATGCAAAATAGTGCTGTATATAAGTAGAGTAACAGACAGGAAAAAACTGGACTAATGCCCTAAAATGGCCAAACTTGGAGCATGCAGATATATGAGGCCTGTCACGGAAATACAACACTGCCAAATATGTGGCCTGTATTTTTTAAATGCAAAATAGTGCTGTATATAGGTAGAGTGACAGACAGCAAAAACAGTAGAAAACCGGCCTGAAATGCCAAAACTTGGAGCATGCAGGTATATGAGGCCTGTCACGGAAATACCACACTGCCAAATATGTGGCCTGTATTTTTTTAAATGCAAAATAGTGCTGAATATAAGTAGAGTAACAGACAGGAAATAACTGGACTAATGGCCTAAACTGCCTAAACTTGGAGCATGCAGATATATGAGACCTGTCACGGAAATACCACACTGACAAATGTGTGGCCTGTATTTTTTAAATGCAAAATAGTGCTGTATATAAGTAGAGTGACAGGCAGCAAAAGCAGTGGAAAACCGGCCTGAAATGCCCAAAATTGGAGCACGCAGATATATGAGGCCTGTCACGGAAATACCACACTGCCAAACATGTGGCCTGGCTTTTTTATGCAAAACAGTGCTGTATATAAGTAGAGTAACAGACAACAAAACAGTGGAAAACCGGCCTGAAATGCCAAAACTTGGAGCATGCAGGTATATGAGGCCTGTCACGGAAATACCACACTGCCAAATATGTGGCCTGTATTTTTTTAAATGCAAAATAGTGCTGAATATAAGTAGAGTAACAGACAGGAAATAACTGGACTAATGGCCTAAACTGCCTAAACTTGGAGCATGCAGATATACAGTGGGGCAAAAAAGTATTTAGTCAGTCAGCAATAGTGCAAGTTCCACCACTTAAAAAGATGAGAGGCGTCTGTAATTTACATCATAGGTAGACCTCAACTATGGGAGACAAACTGAGAAAAAAAAATCCAGAAAATCACATTGTCTGTTTTTTTAACAATTTATTTGCATATTATGGTGGAAAATAAGTATTTGGTCAGAAACAAACAATCAAGATTTCTGGCTCTCACAGACCTGTAACTTCTTCTTTAAGAGGCTCCTCTTTCCTCCACTCATTACCTGTAGTAATGGCACCTGTTTAAACTTGTTATCAGTATAAAAATACACCTGTGCACACCCTCAAACAGTCTGACTCCAAACTCCACTATGGTGAAGACCAAAGAGCTGTCAAAGGACACCAGAAACAAAATTGTAGCCCTGCACCAGGCTGGGAAGACTGAATCTGCAATATCCAACCAGCTTGGAGTGAAGAAATCAACAGTAAGAGCAATAATTAGAAAATGGAAGACATACAAGACCACTGATAATCTCCCTCGATCTGGGGCTCCACGCAAAATCCCACCCCGTGGGGTCAAAATAATCACAAGAACGGTGAGCAAAAATCCCAGAACCACGCGGGGGGACCTAGTGAATGAACTGCAGAGAGCTGGGACCAATTTAACAAGGCCTACCATAAGTAACACACTATGCCACCATGGACTCAGATCCTGCAGTGCCAGACGTGTCCCACTGCTTAAGCCAGTACATGTCTGAAGTTTGCTAGAGAGCATTTGGATGATCCAGGGGAGTTTTGGGAGAATGTCCTATGGTCTGATGAAACCAAACTGGAACTGTTTGGTAGAAACACAACTTGTCGTGTTTGGAGGAAAAAGAATACTGAGTTGCATCCATCAAACACCATACCTATTGTAAAGCATGGTGGTGGAAACATCATGCTTTGGGGCTGTTTCTCTGCAAAGGGGCCAGGACGACTGATCCGGGTACATGAAAGAATGAATGGGGCCATGTATCGTGAGATTTTGAGTGCAAACCTCCTTCCATCAGCAAGGGCATTGAAGATGAAACGTGGCTGGGTCTTTCAACATGACAATGATCCAAAGCACACCGCCAGGGCAACGAAGGAGTGGCTTCGTGAGAAGCATTTCAAGGTCCTGGAGTGGCCTAGCCAGTCTCCAGATCTCAACGCTATAGAAAACCTTTGGAGGGAGTTGAAAGTCCGTGTTGCCAAGCGAAAAGCCAAAAACATCACTGCTCTAGAGGAGATCTGCATGGAGGAATGGGCTAACATACCAAGAACAGTGTGTGGCAACCTTGTGAAGACTTACAGAAAACGTTTGACCTCTGTCATTGCCAACAAAGGATATATTACAAAGTATTGAGATGATATTTTGTTTCTGACCAAATACTTATTTTCCACCATAATATGCAAATAAATTGTTAAAAAAACAGACAATGTGATTTTCTGGATTTTTTTTTCTCAGTTTGTCTCCCATAGTTGAGGTCTACCTATGATGTAAATTACAGACGCCTCTCATCTTTTTAAGTGGTGGGACTTGCACTATTGCTGACTGACTAAATACTTTTTTGCCCCACTGTATGAGACCTGTCACGGAAATACCACACTGACAAATGTGTGGCCTGTATTTTTTAAATGCAAAATAGTGCTGTATATAAGTAGAGTGACAGGCAGCAAAAGCAGTGGAAAACCGGCCTGAAATGCCCAAACTTAGAGCACACAGATGTATGAGGCCTGCCACAGAAATACTACACTGCCAAATATGTGGCCTGTATTTTTTTAAATGCAAAATAGTGCTATGTATAAATAGAGTAACAGGCAGGAAAAAACTGGACTAATGGCCTAAAATGCCCAAATTGGAGCACACAGATATATGAGGCCTGTCACGGAAATGCCACACTGCCAAATATGTGGCCTGTATTTTATTAAATGCAAAATAGTGCTGTATATAAGTAGAGTGACAGACAGCAAAACAGTGGAAAAACCGGCCTAAAATGCCCAAACTTGGAGCACGCAGATATATGAGGCCTTGTTTGTTTTTTGTTGAATTTAAAACAATAAAAATAGAGTGGCACAAGGCTACCACACAGAACTATGCTACTGCGGAAATTTGATTTTTCAAAAACAGATACACCAGAACTCAGTCTGACCTAACAGACTGTATTAATGTGTTTTTTGCTTTTTGGTGAATGTAAACCCCAAAAAACTGACCAAGGCTAGCACACAGAGCTATGCTACGTATGCCTGTGGAAATCCGTTTTTTCAAAAACAGATGCACCAGGACTCAGCCTGACATAACAGACTGAATTAATTTTTTGGGGGCTTTTGGATGAATTTAAAAACAAAACAAACAGTGGCACAAGGCTAGCATACACAACTATGCCACAAATGCCTGGCAAACTATGATTTTTAAAAAGGCATCAGTCTGAGAGAACAGACTGTTTATTTTTTTTTTTTTGGGGGGGTGAATTTTTAGAAAAAAGAAAAAATATGAAAACTGCAACTGGGTATATAGTAAATAATCAACAGCAGCAAACAGTTATGGAGCTTTGGGAGGGATGCAGTGGTAGCTATGTACGCACATACAGTGCCTGCAGGCTTTGCACTGATATGGATATGCTGTGCTCTGCCTACATAGCGCTGCCATCTTGGGACCCACGAATTATCACTAAAAAGGACTGTTGGTTTCTCAGGAGTTGTGGATGTAAGAGTTGCAGACTTACACTAACTATTAAAACCACGATTCTGACCCTATCTTTGCAGCAGCTATCCCTACTCTCGCTGAATCAGGAGCTGAATGCGGCGAGCAGGGTGGCGCCAGGTCTCTTCTACTCATGATGATGCTGTGCAGCCAAGCCAATCACAACAAAGATGGCTGCGGCATTTCATGGCCTGGCAGACAATCCCTGCAGCGTGATTGGGTCTCTAAAGTCCATCAAAAATGCTGGGTGGAGACACCAGTTCCCGCCGAGTAATCCCGAAAATGCTTGGTGCTCAGCGAGTACACTGATAATAGGGCGAGTGACGAGTAGTGACGAGCACGTTCGCTCATCACTAGTTGTGACCTTTTGAACCCAGATGCCCGAGGGGTCTCATCAGGATTTGATACACTAATGACACTGTCTCTCTATGGGCCATAATGTAGACGGAAATAATGTTAATGGTCAAAGGACGACAAAAAATCTTTGACCCGCTTGTTGACACCATGAACATTGTGCTTTCGGATTACTGTTACATTTTTAACCTATTACTATAATCAAGTCAATAAAAGTTTTCAGTGAAAGGCACAAGAGCTGTAGTTCATCAAATCTGACATCTTTATTTATAGTGTTATAAATATTAATCTGACTCAGGTGATGTTATGAGATTACAAACGAATTTTTCATCTGCAGTAATTTCTAATTAATTGCTCAAATGTAGCAATAAATGACAAACTCCCAAACATAAAATAATTCTAAAGCCTTTCTACTGCGACAAATTACAATCTATTTCCAGTTTCTAAATTTTGCAGACAGCATAGTAGCATAAAAGCAAGAAATAAAGGCTTTTAAGAATTCAGCATCTTCCCACTTTATTTCTTTGCGACAAATACAAGCTTTAACTTTCCTTATTCTTCATCCCTGTGTGTCTTTTTCTCCCTTTAAGTATACAGTACAAAGCAGCTCTCCTGAGGCGTTAAAAATATCTTAACTGCTTTCCTAAAAACTGTGTGAAACTGGAGAAATTTCAACTACTGTATACTGTTCTGCCAAAGATGTTTCAGCAAGTGTCAAAGTTGCATCACTTGGGTCTGGAGCTTGAATTATGCCTGTGTGTATGCACAGCATGTGCATTGTGTAACACTATTATGTGAATATTTATTGTATTATATTTTTAATAAACTGTAGGAATGAAAAGAAAAAAAGGTAAGGAAAGGACTGTGTTCCTCTACATATAACAAGCTCTGCTCTATTGAATAAAGTTTATATGTGCCACCCGGAAACTAGGAACTTTTTCGTGAAAGTCTTCCAATATTATATTATTGTCTAGAGTGATGGAGAACCTGCTGTGTCTTCTGGAAGCATATTTAAATCATAGGTGGAGAAAGGAAGGATATGTTTCTGGCACACCAAACAGATAAAATGAAAAAAAGTTTATTTGAACATGACTAAAAATAAAACAATAAAAACAAACTGATGCATTTCTGACACAACAGATCACCTTTAGTCATAGGATATAGTAAGAATATATGAACAGATATAAATAAGGAACATGCACTAATTATAGCAAAGAGAGATAATTGAGTAATGAAATGCAGAAGCTGTAATATAAACCAAGTGAGGACTGGAAAGTAAAACAATAGAATCAATTCATGTAGAACAAATCATTTTTATGATTCATTCCCCTGGGGAATTTCATATCTAGTCGAAATATCCAAAAGGCTCCCCTCATCAATAAATGTTTATGCCAGTCCCCTTCTCGTCTGGGACAACTGACTTCTTTTATGGCAATGCATGTAAATGACTCAAATGAGTAAGGTCACCCTTAGGGCAGTCTCACACATCCAGATAATTCCGGTACCGGAAAAATCGGTACCGGAATTATCCGTGTCCGTGTGCCGGTGCGTTTCTATGGCACATCAGTGTGGCACACGTGCGGCACACGTGTGCCGCCCGTGTGCCCACTGGGTACCACACGCACCATGCGGGAGACAGCGCTAAAGTTTAGTGCTGTCCCCTGCATCTGGTGCTGAAGCCGCGATTCATATCTTCCCTGCAGCAGCGTTTGCTGTAGAGAAGATATGAATAATCGTGTTTAAAATAAAGCTCCATGTGCCCAACCCCCTCCCACACCATGTGCGCCCCCCCTGTTCTTAAAATACTCACCCGGCTCCCTCGCTGGCTGGCGCTGGTTCCTGTCCTGGCCACACCTTCTACTGTATGAGCAGTCACATGGGGCCGCTCATTTACAGTGATGAATATGCGGCTCCACCCCTATGGGAGGTGGAGCCATATATTCATGACTGTAATCGGCGGCCCCACGTGACCGCTCATACAGTAGAAGGTGCGGCCAGGACAGAAAGCAGCGCCAGCCAGCGAGGGAGCCGGGTGAGTATTTTAAGAACAGGAGGGGCGCACAGGGGGTGGGAGGGGGGTGGGCACATGGAGCTTTATTTTAAACACAATTATTCATATCTTCTCTACAGCAAATGCTGTATATTTTTTTTCAATACAAAATATTTTTTCTAAACTTTAGTTGTGGGTTTCAATACCTCTTGCAAATATACACAAGAGTGCACGGTTCCCTGCACAATGAAACAGGTTACACCACTGATGAACCAACTGAGTTAAAGGATCTAATGAAACAGCTTGAAAAACTATAGAGCCAAAAACAGCGAACTTGGTGGGATCATAACACTAACACAATACCTGGAGAAACAAATGATCCCCCGTGGTTTACGAATAAAAAAGATCCCGACATACATTTTTTCTGATGATTTTATCAAGTGGAACGAAGTATTAGCCCAGTGTTTGTTTAAACTAATGGAGCTGATTGTCTCTTTCAAGGAAATATGTTTACAGGATATCAAAAAAGACATGGACACCTACCAATGCTAACCTTGTTAAATTCCATGGGACTCCCGATTTTGAATATCTTTTCAAAAAAATGTCTGAACATTTAAAATCATTAGGGGAAAGCTTAATCAAGATCAAGAAATCAAAGTTCAGCAGAGACATGCTGGACAACAACACCAATAAAGCGTATAATTGGAACTATAAATCAACCATCGAGTCCCGGTGTTGGCTCTCTCCATACCATTGGCACTGCAAAAGGCATTGATTGTCTTTTCCATTCAACCACTGTGTGAGGTGTAATGAATATCGATTACAGCATGTACATGGGGCCCAACTCTGATCCTGATCTATTTTACAGCCAAAATAAAGGGTGTAGGCTTTCTTAATCATATGAGTCAAGTTTTGCTTTTGTGACTCAAAAGTCACCTCACCACAGATATACAGTAGTAGTAATTATCTGCAATACGATAAGATGCAATACACTTTATTGATCCGGGGGTATATTACGGTATTACAACAGCAATACAAAAAGCAGTATATAAAATATTAGGACACAAATCTTGCACAAGTTTACCAACATTACATAACAAATCTGATTTATTAATGCAAACCCGAAGCATCACTGAATAGCTGAACGATGATATCAATAGATCGCTGAAATTGCTATGTGACTGATAGAGGGAGAACATGCGCCTTTTATAGAGTTGTGGGATGCGAGCTTAATTAGGATTGCATCATCTTTCTTTGGCATCTATCATTGGTCATTTAGAGATGATGAAAAACTGATGACTCAATTCATTAGTCATTTGGAGATGATGCGATATTGATGAAGCAATCCATTAGTCAGTTGGATGGTGCAAAACTGATGACGGAAGGCAGATGATGTATTCCTTGCCTAACGTTGTATCAAAGGCTGTGAGAAATATAGACGCACCCCTGTATCATAAAACTAGAGACAATTTCAAAATTTAAGCATCATTTTCGTTTTCAGCACCCCAAAATTAGTTAAGTTGAACTGTTTTCATGTCTGAACCAATTTTGCTGTTGACTAGTAAATCAGAGTTCGATCAGAGTGTCATTAGCATATCAACTAAATTCCCAATTCTCTCGGTTGAGAGAATCTATGGTCTTGTGACCCTGGCCTTAAAATAAAGTGAAAAGTTCCGGCGCTCCTCTTCTGTTTTCTATCGAAAACAGGTTGTCATCAGTTTATATTCCCATACTCTTCTGTCTCTCTTAGATTTTAAGCTACCTTTTAATACAAGTAATTTCATGTCCATAATGTTATGATTTGGGAGACAAAAATGTATTGCCACAGGTAGATCCATTCTTTTTTCTCCTATTGTGTGGCAGTGAGAATTCATTCTTGTTCTAAGCTTTTGCCCTGTCTCCCCCACATACAGACCCCCAGTTGGACATTTAGTACAAATAATTAGGTACACCACATTAGAAGTGACGCAGCTAAAAGTACCTGGTATCTTGTAGTCCTGATGTGAATTGGGGATTTTTATCCTGTCTGTGGTCATTATAAATGGACAGGTTTTACATTTTTTCTGATTGCAACCTGCAGGTACCTTTCCTTGCAATCAGAAAAAATGTAAAACCTGTCCATTTATAATGACCACAGACAGGATAAAGATCCTATGTTGTCTATGTTGTGCATAAATATGTGATTCTTCAGAATTTCTTTTAGTCTTTGCCTGATGAAGAGACCTGTGTAGTCTCGAAAGCTTGCAATTTGTTACCATCTTTTCAGTTAGCCATTAAGAGGTATCAACCACTGAGGACTCTCAATTCTAAATATTTTTCTATGTATTGGCTAACACGGTACCAAGATATATATATTCCCTGTATAGTTTATACTAAACACTGAGCTGCAGTGGAATGTTTCACTTTTACTTCCTACTACTTTCCAGTGATCTGATATGTCTATGTAATGCCAACTTTAAATAACTTGTCCCACTGGTCACAACAAACTGTCAGCTACCAGTATTATTCCAGGAAAAAAAATGTAGTTCTATTTGTAAGGTTATTTATTAACACAATAAAATCTTATTGTGACCCATGAATCACTAAAGTTGATCTTTCATGGTCCACATATTTCAACTATGATTCCAAAGTCTTTGCATTATGCAAAATTTTGCATCTAAAGTCCCTCACACAAAATGTTTCCTGTGTTTCAATGTTGTTAAAGGATCTTTGACATTATAATGTATTCTAATTTAATTAATTCTGAAACACAGCTTATTTCACTAAACTAATTTGTAAAACTCAAATACAACATAACATTGCAAAGTTAATTTTTCTGCAGATGGCATGACACTTTATCCTCCGAATTGTTTAATAAAATATATTTTAATTTTGTCCTGAATAGAATTTAATTATATTTGACATATTGGTTATGCTTCTGCATAACTAAGATGCATAGTCATCTATGCACTAAATGGATGTCGTGAGTTATGCTAAACTGAGGTGGTTTTAGGGTGGTCCCATGCAAAGTATTTTAAGAGTGATAAGATGGAGAGACAAGTGTGACATACTTACCTCTCACTGCTCATGGACTTAGTTACAGGTACGTGCAGTGATGGTGGTGTAGACGGTGCCTCCCCTGAAACTAGGTGGAGTGAGTGCTCCCCTGTCAACTTGATTGATATATGTATTCGAGATAGTGGTGGCTACTGCTGTCCAGCCAATGGTGGATGCGGTGGGGTGGGGTCACATGAGGTACTGCTTAAAGAGGCTGCTGGCACCGGCAGCAGGAGCAGGGTAATCCTACATTCCCTGATCTCTCAGAAGATGTTGGCACCAGTGAGTGGATTCCCCTTTCCCAATGA
Source organism: Ranitomeya imitator (assembly GCF_032444005.1). Classification (NCBI taxonomy): domain Eukaryota; kingdom Metazoa; phylum Chordata; class Amphibia; order Anura; family Dendrobatidae; genus Ranitomeya; species Ranitomeya imitator. The sequence goes on from NC_091282.1 coordinate 223,009,511, forward strand.
ATTCCCTGAGTTTCAGTAAAATGGACACCGAGGGCAGTGCATATGCAGATTGAGATCTCAGGAGACTAATTTTGTCTACGGACGTAGATGATGAGACACAGTTGCCGATATGTCAGGTTGTTGTTAAGCCACCAAGTCGGGGGATCAGGGTACAGCAGTGGAAGATGAGGTGGTGGATGACAAAGTCACTGACCCAACTTGGGAAGCTAGTATGCAGAGCGAGGCCCGCAATGCTGATGGGGAGGGATCAACAGCACCAAAACAGACATTAAGAGGCAGTGGGGTGACCACAGGGAGAAGGCTGGCAACTGTTCATGCCTGAATCAAAGAGTTAAGTGTTCCCCAGTCTGGAACTTTTTAAACAGATTTCTGAGACAAGAAAATGGTTATTTGAAACCTGTGCCAAGCCAAGATCAACAGGAGCCTGACCACTAAGAGCCTAACCACTACCCTCATAATCAGGCACATGTCACCTAAGCACTCAACTCGGTGGGCTGATCACCTGGGTCCATGATTGGTGTCAGCAGGGACACCACTGCTTCTCCCATTCTAGGTGCTTCCTAATCCCCTGTACATGAAGATGGCAAAGACACCCCCCCGTTCCCAGCCACCCACCTATAGGCTCAAATGCTAATCGGGAACATTTTTAGGCTGCTTGTCATGGAAATGTTGCTGTTTAGGTTTGTAGACATGGAGAATCTCCATCAATTTATGGCTGTAGCCATCTCCTGATACTTGGTTCCCATCTGCCACTATTTCTCTCCATGTGGCATCCCCACACTGTACCAGCATGTGTCTAGCAGACAAATCACCCACCGCTGCAGAGTTATTGTTCTGTTTTCATACACGTTGATATGGTGTGTGATCCAACATACAGCATAAACCACTTCTGTCTTCCAAATAAGCAGACTGTTCTCTGTAGTGTAACTTGTTTATTGGTAAAAAGGTATTGCAAACACGTGCGTGGTAAAACTATAAGAATATAAATGACATAAATAAGTATTGGGTCAAATAATAGCACAGCTGACACTTTACAACTAACAGAGAAAGTATGCAGTATGATGCAACTTGTGTATATAACTACATCCAGTAAGTCACTGATAATAGATTTACTAAGTACTAGCTGCCATACAGTAAATCACATTCTGTACAACACTATATTTGCAGAACAGAAGTAACAATCTTACTGGATAAACTTAACCAGGATGGCAAGTGAGTGAGATGGTTCAAGCACAGCACATGAGCACGTGTGTCCCAGGGAGTACACAGAAAATAATGGAGTTTCTCTGTCCCAGCATACCTTGGTACAATCCCACAATGCAACATTCTAATTGTTACTAAAGCACAGATTATAAATTTAACCACCACTATATGGTGCTATAACACAGCAAACCAAAACACTAATAGTACTAAACTTTAATGCATAATACAAGCCACGCTGTCCTTATTAGAATGGACAGAACACTCCCTGCTTGGCAACAACCGATGCCACCTACAGCTCTTTTGGATTTGAGGTGATTGTCTTTAGTTACCGTACGTAGAACGGATACCGGAGGGTGGATTTCCTCATCTGCCTCTGGGTCCACCAGTTCAAAGGTGTTTGACCTGTCAATGTATGGCGTCGAACGGTATAAGAATGTAGGGCCAGTAAACCAGGTTGTGTCCTCAAGGTGTCTTGCTTCAACAGATCTGGTTGCGTGGTCCGCCGGATTGTGGTGTCTGGACACATAATGCCACTGTTTAGGGTCGGGGGATCTCCTGATCCTTAGCACCCGATTGCTGACATAGACATAAAAGCGACGAGTTTCATTGCAAATGTACCCCAGCACTACCTTGCTGTCAGTGCAGAACTCGACTTCTTTGACTTCCAGGTCGATTTCTGACAAGATAAGCTCAGCTAACACTACTGCTAGCACAGCTACACAGAGTTCCAGTCTGGGTACTGTGTGTTCACAAAGTGGGGCCAGTTTTGTCCGGCTCATAACAAGCCTTACATGGCATTGTTCGCTGATGTCGGTAGCTTTCAAATACGCTACTGCTGCAATTGCTTTGGTTGAGGCATCGCAGAAGATACAAAGCCTTTGCATCTTGACTTCTGTTGATGGCACAGAAGCATATGATCGTGTCACGTAGAGACTTGACAGGGCTTCTAAAGAGTTCTTCCATCTTACCCACAATTCTCTTTTCTCGCTGGGAAGCAGATCATCTCAATTGGACGTCTCTTGGGTTAAGTCTCTCAACATCATTTTACCTTAAATAGTTACAGGGGTTACAAATCCCAGAGGATCGTACAAGCTGTTTACAATGGACAGGATGCGTCTACGCGTGAAGGGTTTCTCTTCTTCGCTGATCTGGAAGGTGAATGCATCCCTTTTCAAATCCCAGAGTAAACCCAGGCTCCGCTGCATGGGAAGGGAGTCCATGCTTAAATCCAAGTCTTTTAAATCGGTTGAGTAATCTTGACAGGGAAAGGCTGCCATTAGTTTTTGGCTGTTGGAAGCAATTTTGTGCAACCTCAAGTTGGACGAAGCGAGCATTTCTTGTGCCCTTTTTAGGAGACTGACTGCCGACTCATCTGTGGGTATGGATTTCAGACAGTCATCTACGTAGAAATCCTTTTCTACAAGCGATCTTACGTCCGATCCATACTTGGCTTCACCCTCTCTGGCTGAATGTCTTAAGCCATAGATAGCGACAGCAGGGGAGGGGCTGTTCCCGAAGATGTGTACCTTCATACGATATTCCACGATAGGAGGAATTGTAAGGGTCATTATCATGGTACCAGAAGAACCTCAAGTAGTTTCTGTGTTCTTCTTTAACAAGGAAGCAGTGAAACATCTGTTGTATGTTGGCCATAAATGCTACTGCATCTTTGCAGAAACGAAGAAGTACTCCCAGAAGTCTGTTGTTGAGGTCTGGACAGGACAGAAAGATGTCATTTAAAGAAACACCTTCGTATCTGGCACTTGAGTCAAATATCACTCTGATCTGGTTTCTTCGGATGATACACGCCGAAAATAGGTAAGTACCAACATTCCTCGGAATCTTGAAGTACAGGTGCAATTTCCGTGTGGCCATTCTGGAATATTCTCTCCATGAAGATAAAAAAGTGTTCCCTTGTTTCTGGTGTCTTCTGCAGTTTGTGTGTAAGGGAGACAAATTGACTGTAGACAAGTTCTCTGTTGTTGGGTAAGCATTGCTTCTGTGGTTTGAATGGTAAAGGTGCGACCCAACTCTTTGATTCATCTCTTTCTATCTCTCGATCCATGATGTCCAAAAACAGTCTGTCCTTTATGGACGTTGCTACTTGGTTGTCTTCTCTTGTCCTGTGGAAAACTGTGCCCCCTAAATGATCTTGCTCACTATCGCATGCATGGTCTTCACAGGAAGGATCAGCTAACGGACAAGGTGGAGGGGCGTTGTGTGGCAATTCTTTAATCAGGAAACTGCTCTTGCATGGCTGGAAGAGAGACGGACGTCATTTTCGAGAGTATTGGTGAGCATATTGTTGACTGATGTCGGCCTGTGTGCTCCACCCAAACAGACATCTCCCATAATGACCCATCCTAGGTCAAGTCTCTGAGCATATGGGGCATTTTGTGGGCCGTTATTCTGTCCTCTAGCCTTATGGACCCATAGTATGTCTCTTCCGAGGAGTAAAACGATTGGAGCCTCTTGGTCTGCTACCTCTGGTGTAGGTATCTCAGACCTGTTGTCGGGAATCTGGTTGCACTCCAGTATTGATGGCAAGGATAAGCAGGTTTGACTGTCTATAGACTCTACTTTGAATCTGGTTGCCTTTCTCCCCGGCATCTCAACAGTACCTGCACATGTCTTCAAGGAGTACGGAGAGCTGGGACCAGCAATGTTGAAAGTGTCAAAGAGAAAGGACTTAGCTAGAGACCTGTTTCTCTGATCATCCAAGATTGCATATACCTTGATTGCCTTATCCTGTTGGCTTGCTGGGAATACTCTGACAAGACAGATCTTCAAGCAGGATCTTCCTGCTACAAGTTCCTTGCAGATCTCTGTACACTGAGAAGTAACCTCTGGGGTGTCAGTGTCCATCTGTTTTTCGGCAGATTCTTCTACTCACGACGATACCCCTGAGGGTGGTCTGGGGTGTAAGGCCGTGTTGTGCTCCACACTACTACATTCTGTGCATTTCACACTGGTTTCACAGTTCTTGGCGAAGTGTGAGGTCATCGCGCAGCATCTGAAGCATATCTTGTTTTCCTTTAGGAAACTCTTACGGTCTTCTAGAGACTTCTCCCTGAAGGCTCTACATTTTAGTAGAGGATGAGGTTTCTTGTGTAGGGGGCAGTGTTTGCTGAGATCCTGAGGTTTTTCCTCTTCTGGAGAGGACTTACTTGCCCTGTAAGGAAACCCTGTGGAGGTAACATTAGTTTTGTGGACTTCCACTGGTGTTTTACTGGACCAGAGGCAGTGGTACATGACATAGTGAAATCGAAACTGGGGTCATTTCTAACTTTGCTGAGCGACAAATTCTACAAAGACACAGAAAGGAGGAAATGGTACCTTATGAGCCTGTTTGTAAGGGGACCCGTGACTGACCCACTTTCTTGTAAGCTGTAAGGGAGTTTTTGGACAATTGGGTTGACACCTCTGGCAGTGTCCAGGAATGCCAACCCTGGTAGGTCACCTTCTGCCTGAGCAGCATGTACTGTACCTCCATTAAAAAGTAGCTCAGTTCCATGAGCTTTTGATAACCCTTATTTGCTATCTTGGGAAAATCATCAATTCTTTTATACAAAGCATTTTCTATAGCTTCTATTGACCCATAACATTCTTCAAGTCTCTCCCACACCATACGAAGTACTGTGTGTGGGTACTTTATGTTAATGTTCCTGATTCTTTTGGCGTGTTCAGCTGACTCGTTCCCAAGCCACTTTACCAGTAGATCTAACTCTTCACTACTGGAAAGATCCAAGTCTCTGATGGTGTTCTGGAAGGAGGCTTGCCATGCTCTATAGCTTTCAGCTTAATCAGTGAACTTTAGAAGTCCCTTGGTCACCAGCTCCCAGCGGGTAAAGAACCTTGCAAAGTTCATAGTGGCTGAGTCAGTGCCGACATGAGCTGGTGTGCCGTTGTCATGTGGTGTATGTGGTGCATCCTCATACCTGGTAGTAGCTTCTGGCTTAGGAAAGTCTGTATAAAACCATTCCGAGGCGAAGGGTGTCCCTGTCAGTCTGGGAGGAGGCCGTACCTTCTGTTCCGTAAGATGCTAGTGGTGGTCGACGTTGTTTCGCGGTGTCCCTTTCCTGCTTCCAGTACGACATTTGGAGGAAGGATCTCTGGTAATCTGTATAGGCTGGTTGGTGTAACGGATCAGAGTTATCATCTATTCTAGAATGTTGGTGGACATATTCTGAGATACATTGAGCTGGGTCCTGTCGATCAAGGTCTGGTCCACGTATGTCGCTGTTTCGCTCAGATTCAGAAAACTCCACGACTTCTAAGAACTCCGCTTTGGCTATTGCGGCTGCTGCTTCTTTTTCAGCTGAAAGCATTTCCAAAGTTGCTCGCAAGCGTGCTGTATCTGTGTCTCTATCTGCTTGCAAGCGGGCTCTTTCTGCTTCTTGCTCTGCTTGCAGGCGGCTCTTTCTGCTTCTTGCTCTGCTTGTCTTAACTTTAACTGCATCTCTTGTGCAGCGAAGGAGGATCTTACTTTTGCCGCCTCGGCTTCTGCACGGGCGAGAGTGGCAGACCTCTTCGATGATGACTTGCTAGAGCGGCTTGTTTGGGACCTCATCCCAAGTGAAGATGCTCGACTTGCAGACATTTCGTGTCTGTTTGCAGACTGTAGGTGGTCTCGAAGCGGGTAGAAATGAACTTCAGCATGGACTGAGACGTGTCGGGCTTGGTGGGCTGCACTCTCGGTACTTGTGGCTGTATGGCGGCCGCTGCGGTATCTGCAGGCAGTGCGGTGTGGTACAAACGGCTGCGTAAGTGGTATTTGCTATCGCTGGTGTCTAGCCTCCGTTTTACTGTTCTGTCTTCATACACGTTGATACGGTGTGTGATCCAACATACAGCATAAACCACTTCTGTCTTCCAAATAAGCAGACTGTTCTCTGTAATCTAACTTGTTTATTGGTAAACAGGTATTGCAAACACGTGCGCGGTAAAACTATAAGAATACAAATGACATAAATAAGTATTGGGTCAAATAATAGCATAGCTGACACTTTACAATTAGCAGAGAAAGTATACAGTATGATGCAATTTGTGTATAAAGCTACATGAAGTAAGTCACTGATAATAGATGTACTAAGTACTAGTTGCCATACAGTAAATCACATTCTGTACAACACTATATTTGCAGAACAGAAGTAACAATCTTACGGGATAAACTTAACCAGAATGGCAAGTGAGTGAGATGGTTCCAGCACAGCACATAAGCACGTGTGTCCCAGGGAGTACACAGAAAATAATGGAGTTTCCCTGTCCCAGCATACCTTGGTACAATCCCACAATGCAACACTCTAATTGTTACTAAAGCACAGATTATAAATTTAATCACCACAAGATGGTGCTATAACACAGCAAACCAAAACACTATTAGTACTAAACTTTAAAGCATAATACGAGCCACACTGTCCTTATTAGAATGGACAGAACAGTTATTAAAAGGCATAATAGACAAGACAGATAAATGGCTCTTGCCTCTGAACCTCCAGTCAGGCGGGGTCGTTTGCGATAATGGCTGTAACCTGATAGTGCCTGTGTAGCTTGGTAAGCTTACACACGTGCCAAGCTTGGCCCACATACTCTACTTGGTGGTTCAGCAGTTTCTGAAAACCTACCCAGATTTGCCAGAGCTTCTGGTCATGGTATGCCACATCAGCGCCCATTTCCTTTAGTCAGCTACAGATGGTGCACGCATGTGGGGGTGCATGCAAGCATCCTGAAGCAAAGCGTCACAAAGATAAGCGTCGTGATACAGCAGTTATTCCATGGCACAGAACTAAAATCCATCTTCTCTCTTCACACAGGAAAAAATTCCCTCTGCTTGCTGTCTCCTGCAATATATTCAAAAGGTACAACTTCCCACCTCTGATTGCTGTCTCATCTGCTGCAATAGACTCTAATGGTAAAAATGCCCTCTGCTTCCTGTCTGCTGTCTGTCATCTGCCACTCTACCATCTAGCAACATGTTTTAATGTGCCTGCTTAATGATTGGTATAATTCACTTGTTGCATTGTACGTTTTACTCACTGTTTGATGTGGTCACTCTAGATATTATCTTGTTGAAGGTATTAAAGCATATAGATGTTACCAGCCACAATGTGTTTGATCATTTGATCACCCCCTGGTGTGCTGGCCTCAGCTGCCAAATTATCCCCAACCAGTGCCCACAATCCATCTCTTCTGATGACGTCGGCAAGCCTCCCTGCTGTGCCTCTGTGATCGCTGATCTGACACAGTGCACAGAAAAGTGTCAGATCAGCGATCTGTCAATATAATGGTGCAAAGTAAAAAAGTAAAAAAAAAAAAAAATTCCTAAATAAATAAAATAAAAAACAATATATATATATATATATATATATATATGCGTGTGTATATATATATATATATATATATATATACTGTATATATATTGTTCCAATAAATACATTCCATTATCTAAATAAAAAAACAATAAAAGTACACATATTTAGTATCGCCGCGTCCATAACGGCCCGACCTATAAAACTGTCCCACTAGTTAACCCCTTCAGTGAACACCGTTAAAATAAGAGGCAAAAAACGCTTTATTATCATACCGTCAAACCAAAAGTAGAATAACACGCGATCAAAAAGACAGATATAAATAAACATGGTACCGCTGAAAACGTCATCTTGTCCCGCAAAAAACGAGTCACCATACAGCATTATCAGTGAAAAAATAAAAAAGTTATAGTCCTTAGAATAAAGCGATGCAAAAATAATTCTTTTTTCTATAAAATAGTTTTTATCGTATAAAAGCGCCAAAACATAAAAAAACGAAATAAGGTATTGCTGTAATCGTACTGACCAGAAGAATAAAACTGCTTTATCCATTTTACAAAACGCGGCATGGTATAGACGCCCCCCCAAAAGAAATTCATGAATAGCTGTTTTTTTGTCATACTGCCTCACAAAAATCGGAATAAAAAGCGATCAAAAAATATCACTTGCCCGAAAATGGTACCAATAAAAACGTCAACTTGTCCTGCAAAAACACAAGACCTCACATGACTCTGTGGACCAAAATATGGAAAAATTATAGCTCTCAAAATGTGGTAACGCAAAAAAATATTTTTTGCAATAAAAAGCGTCTTTTAGTGTGTGACAGCTGCCAATCGTAAAAATCCGCTAAAAAACCCACTATAAAAGTAAATCAAACCCCCCTTCATCACCCCCTTAGTTAAAAAAAAAATTAAAAAAATTAAAAAAATGCATTTATTTCCATTTTACCCATTAGGGTTAGGGCTTGGGTTAGGGCTAGGGTTAGGGTTAGGTTTGGGGCTAGGGTTAGGGTTGGGGCTAGGGTTAGGTTTTGGATTACATTTAAGGTTGGGATTAGGGTTAGGGGTGTGTCAGGGTTAGGGTTGTGGTTAGGGTTATGTTTGGGATTAGGGTTAGGGGTCTGTTGGAACTAGGGGTGTAGTTGTGATTAGGAGTGTGCTTGGTTAGGGTTTCAGTTAGAATTAAGGGTTTCCATTGTTAGGCACATCAGGTGCTCTCCAAACGCGACATGGCATCCGATCTCAATTCCAGCCAATTCTGCATTGAAAAAGTAAAACAATGCTCCTTCCCTTCCGAGCTCTCCCGTGCGCCCAAACAGGGGTTTACCCCAACATATGGGGGATCAGCGTACTCATGACAAATTGGACAACAACTTCTGGGGTCCAATTTCTCTTGTTAGCCTTGGGAAAATAAAAATTTGCAGGGCTAAAAAAACATTTTTGTGCGTTATAAACTGTAGTGATAACAATAATAATAATAATAATAATAATTGGGAGTTCAAAGTTCTCACAACACATCTATATAAGTCTCTTGGGGGGTCTAGGTTCCAATATGGGGTCACTTGTGCGGAGTTTCTACTGTTTAGGTACATCAGGGGCTCCGCAAATGCATCGTGACGCCTGCAGACCAATCCATCTAAGACTACTTTCACACTTGCGTCGTGCACCACACGTTGCTATGCGACGTTGTGGCACACCGACGCAAGCAGCAAAAGCGCCGCACAACGGGGGCAGCAAATGCATTTTTACAGCGCATCCTCCGCCCCATTGTGAGGTGCAGGGAGGTGGGGACGGAGTTCCGGCCACGCATGCGCGGTCAGAAAAAGCGGTCCGTCGGCAGCAAAAAAACATTACATGTAACGTTTTTTGCTCCCAGCAGACTGCCACAACACAACGCAACCATCGCATGACGGTTGCGACGTGTGTTAATGCGTCGCAATGCGTCACCAATGTTAGTCTATGGGGCAAAAACGCATCCTGCAGACAACTTTGCAGGATGCGTTTTTTCCCCTAAACGACACATTGCGACGTATTGAAAAAAACGCTAGTGTGAAAGTAGCCTAAGTCTGCATTCCAAATGGCGCTCCTTCCCTTCCGAGTTCTGCCATGCACCCAAATGGTGGTTCCCCCCCACATATGGTGTATTGGCGTACTCAGGACAAATTGGACAATTTTTGGGGTCCAATTTCTCTTGTTACCCTTGGTAAAATAAAAATTTGGGTGGCTAAAAAACATTTTTGAAGGAAAAAAATGATTTTTTATTTTCATGGCTCTCCGTTATAAACTGTAGTGAAATACTTGGGGGTTCAAAGTTCTTGGAACACATCTATATAAGTTCCTTTGGGCGTCTAGGTTCCAATATGGGGTCACTTGTGTGGGGTCTACTTTCCAAAATGGTGTCACTTGTGGGGGTTTCAATGTTTAGGCACATCAGGGGCTCTCCAAATGCAGCATGGCGTCCCATCTTAATTCCAGCCAATTTTGCATTGAAAAGTCAAACAGCGCTCCTTCCCTTCCGAGCTCTGCCATGCACCCAAACAGTGGTTAACCCCCACATATGGGGTATCAGCGTAATCAGGACAAATTGCACAACTTTTATGGTACAATTTCTTCTGGAACCCTATGGAAAATAAAAAATGGGGGGCAAAATATTCATTTTTGTGAAAAAAATTATATTTTTACGGCTCCACATTATAAACTTCTGTGAAGCACTTGGTGGGTCAAAGTGCTCACCACACATCCAGATAAGTTCCTTAGGGGGTCTACTTTCCAAAAATGCTGTCACTTGTGGGGGGTTTCAATGTTTAGGCACATCAGGGGCTTCCCAACGCAACATGGCGTCCCATCACAATTCCAGCCAATTTTGCATTGAAAAGTCAAATGACGCTCCTTCCCTTCTGAGCTCTGCCATGCATCTAAACAGTGGTTTACCCCCACATATGGGATATCAGCGTACTCAGGACAAATTGCACAACAACTTTTGGGGTCCAATTTCTTCTCTTACCCTTGGGAAAATAAAAAATTGGGGGCGAAAAATAATTTTTTGTGAAAAAATATTATTTTTTATTTGTATGGCTCTACATTATAAACTTCTGTGAAGCATTTGGTGGGTCAAACTGCTCACCACACATCTAGATAAGTTCCTTAGGGGGTCTACTTTCCAAAATGGTGTCACTTGTGGGGGTTTCAATGTTTAGGCACATTAGTGGCTCTCTGAAAGCAACATGGAGTCCCATCTCAATTCCAGCCAATTTTGCATTGAAAAGTCAAATGCCACTCCTTCCCTTCCGAGCTCTGCGATGCACCCAAACAGTGGTTTACCCCCACATTTGGGGTATCGGTGTACTCAGGACAAATTGCACAACAACTTTTGTGGTCAATTTTCTCCTGTTACCCTTTGTAAAATAAAACAAATTGGAGCTGAAGTAATTTTTTTGTGAAAAAAAATTAAATGTTCATTTTTTTTTAAACATTCCAAAAATTTCTGTGAAGCACCTGAAGGGTTAATAAACTTCTTGAATGTGGTTTTGAGCACCTTGAGGGGTGCAGTTTTTAGAATGGTGTCACACTTGGGCATTTTCTATCATATAGACCCCTCAAAATGACTTCAAATGTGATATGGTCCCTAAAAAAAATTGTGTTGTAAAAATGAGAAATTGCTGGTCAAATTTAAACCTTTATAACTCCCTAACAAAAAAAAATTTGTTTCCAAAATTGTGCTGATGTAAAGTTGACATATGGGAAATGTTACTTATTAAGTATTTTATGTGACATATCTCTGTGATTTAAGGGCATAAAAATTCAAAGTGGGAAAATTGCAAAATTTTTAAAATTTTCACCAATTTTCCATTTTGTTCACAAATAAATGCAGGTAATATCAAAGAAATTTTACGACTATCATGATATACAATATGTCTTGAGAAAAAAGTGTCAGAATCACCGGGATCCGTTGAAGCGTTCCAGAGTTATAACCTCATAAAGGGACAGATGTCAGAATTGTAAAAAATGGCCCAGTCATTAACGTGCAAACCACCCTCGGGGCTTAAGGGGTTAAATTCTGGCAAAGATATGCTTTAGACATGTGCCTTCTAATCCTCATACATATCATTTTGTTTTTCATGCTGTTATATATATACAGTTGTGGCCAATAGGGTTGAGCGAAACGGGTCGTTCATTTTCAAAAGTCGCCGACTTTTGGCAAGGTCGGGTTTCATGAAACCCGATCCGACCCCTGTGCGGGGTCGGCCATGCGGTACGCGACTTTCGCGCCAAAGTCGCGTTTCAATGACGCGAAAAGCGCCATTTCTCAGCCAATGAAGGTAAACGCAGAGTGTGGGCAGCGTGATGACATAGGTCCTGGTCCCCACCATCTTAGAGAAGGGCATTGCAGTGATTGGCTTGCTGTCTGCGGCGTCACAGGGGCTATAAAGGGGAGTTCCCGCCGACCGCCATGTTACTGCTGCTGATCTGAGCTTAGGGAGAGGTTGCTGCCGCTTCGTCAGAAGCAGGGATAGCGTTAGGCAGGGTCCATTAACCACCAAACCGCTTGTGCTGTAGCGATTTCCACTGCCCAACACCACCTTCGGTGTGCAGGGACAGTGGAAGCTACATTTTTTTTCCCCCTCAGCGCTGTAGCTCATTGGGCTGCCCTAGAAGGCTCCCTGATAGCTGCATTGCTGTGTGTACGCCGCTGTGCAAACCAACTGCTTTTTTCAAAGCACAAATCCTCTTGTTCCTTCCTTTCTGCACAGCTATCTTTTTGGTTTGTACACACTTTTTATTTAATTTGTGCATCAGTCCACTCCTTATTGCTGCCTGCCATACCTGGCTGAGATTACTGCAGGGAGATAGTAATTGAAGGACACTCCCTGTTTTTTTTTTTTTTTGTGGGAGATTAAGATTGACATTTCTGCTAGAGTGCCATCCCTGTCTGTGTCATCTCTCACTCAGTGGGCCATAGAAAGCCTATTTATTTTTTTGCTTGATTTTGGTTCTAAAATCTACCTGAAAAAATCACTACATCAATCAGTGGGAGAAAAATATTGGCCTCAGGGCTTGTGTGCCACTCCTGACTCCTGTGTGCATCATCACTCACTCAGTGGGCCATAGAAAGCCCATTTTTTTTTTTTTTTTGCTTTATTTGGGTTCTAAATTCTACCTGAAAAAATCAATAAATCAATCAGTGGGAGATTAATATTGGCCTTTGGGCTTGTGTGCCAGTCCTAAGCGTGCCATCTCTCTCTCTCAGATAGTGGGCCATAGAAAGCCTATTTATTTTTTATTTTTTTTATTGGGTTTATAAATTTTCCCTGGAAAAAAAAAAAAAGTGGGAGATTAATATTGGCCTCTGGGCTTGTGTGCCAGTCCTGAGCGTGCCATCTCTCTCACAAATAGTGGGCCATAGAAAGCCTATTTATTTATTTTTTTTTGGTTTTATAAATTCTCCCTTACAAAAAAAAAGGGAGATTAATATTGGCCTTTAGGCTTGTGTGCCAGTCCTAAGCGTGCCATCTCTCTCTGTCTCTCAGATAGTGGGCCATAGAAAGCCTATTTATTATTTTTTTTATTGGGTTTATAAATTTTCCCTGGAACAAAAAAAAAAAAGTGGGAGATAAATATTGGCCTCTGGGCTTGTGTGCCACTCCTGACTCCTGTGTGCGTCATCTCTCACTCAGTGGGCCATAGAAAGCCTTTTTTTGTTTTATTTGTTTTCTAAATTCTCCCTGAAAAAATCATTTTATTTTCTTTGGTTTCTAAATTCTTCCTGAAAAAATCATTTTATTCTATTTTTTTTTTTTCCTAAAGTCTCCCTGAAAAAAAAAAACAAAAAAAACAAATCAGTGGGAGATTAATATTGCCCTTTCTGCTTGTGTGCCAGTCTTGACTCCTGGGTGTGCCATCTCTCTCTCTCTCTCCAATTGTGGGCCATAGAAAGCCTATTATTTTTTTAGCTTGATTTGGGTTCCAAAATCTACCTGAAAAAATCACTACATCAATCAGTGGGAGATAAATATTGGCCTCTGGGCTTGTGTGCCACTCCTGACTCCTGTGTGCGTCATCTCTCACTCAGTGGGCCATAGAAAGCCTTTTTTTGTTTTTATTTGTTTTCTAAATTCTCCCTGAAAAAATCATTTTATTTTATTTGGTTTCTAAATTCTTCCTGAAAAAATCATTTTATTCTATTTTTTTTTCCTAAAGTCTCCCTGAAAAAAAAAAAAAAAAAAACAAATCAGTGGGAGATTAATATTGCCCTTTCTGCTTGTGTGCCAGTCTTGACTCCTGGGTGTGCCATCTCTCTCTCTCTCTCCAATTGTGGGCCATAGAAAGCCTATTATTTTTTTAGCTTGATTTGGGTTCCAAAATCTACCTGAAAAAATCACTACATCAATCAGTGGGAGATAAATATTGGCCTCTGGGCTTGTGTGCCACTCCTGACTCCTGTGTGCATCATCTCTCACTCAGTGGGCCATAGAAAGCCTTTTTTTGTTTTATTTGTTTTCTAAATTCTCCCTGAAAAAATCATTTTATTTTATTTGGTTTCTAAATTCTTCCTGAAAAAATCATTTTATTCTATTTTTTTTTTTTCCTAAAGTCTCCCTGAAAAAAAAAAAAAAATCAAATCAGTGGGAGATTAATATTTACATTTGTGCTTCAGTGACAGTCCTGCGTGTGTGGCATCTCTCTCATTTGTTGCCACCAACAACAGAGTGTGTAACATTGTGCCTGATTTTCGTTGTGGTCTCACTCACCTGTAAAGGGGTAGCTAAATCATACTGAAGTTATAGCTCACCGTGTAATTTGTGTGACAGCAACAAATACCGTTAGTTTGTTTACGTTTTTAAAACAATGAGGAAGTATGGTGGAAGAGGTCGTGGCCGGGGGCGTTCATTGTCAGCTGGTAATGAGGGTAGTGGTAGTGGTGGAGCATCAGCTGGTCGTGGGAAAAAAAATATTGCACCTAAGTCTGGAGCTGTAGAGCCAGGTTCGTCGTCTGGCTACACAAGGCCTCGAACGCTCCCTTTTCTGGGAGTAGGAAAACCGCTTTTAAAGCCGGAGCAGCAAGAGCAAGTTTTGGCTTATCTTGCTGACTCAGCCTCTAGCTCTTTTGCCTCCTCTCGTGAAACTGGTAAATGTCAAAGCAGCGCGTCGTTAGTGGATGTTCACGGTCAGGGACAAGTCGCTTCCTTGTCCTCTTCAGCAAAAACAACAACAGAGAAGAATGCAGCAGGCGACACAACGGGTTACTCCATGGAGCTCTTTACACATACCGTCCCTGGCTTAGAAAGTGAAGCAGTTAACAGTCCATGCCCATTACAAGTTGAATCTGACATGGAGTGCACTGATGCACAGCCACAGCCAGACTACTATGCTGGTCCTTTCACTCAGACCACAACATTGCCCTCGCAGGGTGCTGATCAAGAATCAGACCCTGATGAGACTATGTTGCCCCATCACGAACGCTATACCACCGACCGACACGGTGACACAGACGAAGTTGCACACGAGCTACAAGAAGAGGTAATAGATGACCCAGTTCTTGACCCCGATTGGCAGCCATTGGGGGAACAGGGTGCAGGCGGCAGCAGTTCTGAAGCGGAGGAGGAGGGGCCGCAGCAGGCATCAACATCGCAACAGGTTCCATCTGCCGGGCCCGTATCTTGCCCAAAACGCGTGGCAAAGCTAAAACCTGTTGGAGGACAGCGTGGCCATCCGGTTAAAGCTCAGTCTGCAATGCCTGAAAAGGTATCCGATGCTAGAAAGAGTGCAGTCTGGCATTTTTTTAAACAACATCCAATTGATCAGCGCAAAGTCATCTGTCAAAAATGTTCAACTACCTTAAGCAGAGGACAGAATCTGAAAAGTCTCAATACAAGTTGCATGCATAGACATTTAACCACCATGCATTTGCAAGCCTGGACTAACTACCAAACGTCCCTTAAGGTTGTAGCACCCTCGGCCAATGAAGCTAGTCAGCAACGCAACATCCCTTCCGGCAGTGTAGGGCCACCATTTTCCGCACCACCTGCAGTATCTGTGCAGGTTTCTTTGCCAGGCCAAAGCCGTCAGGGTCAGGGAATCACCAGTTTCGTAGTAGGAAACACTGCATCTAGGGCACCGGTGGCAACAATACCATCTCCCACCGTCTCTCAGTCTGCCATGTCCACCGGCACCCCCGCTAGTTCCACGATCTCCAGCTCTCCAGTCCAGCTCACCCTACATGAGACTATGGTTAGAAAAACGAAGTACTTAGCCTCGCATCCGCGTACACAGGGTTTGAACGCACACATAGCTAGACTAATCTCGTTAGAGATGATGCCCTACCGGTTAGTTGAAAGCGAAGCTTTCAAAGCCCTGATGGACTACGCTGTACCACGCTACGAGCTACCCAGTCAACACTTTTTTTCCAGAAAAGCCATCCCAGCCCTCCACCAGCATGTTAAAGAGCGCATCGTCCATGCACTCAGGCAATCTGTGAGCACAAAGGTGCACCTGACAACAGATGCATGGACCAGTAGGCATGGCCAGGGACGTTACGTGTCCATCACGGCACACTGGGTAAATGTGGTGGATGCAGGGTCCACAGGGGACAGCAAGTTTGGGACAGTTCTGCCTAGCCCACGGTCTAGGAAACAATTGGCTGTAGCCGTTCGCACCCCCTCCTCCTCCTCTTCGTCCTCCTGCAGAAGCGAGAGCTCGTCCACAGACCGCAGTCGCACAACCACTCCATCCGCAGCTGCCACTGTTGCACACCAGGTCTCCCATTATGGGGCAGCTACTGGCAAACGTCAGCAGGCTGTATTGGCTATGAAGTGTTTGGGCGACAACAGACACACCGCGGAAGTTCTGTCCGAGTTCTTGCAGAAAGAAACGCAGTCGTGGCTGGGCACTGTAGATCTTGAGGCAGGCAAGGTAGTGAGTGATAACGGAAGGAATTTCATGGCTGCCATCTCCCTTTCCCAACTGAAACACATTCCTTGCCTGGCTCACACCTTAAACCTGGTGGTGCAGTGCTTCCTGAAAAGTTATCCGGGGTTATCCGACCTGCTCCTCAAAGTGCGTGGACTTTGCTCACATATCCGCCGTTCGCCCGTACACTCCAGCCATATGCAGACCTATCAGCGTTCTTTGAACCTTCCCCAGCATCGCCTAATCATAGACGTTGCAACAAGGTGGAACTCAACACTGCACATGCTTCAGAGACTGTGTGAACAGAGGCGGGCTGTTATGTTTTTGTGGGAGGATACACATACACGGGCAGGCAGTAGGATGGCAGACATGGAGTTGTCAGGTGTGCAGTGGTCGAAGATTCAAGACATGTGTCAAGTCCTTCAGTGTTTTGAGGAATGCACACGGCTGGTTAGTGCAGACAACGCCATAATAAGCATGAGCATCCCCCTAATGCGTCTGCTGATGCAAAGTTTGACGCACATAAAGGATCAGGCGTCTGCAGCTGAGGAAGAGGAAAGCCTTGATGACAGTCAGCCATTGTCTGGCCAGGGCAGTGTACAGGACGAGGTAGCGGGCGAAGAGGAGGACGAGGAGGATGATGGGGATGATTATATTTTTAATGAGGAAGCTTTTCCGGGGCCACTGGAAATTGGTGGCGCGGCAAGGCCGGGTTCTGGTTTTTTGAGGGACACAAGTGACGTTGATTTGCCTGAAACTGCCCCTCAACCAAGCACAACCGCAGATTTGAGAACTGGAACTTTGGCCCACATGGCGGATTATGCCTTACGTATCCTCAAAAGGGACACACGCATAACTAAAATGATGAATGATGACGATTACTGGTTGGCCTGCCTCCTTGATCCTCGCTATAAAGGCAAATTGCAAAATATAATGCCACATGAGAACTTGGAACTAATATTAGCAACCAAACAATCAACTCTTGTTGACCGTTTGCTTCTGGCATTCCCTGCACACAGCGCCCGTGATCGTTCTCACACGAGCTGCAGGGGCCAGCAGACCAGAGGAGTTAGAGGGGCAGAAATCAGAAGTGTCGTTGGCCAGAGGGGTTTTCTGACCAGGTTGTGGAGTGATTTTGCTATGACCGCAGACAGGACAGGTACTGCAGCATCAATTCAAAGTGACAGGAGACAACATTTGTCCAGTATGGTTACAAACTATTTTTCATCCCTTATCGATGTTCTCCCTCAACCGTCATTCCCATTTGATTACTGGGCATCAAAATTAGACACCTGGCCAGAATTGGCAGAATATGCATTGCAGGAGCTTGCTTGCCCGGCAGCTAGTGTCCTATCAGAAAGAGTATTCAGTGCTGCAGGTTCAATACTAACAGAAAAAAGGACTCGTCTGGCTACCCAAAATGTAGATGATCTAACCTTCATTAAAATGAACCACAACTGGATTTCGAAATCTTTTGCCCCACCTTGCCCGGCTGACACCTAGCTTTCCTATGAAAAGGTCTTGCCTGTGGACTATTCTGAATGCCTTTTCCAATCTCGTAATTTTCTGCACCTGATTGTCCAGCATACGACATGTTTACACCTCACTAAATGGCCAAACTCCCCACACGGGGCCGTGGTATCGACACTTGGCGACAGCACCCGTGAGAGTGCAGTTTGTCTGAAGAGGTGGGTGAGCCCGCTTTTGGTCGACGGCACTGCCACTGGGTCCCTCCTAGTACAATAAAGTGTCTCTGGCGGTGGTGGTGCGCACCCAACGTCAGACACACCGTTGTAATATGAGGGGCCCTGGGCCTGTACCGCCGGCCACAAGACAGTTTCCCCCCACCCCAGCTCAAACAGTGCTCTACCACTTGCAAAATTATCTCACAGCTCCACCAATGTTTAGTCTATGCGCTGACATCCTTCAATGCCTGCCACTGACAATACCATTGTATTGACATTTTTGTTATGTTAGGCCTTCGATGCCTGTCTGTGGTCACTCCTTCCACTAGGCCTCCACTGACCACACCACTGCTGCCCGTGTACCCCTGGAACCAATTTAAAATTGCCTACAGCCATGTGTTATTATTTTAGGCCTTCGATGCATGTCTGCGGTCACTCTTTCCACTAGGCCTCCACTGACCACACCACTGCTGCCCGTGTACCCCTGGAACCAATTTAAAATTGCCTACAGCCATGTGTTATTATTTTAGGCCTTCGATGCCTGTCTGCGGTCACTCCTTCCACTAGGCCTCCACTGACCACACCACTGCTGCCCGTGTACCCCTGTAACCAATTTAGAATTGCCTACAGCCATGTGTTATTATTTTAGGCCTTCGATGCCTGTCTGCGGTCACTCCTTCCACTAGGCCTCCACTGACCACACCACTGCTGCCCGTGTACCCCTGGAACCAATTTAAAATTGCCTACAGCCATGTGTTATTATTTTAGGCCTTCGATGCCTGTCTGCGGTCACTCCTTCCACTAGGCCTCCACTGACCACACCACTGCTGCCCGTGTACCCCTGTAACCAATTTAGAATGGCCTACAGCCATGTGTTATTATTTTAGGCCTTCGATGCCTGTCTGCGGTCACTCCTTCCACTAGGCCTCCACTGACCACACCACTGCTGCCCGTGTACCCCTGGAACCAATTTAAAATTGCCTACAGCCATGTGTTATTATTTTAGGCCTTCGATGCCTGTCTGCGGTCACTCCTTCCACTAGGCCTCCACTGACCACACCACTGCTGCCCGTGTACCCCTGGAACCAATTTAAAATTGCCTACAGCCATGTGTTATTATTTTAGGCCTTCGATGCCTGTCTGCGGTCACTCCTTCCACTAGGCCTCCACTGACCACACCACTGCTGCCCGTGTACCCCTGGAACCAATTTAAAATTGCCTACAGCCAGCCCAATTTTTTTATTTTAGGCCTTCGATGCCTGTCTGCGGTCCATTCTTTCAACTACTACTACACTGACCAGGGCACTGCTGCCCGTGTACCCCTGGAACCAATTTAAAATTGCCTACAGCCATGTGTTATTATTTTAGGCCTTCGATGCCTGTCTGCGGTCACTCCTTCCACTAGGCCTCCACTGACCACACCACTGCTGCCCGTGTACCCCTGGAACCAATTTAAAATTGCCTACAGCCATGTGTTATTATTTTAGGCCTTCGATGCCTGTCTGCGGTCACTCCTTCCACTAGGCCTCCACTGACCACACCACTGCTGCCCGTGTACCCCTGGAACCAATTTAAAATTGCCTACAGCCAGCCCAATTTTTTTATTTTAGGCCTTCGATGCCTGTCTGCGGTCCATTCTTTCAACTACTACTACACTGACCAGGGCACTGCTGCCCGTGTACCCCTGGAACCAATTTAAAATTGCCTACAGCCATGTGTTATTATTTTAGGCCTTCGATGCCTGTCTGCGGTCACTCCTTCCACTAGGCCTCCACTGACCACACCACTGCTGCCCGTGTACCCCTGGAACCAATTTAAAATTGCCTACAGCCATGTGTTATTATTTTAGGCCTTCGATGCCTGTCTGCGGTCACTCCTTCCACTAGGCCTCCACTGACCACACCACTGCTGCCCGTGTACCCCTGTAACCAATTTAGAATTGCCTACAGCCATGTGTTATTATTTTAGGCCTTCGATGCCTGTCTGCGGTCACTCCTTCCACTAGGCCTCCACTGACCACACCACTACTGCCCGTGTACCCCTGGAACCAATTGAAAATTGCCTACAGCCATGTGTTATTATTTTAGGCCTTCGATGCCTGTCTGCGGTCACTCCTTCCACTAGGCCTCCACTGACCACACCACTGCTGCCCGTGTACCCCTGGAACCAATTTAAAATTGCCTACAGCCATGTGTTATTATTTTAGGCCTTCGATGCCTGTCTGCGGTCACTCCTTCCACTAGGCCTCCACTGACCACACCACTGCTGCCCGTGTACCCCTGGAACCAATTTAAAATTGCCTACAGCCATGTGTTATTATTTTAGGCCTTCGATGCCTGTCTGCGGTCACTCCTTCCACTAGGCCTCCACTGACCACACCACTGCTGCCCGTGTACCCCTGGAACCAATTTAAAATTGCCTACAGCCAGCCCAATTTTTTTATTTTAGGCCTTCGATGCCTGTCTGCGGTCCATTCTTTCAACTACTACTACACTGACCAGGGCACTGCTGCCCGTGTACCCCTGGAACCAATTTAAAATTGCCTACAGCCATGTGTTATTATTTTAGGCCTTCGATGCCTGTCTGCGGTCACTCCTTCCACTAGGCCTCCACTGACCACACCACTGCTGCCCGTGTACCCCTGGAACCAATTTAAAATTGCCTACAGCCATGTGTTATTATTTTAGGCCTTCGATGCCTGTCTGCGGTCACTCCTTCCACTAGGCCTCCACTGACCACACCACTGCTGCCCGTGTACCCCTGGAACCAATTTAAAATTGCCTACAGCCAGCCCAATTTTTTTATTTTAGTCCTTCGATGCCTGTCTGCGGTCCATTCTTTCAACTACTACTACACTGACCAGGGCACTGCTGCCCGTGTACACCTGGAACCAATTTAAAATTGCCTACAGCCATGTGTTATTATTTTAGGCCTTCGATGCCTGTCTGCGGTCACTCCTTCCACTAGGCCTCCACTGACCACACCACTGCTGCCCGTGTACCCCTGGAACCAATTTAAAATTGCCTACAGCCATGTGTTATTATTTTAGGCCTTCGATGCCTGTCTGCGGTCACTCCTTCCACTAGGCCTCCACTGACCACACCACTGCTGCCCGTGTACACCTGGAACCAATTTAAAATTGCCTACAGCCAGCCCAATTTTTTTATTTTAGGCCTTCGATGCCTGTCTGCGGTCCATTCTTTCAACTACTACTACACTGACCAGGGCACTGCTGCCCGTGTACCCCTGGAACCAATTTAAAATTGCCTACAGCCATGTGTTATTATTTTAGGCCTTCGATGCCTGTCTGTGGTCACTCCTTCCACTAGGCCTCCACTGACCACACCACTGCTGCCCGTGTACCCCTGGAACCAATTTAAAATTGCCTACAGCCATGTGTTATTATTTTAGGCCTTCGATGCCTGTCTGCGGTCACTCCTTCCACTAGGCCTCCACTGACCACACCACTGCTGCCCGTGTACCCCTGGAACCAATTTAAAATTGCCTACAACCAGCCCAATTTTTTTATTTTAGGCCTTCGATGCCTGTCTGCGGTCCATTCTTTCAACTACTACTACACTGACCAGGGCACTGCTGCCCGTGTACCCCTGGAACCAATTTAAAATTGCCTACAGCCATGTGTTATTATTTTAGGCCTTCGATGCCTGTCTGCGGTCACTCCTTCCACTAGGCCTCACTGACCACACCACTGCTGCCCGTGTACCCCTGAAACCAATTTAAAATTGCCTACAGCCAGCCCAATTTTTTTATTTTAGGCCTTCGATGCCTGTCTGCGGTCAATTCTTTCAACTACTACTACACCGACCAGGGCACTGCTGCCCGTGTACCCCTGGAACCAATTTAAAATTGCCTACAGCCATGTGTTATTATTTTAGGCCTTCGATGCCTGTCTGTGGTCTCTCCTTCCACTAGGCCTCCACTGACCACACCACTGCTGCCCGTGTACCCCTGGAACCAATTTAAAATTGCCTACAGCCATGTGTTATTATTTTAGGCCTTCGATGCCTGTCTGCGGTCACTCCTTCCACTAGGCCTCCACTGACCACACCACTGCTGCCCGTGTACCCCTGGAACCAATTTAAAATTGCCTACAGCCAGCCCAATTTTTTTATTTTAGTCCTTCGATGCCTGTCTGCGGTCCATTCTTTCAACTACTACTACACTGACCAGGGCACTGCTGCCCGTGTACCCCTGGAACCAATTTAAAATTGCCTACAGCCATGTGTTATTATTTTAGGCCTTCGATGCCTGTCTGCGGTCACTCCTTCCACTAGGCCTCCACTGACCACACCACTGCTGCCCGTGTACCCCTGGAACCAATTTAAAATTGCCTACAGCCATGTGTTATTATTTTAGGCCTTCGAGGCCTGTCTGCGGTCACTCCTTCCACTAGGCCTCCACTGACCACACCACTGCTGCCCGTGTACCCCTGGAACCAATTTAAAATTGCCTACAGCCAGCCCAATGTTTTTATTTTAGGCCTTCGATGCCTGTCTGCAGTCCATTCTTTCAACTACTACTACACTGACCAGGGCACTGCTGCCCGTGTACCCCTGGAACCAATTTAAAATTGCCTACAGCCATGTGTTATTATTTTAGGCCTTCGATGCCTGTCTGTGGTCACTCCTTCCACTAGGCCTCCACTGACCACACCACTGCTGCCCGTGTACCCCTGGAACCAATTTAAAATTGCCTACAGCCATGTGTTATTATTTTAGGCCTTCGATGCCTGTCTGCGGTCACTCCTTCCACTAGGCCTCCACTGACCACACCACTGCTGCCCGTGTACCCCTGGAACCAATTTAAAATTGCCTACAACCAGACCAATTTTTTTATTTTAGGCCTTCGATGCCTGTCTGCGGTCCATTCTTTCAACTACTACTACACTGACCAGGGCACTGCTGCCCGTGTACCCCTGGAACCAATTTAAAATTGCCTACAGCCATGTGTTATTATTTTAGGCCTTCGATGCCTGTCTGTGGTCACTCCTTCCACTAGGCCTCCACTGACCACACCACTGCTGCCCGTGTACCCCTGGAACCAATTTAAAATTGCCTACAGCCATGTGTTATTATTTTAGGCCTTCGATGCCTGTCTGCGGTCACTCCTTCCACTAGGCCTCCACTGACCACACCACTGCTGCCCGTGTACCCCTGGAACCAATTTAAAATTGCCTACAGCCAGCCCAATTTTTTTATTTTAGGCCTTCGATGCCTGTCTGCGGTCCATTCTTTCAACTACTACTACACTGACCAGGGCACTGCTGCCCGTGTACCCCTGGAACCAATTTAAAATTGCCTACAGCCATGTGTTATTATTTTAGGCCTTCGATGCCTGTCTGCGGTGACTCCTTCCACTAGGCCTCCACTGACCACACCACTGCTGCCCGTGTACCCCTGGAACCAATTTAAAATTGCCTACAGCCAGCCCAATTTTTTTATTTTAGGCCTTCGATGCCTGTCTGCGGTCCATTCTTTCAACTACTACTACACTGACCAGGGCACTGCTGCCCGTGTACCCCTGTAACCAATTTAGAATTGCCTACAGCCATGTGTTATTATTTTAGGCCTTCGATGCCTGTCTGCGGTCACTCCTTCCACTAGGCCTCCACTGACCACACCACTGCTGCCCGTGTACCCTTTGAACCAATTTAAAATTGCCTACAGCCATGTGTTATTATTTTAGGCCTTCGATGCCTGTCTGCGGTCACTCCTTCCACTAGGCCTCCACTGACCACACCACTGCTGCCCGTGTACCCCTGGAACCAACATCAGAAAATATAAAAATAAGTATTTTGCTTATAAAAAAGAAAATACTGGAGAGATATCAAATGCAGACATTTTAACATTAACAACAAACACATACAACAAAAATCTGGTACAGTACTAAAAATGGCCACCAGCTACAATAACTTTCTCCTGCAAGTAGTTAACTGAAAGGTTTTTTCAATTTTAAACACAGATATGGCATCCACCGAGTGTTGTCCTGTCGCGTCTTCTTTATATTATTGCCAAGAAGATGCAAAACAATGAAAATAATAAAATCATTATTTACCAAAAAAATAGAGTAAGTCAAAACCACATTGCAAATAAACATTCATTACAAATAAAGAAGCAGGGCGCGTCCGAGGGTGAGTATATACCTAATAAGAATATAATCACCCTCGGACGCGCCCTGCTTCTTTCCGACAGCCTTCCTTCCTAAGAATCAGCCCTTCCGTGGTGTAGAGAGAGGGTTTGTTACACTCCAAGGTGTTCCCCAGGTTGCCTTTCCTGAGCTTCGATCTTCCGGCTCTCGTTTAGTAGTTGTTGGAAACTACGCTGCATTGGGCCTACAAATTGGGTATGGGGTGTAGAGAGATGGTGTGTTCCACTCCAAGGTGTTCCCCAGGTTGCCTTTCCTGAGCTTCGATCTTCCGGCTCTCGTTTAGTAGTTGTTGGAAACTACGCTGCATTAGGCCTACAAATTGGGTATGGGGTGTAGAGAGATGGTGTGTTCCACTGTAGAGAGATGGTGTGTTCCACTCCAAGGTGTTCCCCAGGTTTCCTCGCCAATGCTTCGATCATCATGCTCTCGTTTAGTAGTTGTTGGAAACTACGCTGCATTAGGCCTACAAATTGGGTATGGGGTGTAGAGAGATGGTGTGTTCCACTCCAAGGTGTTTTCCAGGTTGCCTTTCCTGAGCTTCGATCTTCCGGCTCTCGTTTAGTAGTTCTTGGAAACTACACTGCATTAGGCCTACAAATTGGGTATGGGGTGTAGAGAGATGGTGTGTTCCACTCCAAGGTGTTCCCCAGGTTTCCTCGCCAATGCTTCGATCTTCATGCTCTCGTTTAGTAGTTGTTGGAAACTACACTGCATTAGGCCTACAAATTGGGTATGGGGTGTAGAGAGATGGTGTGTTCCACTCCAAGGTGTTCTCCAGGTTGCCTTTCCTGAGCTTCGATCTTCCGGCTCTCGTTTAGTAGTTCTTGGAAACTACACTGCATTAGGCCTACAAATTGGGTATGGGGTGTAGAGAGATGGTGTGTTCCACTCCAAGGTGTTCTCCAGGTTGCCTTTCCTGAACTTCTATCTTCAGGCTCTCATTAAATTGTGGTTAAACGGAACAACTGCATTTGGCGTACTAGTTGGTTTGGGGCCTACTATCGGTGTCTGCCACTCCTTGCTGTTCTCCTGGTTTCCTGTCCTGAAATTCCGTTTTCAGGCGCTCGTTAAGTAGTTGTTAATGTTAGACTGCATTTTGCCTACTAGTTGGGTTGGGGCCTACTATCGGTGTCTGCCACTCCTTGCTGTTCTCCTCCACTGAACAAAGCTGTGCCGCCTGTTTACTACGGTTGCCAATTTTGAACTGCATTTCGACTACTTACTGATTTGGGCCTACTCTCTGTGTCAGCCTCTCATTCCAGTTGTCCTCCACTGCAATGCCCCCTGGTTATTCCTGTGTTACCAATTTTGAACTGCATTTAGCCAACTTTATTCTTTGGGCCTATATCTGTGTTTCCTCCTCATCCTGCCCATTGCCCAGCCAGTGATAGATGAGTCTGCTGGTACATTGACCCATAACGCAACATTCCCCGTGCACGCTACACAACAACATTGTGACCCTGCTGAAAGTCAGGTTGCTCTTCCCGCATACCATACCACCTTACACGGGGACAAAGAGGAAGGTGCAGATGAAAGTGCAGGTTCCTTCATCAGGTGGGGGGGAGGAATACTAGTTGGCGACGTCACTGGCACAGGGCCTCTCATAGTACGCAAAAGTGTTGCTGCCGGTGGGAGGCGCCCCCGCCGTGCAAACACACCGCTGTACTTTGAGGGGCCCTGTGCCAGTGCCAATGCCAACGAGTGGGCCCCCCCTGCTTGCTCAGGTTCACAGCACTTGCAAAGTTGAAATACTTACCTCTCCCTGCTCCACTGCCGTGACGTGGTCCAGATTTCCTGGGCCCACTAATTACTTGAACCAGCCCTACCCACCACAACTTTAGCCAAATGACCCCCAATTTCAAATGCCTTCCAATTATTATAAGGTAAATTACGCTTGACAAGCTTCATTAAGAAGAATGGATGGTTTTGACATTAAAATGGGCACTCTAGGTGTTTTCCTGGCCCCCACTCACTGCCGACTATGCTGCCCCATTGACTTGCATTGGGTTTCGTGTTTCGGTCGATCCCGACTTTACGTCATAATCGGCCGATTTCACTCGACCCGACTTTTGAGATAGTCGGGTTTCGCGAAACCCGGCTCGACTCTAAAAAGGTCAAGGTCGCTCAACTCTAGTGGCCAAAAGTATTTACACCCCTGCAATTCTGTCAGATAATACTCAGTTTCTATAACTGCGACCAACCACTTCCGGTAACCATCAATGAGTTTCTTACAATGCTCTGCTGGAATTTTAGACCATTCTATTTTGGCAAACTGCTCCAGGTCCCTGATATTTGAAGGGTGCCTTCTCCAAACTGTCATTTTTAGATCTCTCCACAGGTGTTCTATGGGATTCAGGTCTGGACTCATTGCTGGCCACCTTAGAAATCTCCAGTGCTTTCTCTCAAACCATTTTCTAGTGCTTTTTTGAAGTGTGTTTTGGGTCATTGTCCTGCTGGAAGACCCATGACCTCTGAGGGAGACCCAGCTTTCTCACACCGGGCCCTATATTATGCTGCAAAATTTGTTGGTAGTCTTCAGACTTCATAATACCATGCACACGGTCAAGCAGTCCAATGCCAGAGGCAGCAAGGCAACCCCAAAACATCAGGGAATCTCCACCATGTTTGACTGTAGGGTCCGTGTTCTTTTCTTTGAATGCCTCTTTTTTTCTCCTGTAAACTCTATGTTGATGCCTTTGCCGAAAAAGCTCTTTTGTCTCATCTGACCATTTTGGCAAAGTCGGGTTTCATGAAACCCGACCCGACCCTGTGTGGGGTCGGCCATGAAGTCGGCGATCTTCTGAACTGGCATCGGAATTCCGATACCGATTCCCATTATGTTTAAGATATCGGGAATCGGTATCGGAATTCATATTTAAGTGTAAAATAAAGAATAAAAATAAAAAAATATTGATGTACTCACCCTCGGACGCGCCCTGGTTCTCACCGACATCCTTCCTTCCTAAGAATCAGCGCCTGAAGGGCCTTCGATGACGTCGCGGCTTGTGATTGGTCACGTGAGCGGTCACATGGGCGTCAAGCGACCAATCACAAGCCGCGACGTCATCTAAGGTCCTTCAGGCGCTAATTCTTAGGAAGGAAGCGTCCAAGGGTGCATCCGAGGGTGAGTATATTCCTAATAGGTATATACTCACCCTCGGACACGCCCTGGTTCTAACCCGCAGCCTTCCTTCCTAAGAATCAGCACTTAAAGGACCTTAGATGACGTCGCGGCTTGTGATTGGTCGCGTGACGCCCATGAGACCGCTCACGCGACCAATCACAAGCCGCGACATCATCGAAGGTCCTTCAGGCGCTCATTCTTAGGAAGGAAGGCTGCCGGTAAGAACCATGGCGCGTCCGAGGGTAAGTATAGCAATATTTTTTATTTTGATTCTTTATTTTACACATGCACTGCATTGGGTTTCGTGTTTCGGCAGACCCTGACCCCGAATTTTCTATAGGATCGGCCGATTTCACTCGACCCGACTTTTCAAAAAAGTCGAGTTTCGTGAAACCCGAACCGATCCTATAAAAAGAAAAGTTGCTCAACCCTATTGATGACACTGCGCACGGTAGACACAGGAACATTCAGGTCTTTGGAGATGGACTTGTAGCCTTGAGATTGCTCATGCTTCCTCACAATTTGGTTTCTCAAGTCCTCAGACAGTTCTTTGGTCTTCTTTCTTTTCTCCATGCTCAATGTGGTACACACAAGGACACAGGACAGAGGTTGAGTCAACTTTAATCCATGTCAACTGGCTGGAAGTGTGATTTAGTTATTGCCAACACCTGTTAGGTGCCACAGGTAAGTTACAGGTGCTGTTAATTACACAAATTAGAGAAGCATCACATGATTTTTCTAACAGTGCTAATTCTTTTGTCCACCCCCTTTTTTATGTTTGGTGTGGAATTATATCCAATTTGGCTTTAGGACAATTCTTTTTGTGTTTTATCATTTTAGACAAATTAAATGAAGATAATAATAACAAAGAATTTGTGTTTGCAATCATTGTCAGGAAGAAACTGAGTATTATCTGACAGAATTGCAGGGGTCAATTTTGGTATGATGCAAAAAAGGAAGGTTTTGTGGCAAATTTATTCAAATACAAAGTACAAAAAGTTGCCACACTGAAAATGGAGGAGAGAACCCAACGTTTCGACCCTCCCGCGTCTTATTCATGGGATTGCTAGGAAAGTAGAAAAACAACAGTATAAACATCTGTCTATAATACAGCAACATTATATACATTGGTAATGAAATCAAAAATAAAAGAAAAATAGAGAATAAAAAAATAACACAAGTAAACAAAACAAAACAAACTATCACCAATAGAATAAATATAAAAAACAAATATAAAAAAACAGGCAGCCAGAAATCGTGAAGGACTGGCAATCGGAAGCGACAGGAATCAGCTTCTGTAGAGATGTTAGGTCAGGTGAGATATAAACAATGAAATTACCTCTGGTTCTCGTTATAATTATACACAACAGTGGCAATGGAAAGTAAGCGATCCCTTCCAGGTATGTCCTGTCATTATGATAAGACCCATATTAGACTACAAGAGTATACATAATATAAGCACAGAAAATCGTGTTGGTATAAGACAAAAGTAAATCTAGAGGACAAAGGTGTGCAGGGCTATGGACAATGTATGATGCTGGTGTTCCCATATAGGTGATCCTGTCAGGAATGAGTCAGGAACCAAAAGGAAGGGTCCCCTATAGTATGTCCCAAAGTGTGGAAGAGTCGTAATAGCAGTAGGTGAACTACTATCTAGATGCCAGACCCATATAGTGTGTCCATAATCCAGGGAGAAGGGATAGTACAGGAGGGAGAGGGAGGAGTAGGTTCCAGATAGATACCTTTGCATGGGGTCAGATGTAGTCTCTGTGTCCCGGGTATGTGGAGCCTGATAAGGAAGGCCGTCTCACTGTGAAAAAGGCCTGTCCGTTAGGAGGTGAAATAAATAGACTGCAGGGCAGATGGCTTATAGAGTGCTGGCTGTAGGGGATCTCTGTACCTGTTAGAGCTCGTGTCCAGGTATGATGTCGGCGGCGCTCCCGCGCCCTGCTGTGGGAATGTGGTGGGAGCGAGTAGCGGTACTGCTTAAAAATACCGCCGAACCGGAAGTCCCGGACCGGAAGTAGCGCGGTGTTAATCGCGCCTGCGCAGTCAGCGCTGAGAGTTAGTGAGGGCGAACCTGCCCAAAGGAGGGAGTGTGCTCCGAGGCGTGACGTAGCCCGCTCTAGGGATGGGGTGGGAACGAGCCAAGAGGTGGGGACGGGCAGGGGCACAGAGACCAGAAATAGCGCGGTGTGAATCGCACATGCGCTGGTCGCGCTGGGACATAGTGAGGGCAAGCCTGCCCAAATGTGGGAGTATCAAAGCGCTATGGGTGGAAGAAAGTAGCGACTGTATTTAGGGAACTGTGATAAAAAAACACTGGTCTCTCCTAGCGAAAGCATACCCTCAAATAGCAAGCTTCTCAGCACCACCCCTTATGTGTAACAGGAGGGCCCCCAACATTAGGGACAAATTAGTACGGGCAGATATCGGTAGCACACGCTCCACCACAAATCAAAGTGTATTAGCTCCACGCCGCCAAGGGACATTCCCCTGTCTTAGCTGTGCTTCCTGCTCAAACGTAATTAAATCCGATTGTGTCACACATCCCAAAACAGGCAAAACATATCCCATCCGGGGATACCATACATGCAATTCTAATTTTGTCATTTATGTCATAAAATGCCCATGCGGCCTTCTATACGTGGGGGAAACAACTCAACACATAAAGGACCGTATAGCGAGCCACAAATCGACCATCCGCTGCAATAAAATCTGGCTCCCCATCCCCGAACACTTCACTAAAATGAGACATACTGTGGCCCAACTCAAATACCAAGTAATTGAACAGGTACGCAGACCCAGGAGAGGTGGTAACCATGTCAAACAACTGAAACTCAGGGAAACCTTTTGGATTCACAAACTTGGGACCCTAACTCCAAAAGGTCTCAATAGGGAGATTGATTGGCTGCTATAACATTACTACTATTTTTCTTTTTCTTACAGACACGTTGAGTTTTCTACCCTATAGGTGAGTTCTCCATTTTGCTTTTTCCTTTTTTTCCTTTTTTTTCCTTTTTTTCTTTTCTTTTTTTCTTTTTTTCATTTTTTGGTCCCTTAATTTTTATTTTTTATTCTTTATTTTCATTTTTATTTTTATTTTTTATCTTTTATTTTTTATTCTTTATTCATTATTTATTTTTTATTTTTTCCCCCCTTTTTTTCATCTTATAGTTTCTACCGCATAATTTTATTTGCCTCATGCTATTTTTCCATTTTGTCCAGACTTAGCATTGTCCACTTACTCACAGACTTATTATGGCCCACCACTTAGTCAGTTTTCCCTAAATACAGTCGCTACTTTCTTCCACCCATAGCGCTTTGATACTCCCACATTTGGGCAGGCTTGCCCTCACTATGTCCCAGCGCGATCAGCGCATGCGCGATTCACACCGCGCTATTTCTGGTCTCTGTGCCCCTGCCCGTCCCCACCTCTTGGCTCGTTCCCACCCCATCCCTAGAGCGGGCTACGTCACGCCTCGGAGCACACTCCCTCCTTTGGGCAGGTTCGCCCTCACTAACTCTCAGCGCTGACTGCGCAGGCGCGATTAACACCGCGCTACTTCCGGTCCAGGACTTCCAGTTCGGCGGTATTTTTAAGCAGTACCGCTACTCGCTCCCACCACATTCCCACAGCAGGGCGCGGGAGCGCCGCCGACATCATACCTGGACACGAGCTCTAACAGGTACAGAGATCCCCTACAGCCAGCACTCTATAAGCCATCTGCCCTGCAGTCTATTTATTTCACCTCCTAATGGACAGGCCTTTTTCACAGTGAGACGGCCTTCCTTATCAGGCTCCACATACCCGGGACACAGAGACTACATCTGACCCCATGCAAAGGTATCTATCTGGAACCTACTCCTCCCTCTCCCTCCTGTACTATCCCTTCTCCCTGGATTATGGACACACTATATGGGTCTGGCATCTAGATAGTAGTTTCCCTACTGCTATTACGACTCTTCCACACTTTGGGACATACTATAGGGGACCCTTCCTTTTGGTTCCTGACTCATTCCTGACAGGATCACCTATATGGGAACACCAGCATCATACATTGTCCATAGCCCTACACACCTTTGTCCTCTAGATTTACTTTTGTCTTATACCAACACGATTTTCTGTGCTTATATTATGTATACTCTTGTAGTCTAATATGGGTCTTATCATAATGACAGGACATACCTGGAAGGGATCGCTGACTTTCCATTGCCACTGTTGTGTATAATTATAATGAGAACCAGAGGTAATTTCATTGTTTATATCTCACCTGACCTAACATCTCTACAGAAGCTGATTCCTGTCGCTTCCGATTGCCAGTCCTTCACGATTTCTGGCTGCCTGTTTTTTTATATTTGTTTTTTATATTTATTCTATTGGTGATAGTTTGTTTTGTTTTGTTTACTTGTGTTATTTTTTTATTCTCTATTTTTCTTTTATTTTTGATTTCATTACCAATGTATATAATGTTGCTGTATTATAGACAGATGTTTATACTGTTGTTTTTCTACTTTCCTAGCAACCCCATGAATAAGACCCGGGAGGGTCGAAACGTTGGGTTCTCTCCTCCATTTTCAGTGTGGCAACTTTTTGTACTTTGTATTTGAATAAATTTGGCACAAAACCTTCCTTTTTTGCATCATACCAAAATTGAGTGTGCGGTATATTTTCTATATTTAATTGACTTGGACCACACGGTCCGTTATACCAGCACCTCCGTGTCCCAGACTCGAGTGCACACCATCACCCATACATTTGTGTCTTGACTGCTTGGTGTAGCACCGCTCCACAAGATGACATCCGACATCTTTGCATACGACGCTGCAACCAGCTCCAGCATCCTATCACAGGTTACGAACTCGAGTGAGTTCCTGAAAACCCCCTCACATGAACTCAGAACGAGAGACTACGATAAGGAGCGACGGAAGTTAGTTTCTTATGATCTACACAGCATCACGTTAGCAGAATATCACAAACAGGGCAAGATCCCGAGGGGTCTTAGGTGCAACCTACGCCCTACTCTTTTCTCTGATAACCCAGACTTCTGCGATAAGTATAAGAGAATACTAAACAAGTGCTCTATGGACATTATTATTTTGACCATTGAATTCCTGCAAAAAGCAATCGTAGAGACAAAAGACAGCATTCGAGCCATAGAAACCCAACTGTCATCAACCTTGGCCTCAACCGACTGGACTAACCTCAAAGAAAAGACAGACAGAATCCTTGCGGACCACCAGAAATTTCTAGAGGACAAGAAACGTCAGAAGTTCCAACGTGACTACGACGGTTATACCCAGAATAGGGTATACAGATGGAGCGATACTGCCGGCAACAACTCCTGGCGCCGTCCATACCAACGCAAAACAGGCTCCTTCAGTGCGGAAAGCAATTCATCAACCGGTTCAAACAGATCACGTTTTTTACCGAAAGGCCACAGGGGAGGATACCAGCGTATCGACCAACAAGAAGATCGAGGAGGAAAAATGACAACTCAGTCGCAGGTAAGACACCTAATATAGTCATTAATATTTCAGGTTATACGCTCTCCCCTGCGGAACTCAACGTACTACAGAAAGGACTATCATTCTGCCCCACTCCCATCTGGGACAGCTTCCAGCTGGAGAGGGATTTACAAAGACTCTATCGTCTAGTGAGACTGAAGACTCACTTTGGGACTCTGGCGGGTAATTCCGAGAACAGAGTGTCTCCAAATGGGGACGTCTCTGTTGCGGAAATTCTCCTTGTATCACTGGGATTGAGGAACCCTAGTTCCTTCAACCCACCACAGATATCACATGCCGTCGAAACGTTTATTTCCTTTGTAGACAAGGATGTTAAAGACCTATCTCACCAGTACCAGCTGGGTCTTTTTCCCACACGCACAAACCTATCATCATCTGAAAAACAGGCCCTTGTCTCCCTACAGAATAATAAATCCATTATCATTAAGCCAGCAGATAAAGGTGGGGCGATAGTTATTATGCATCACACACTCTACTCTGATGAGATAAGACGCCAATTATCTGATACGAATACCTACAACACCATTCCTAGAGACCCCACCCCAGAGATTCGTAAAAAAATCCAGTCAATCATCAATATCTACCTTGACAATGGCACAATAGACCAACAAACGGCTAGGTTCCTTTCCAACCCCCATCCAATAACCCCAGTATTTTATGTCCTCCCTAAAATACACAAATCCCTTACTAATCCCCCCGGTCGCCCCATAGTGGCATCGACGGACTCCATTCTCTCACCCCTGGCCGTTTTTCTAGAGAAAATCCTTACACCATTGATCAAGACTACCAAATCCTTTGTACTAGACACAGGCCATTTCCTCAGTCTAATCAAACATTGTGACACCGTTCCTCCTGATAGCCTGTTAGTCACCATGGACGTAAACAGTCTTTATACGTCTATCACCCATGAGAAGGGTATCACGGCGTCCAAACTATTGCTAGAAAACTCCGACAGATCCACTAATTCCATACGTCTCTGTATGGATTTACTAAAACTAGTCCTGTATGAAAATTTCTTCCTCTATGAGGACACTTACTATGTACAGCGCCAAGGGACCGCAATGGGTTCTAACGTCGCACCGGCCTATGCAAATGCATACATGAACTCATTCGAAGAAACTTTTGTTTACACAGACGATAGGTACAAACAGCATGTAAAACACTATCTTCGTTATATAGACGATATTTTCTTCATTTGGACTGGACCAGCCGATATTTTGCAGACATTCCACCAGACCCTGAATTCTATCTACCCTGAACTACAGTTTACTATCCAATACGACACCAATAGGATTTCTTTTCTAGACACATTAATACTGAAAGACATTGAGGGCCACCTCTCAACTGATTTGTATTCTAAACCGACAGACTGTAATAGTCTTTTGCACTATTCCAGCAGCCATCCAAAAGCCACACGTAACAGCCTCCCCCGCTCCCAATTTACTAGGGTAGCCAGGATTGTCTCGGATCCAGCCGTATTACCCACACATCTGGACACTATGTCTGAAAGATTCAGGGAGAGGGACTACCCCCAGCGCCTTCTTGATCAGGAAATATCAAGGGTCCTTCAACCCCAATCACCGACCCCGAGAAACTCGAACAAGGACAGAGTACCTTTTGTCCACACTTTTCACCCATTTATGCCCAAAATAGAAACTGTGATCAAAAAACACTGGTCTCTCCTAGCGAAAGCATACCCTCAAATAGCAAGCTTCTCAGCCCCACCCCTTATGTGTAACAGGAGGGCCCCCAACATTAGGGACAAATTAGTACGGGCAGACATCGGTAGCACACGCTCCACCACAAATCAAAGTGTATTAGCTCCACGCCGCCAAGGGACATTCCCCTGTCTTAGCTGTGCTTCCTGCTCAAACGTAATTAAATCCGATTGTGTCACACATCCCAGAACAGGCAAAACATATCCCATCCAGGGATACCATACATGCAATTCTAATTTTGTCATTTATGTCATAAAATGCCCATGCGGCCTTCTATACGTGGGGGAAACAACTCAACACATAAAGGACCGTATAGCGAGCCACAAATCGACCATCCGCTGCAATAAAACCTGGCTCCCCATCCCCGAACACTTCACTAAAATGAGACATACTGTGGCCCAACTCAAATACCAAGTAATTGAACAGGTACGCAGACCCAGGAGAGGTGGTAACCATGTCAAACAACTGAAACTCAGGGAAACCTTTTGGATTCACAAACTTGGGACCCTAACTCCAAAAGGTCTCAATAGGGAGATTGATTGGCTGCTATAACATTACTACTATTTTTCTTTTTCTTACAGACACGTTGAGTTTTCTACCCTATAGGTGAGTTCTCCATTTTGCTTTTTCCTTTTTTTCCTTTTTTTTCCTTTTTTTCTTTTCTTTTTTTCTTTTTTTCATTTTTTGGTCCCTTAATTTTTATTTTTTATTCTTTATTTTCATCTTTATTTTTATTTTTTATCTTTTATTTTTTATTCTTTATTCATTATTTATTTTTTATTTTTTCCCCCCCTTTTTTTCATCTTATAGTTTCTACCGCATAATTTTATTTGCCTCATGCTATTTTTCCATTTTGTCCAGACTTAGCATTGTCCACTTACTCACAGACTTATTATGGCCCACCACTTAGTCAGTTTTCCCTAAATACAGTCGCTACTTTCTTCCACCCATAGCGCTTTGATACTCCCACATTTGGGCAGGCTTGCCCTCACTATGTCCCAGCGCGATCAGCGCATGCGCAATTCACACCGCGCTATTTCTGGTCTCTGTGCCCCTGCCCGTCCCCACCTCTTGGCTCGTTCCCACCCCATCCCTAGAGCGGGCTACGTCACGCCTCGGAGCACACTCCCTCCTTTGGGCAGGTTCGCCCTCACTAACTCTCAGTGCTGACTGCGCAGGCGCGATTAACACCGCGCTACTTCCCGTCCGGGACTTCCGGTTCGGCGGTATTTTTAAGCAGTACCGCTACTCGCTCCCACCACATTCCCACAGCAGGGCGCGGGAGCGCCGCCGACATCATACCTGGACACGAGCTCTAACAGGTACAGAGATCCCCTACAGCCAGCACTCTATAAGCCATCTGCCCTGCAGTCTATTTATTTCACCTCCTAACGGACAGGCCTTTTTCACAGTGAGACGGCCTTCCTTATCAGGCTCCACATACCCGGGACACAGAGACTACATCTGACCCCATGCAAAGGTATCTATCTGGAACCTACTCCTCCCTCTCCCTCCTGTACTATCCCTTCTCCCTGGATTATGGACACACTATATGGGTCTGGCATCTAGATAGTAGTTCCCCTACTGCTATTACGACTCTTCCACACTTTGGGACATACTATAGGGGACCTTTCCTTTTGGTTCCTGACTCATTCCTGACAGGATCACCTATATGGGAACACCAGCATCATACATTGTCCATAGCCCTACACACCTTTGTCCTCTAGATTTACTTTTGTCTTATACCAACACGATTTTCTGTGCTTATATTATGTATACTCTTGTAGTCTAATATGGGTCTTATCATAATGACAGGACATACCTGGAAGGGATCGCTTACTTTCCATTGCCACTGTTGTGTATAATTATAACGAGAACCAGAGGTAATTTCATTGTTTATATCTCACCTGACCTAACATCTCTACAGAAGCTGATTCCTGTCGCTTCCGATTGCCAGTCCTTCACGATTTCTGGCTGCCTGTTTTTTTATATTTGTTTTTTATATTTATTCTATTGGTGATAGTTTGTTTTGTTTTGTTTACTTGTGTTATTTTTTTATTCTCTATTTTTCTTTTATTTTTGATTTCATTACCAATGTATATAATGTTGCTGTATTATAGACAGATGTTTATAGTGTTGTTTTTCTACTTTCCTAGCAACCCCATGAATAAGACCCGGGAGGGTCGAAACGTTGGGTTCTCTCCTCCATTTTCAGTGTGGCAACTTTTTGTACTTTGTATTTGAATAAATTTGGCACAAAACCTTCCTTTTTTTCATCATACCAAAATTGAGTGTGCGGTATATTTTCAATATTTAATTGACTTGGACCACACGGTCCGTTATACCAGCACCTCCGTGTCCCAGACTCGAGTGCACACCATCACCCATACATTTGAGAATTGCAGGGGTGTCATTGTGTAGTCCTCTGTTTGTGGGTAACTTTTATAATTTTTATTATTTTTGTCGTCATTTTTATGGTCCCCTTTATCTGGATCCTGGGATGACTGTTGCAGTTTCATTATTGAGACGTTGCATTTTAATAGATACTTTGATATTCTGATATTATTGCACACTATGTTTTTTCATATAGTATATTTTATTATATAATCATCAATTTCACACTTATTTATTATTATACACATTTTTTATGTATCTTTTTTCTTTTATTTATATTGCCAATTTTTGGCAGAATAACTTATTATTGTTCTCTGTTTTGGGCATTATTCACATTATTCCTTTTATTTTAAGTATTCACACTCACGTGGTATACATATATATAATTTTTTTCTGGAGAAAATATATAACAAGATATTTTTTGCAAAACAGTTTCTCCCCAGGATCCGCTTGGCATGATCGCTGGCTGTACCTTTGCCATCTGTGCTCTGTGTGCCTCGAACTTACAGCCTTCTGGGACTTGATGGTGGGTGCAGGCCACCTTTGCCATGTGTGCTATGCAGTCTGTGACTCGTATTTTCGATTTTATGTGATGGATAAAGATGTGTCCCGCCCTTAAAGGTGATGATATATCAACTTGTGTGGGGTTCGTCAGATGTGAGGCGATCCTTTCTAAGTCTGGTGCCGCTCATGTAAGTTGAATCTCCCTGCTCTATTTGCGGCTTGAACTTACTCCACAATGCATGGAGATGAACTATATGAGATAATTTGGACGGAGGCACGTTTCAGTTTCATGACTAGGTGCCATTCATATGAGCCGATCTTGGGTACCACAGTAACGGCTAAAATTTCCTCTATACTATACGGAGAATGTGTGGGATGGAGAAGCGTCGCATCTCTATGACAACGTACCGCTATCAGCCGCATATGAACCGGAAAGGATGTGGCCACTCTGGGACTTTTTCTCTTTTCTCTTACCTGATTTGACTCTCATCACCATGGATACGACGGCAACAGTATTAACACAATCCGGCAGTAAAACAGAGGCACCCCGGAAGTGATTGTATTAATAGCAATAATAACGCTATGCTATGATGGGTACAGATTATATATTAGCTTTTGTGTGTCAGTATTATATTCTTTGAACATGTGTTTATTGTTAACTGTTCTTGTAAAGGTACTTTGGGGGAAACATTAAAAGAGAGTCAGTGTGCCTCTCTGTCATTGGCCAATGACGTACATAAATAAGCCTCATTTCCAGTTACCCACCACCCCTGGATGAAGCTTTCCTCAGCGAAACGCGCGTCGGGTGTCGTGGGTCCCTGGCTGGTGGTCTATACTAGGTAAATACGTTCTTTCCATTTGGTATGTTTGGATTGTACTGTTGTATACTCACTGATGCTGCCGCTCGCAGTGATTCTGCACTCTTAAAATATATACAGTGGGGCAAAAAAGTATTTAGTCAGTCAGCAATAGTGCAAGTTCCACCACTTAAAAAGATGAGAGGCGTCTATAATTTACATCATAGGTAGACCTCAACTATGGGAGACAAACTGAGAAAAAAAAATCCAGAAAATCACATTGTCTGTTTTTTTAACAATTTATTTGCATATTATGATGGAAAATAAGTATTTGGTCAGAAACAAAATTTCATCTCAATACTTTGTAATATATCCTTTGTTGGCAATGACAGAGGTCAAACGTTTTCTGTAAGTCTTCACAAGGTTGCCACACACTGTTGTTGGTATGTTGGCCCATTCCTCCATGCAGATCTCCTCTAGAGCAGTGATGTTTTTGGCTTTTCGCTTGGCAACACGGACTTTCAACTCCCTCCAAAGGTTTTCTATAGGGTTGAGATCTGGAGACTGGCTAGGCCACTCCAGGACCTTGAAATGCTTCTTACGAAGCCACTCCTTCGTTGCCCTGGCGGTGTGCTTTGGATCATTGTCATGTTGAAAGACCCAGCCACGTTTCATCTTCAATGCCCTTGCTGATGGAAGGAGATTTGCACTCAAAATCTCACGATACATGGCCCCATTCATTCTTTCATGTACCCGGACCAGTCATCCTGGCCCCTTTGCAGAGAAACAGCCACAAAACATGATGTTTCCACCACCATGCTTTACAGTAGGTATGGTGTTTGATGGATGCAACTCAGTATTCTTTTTCCTCCAAACACGACAAGTTGTGTTTCTACCAAACAGTTCCAGTTTGGTTTCATCAAACCATAGGACATTCTCCCAAAACTCCTCTGGATCATCCAAATGCTCTCTAGCAAACTTCAGACGGGCCCGGACATGTACTGGCTTAAGCAGTGGGACACGTCTGGCACTGCAGGATCTGAGTCCATGGTGGCGTAGTGTGTTACTTATGGTAGGCCTTGTTACATTGGTCCCAGCTCTCTGCAGTTCATTCACTAGGTCCCCCCGCGTGGTTCTGGGATTTTTGCTCACCGTTCTTGTGATCATTCTGACCCCACGGGGTGGGATTTTGCGTGGAGCCCCAGATCGAGGGAGATTATCAGTGGTCTTGTATGTCTTCCATTTTCTAATTATTGCTCCCACTGTTGATTTCTTCACTCCAAGCTGGTTGGCTATTGCAGATTCAGTCTTCCCAGCCTGGTGCAGGGCTACAATTTTGTTTCTGGTGTCCTTTGACAGCTCTTTGGTCTTCACCATAGTGGAGTTTGGAGTCAGACTGTTTGAGGGTGTGCACAGGTGTCTTTTTATACTGATAACAAGTTTAAACAGGTGCCATTACTACAGGTAATGAGTGGAGGAAAGAGGAGACTCTTAAAGAAGAAGTTACAGGTCTGTGAGAGCCAGAAATCTTGATTGTTTGTTTCTGACCAAATACTTATTTTCCACCATAATATGCAAAAAAAGTGATAAAAAAACAGACAATGTGATTTTCTGGATTTTTTTTTCTCAGTTTGTCTCCCATAGTTGAGGTCTACCTATGATGTAAATTACAGACGCCTCTCATCTTTTTAAGTGGTGGAACTTGCACTATTGCTGACTGACTAAATACTTTTTTGCCCCACTGTATATATATATATATATACTTTTTCATGCTGTGATTTGCACATCTATGGTAAATTATTGACTTATCTTTATGATACATATGCATTAATTTTGGGTGCATTTTCACTTACAGCTGCAGCATCGGGTGGTGTGGTAACTGCTTTCTTATGGTTTTTCCTGAATGTATGGTTAAATTTATTGGTAATAATATTGATACGGTGAAGGTAACGTTACATGGACTACTACCACTTATTTCCAGCCATACCTATTGGTTGCTCCTGCATTTTGTTTGGCTTTCCCTGATTTTATATATGATCTTCATATGTTTTTACATTTGTTATGAATAAAATTTATACATTTTTTCTTAGTGTTTCGCCTAGTGCTTCTTTGGTGTTATAGAATTGCTGGGGTGTCAATACTTTTGGCCACAACTGTATATATATATATATATATATATATATATATATATATATATATATATAATAAGATATATATATAAGATTTACAATATGATTGTAACAATAGTAAGTCAGACATAGATCAGCTACACACATGCAGGGTTTCTATGTTGCCATGTGTCTGGACAGTAACAGTATGTCAGTTTGCAGTATTATCTGCCATATGCCCAAAGGTAGTGCAAATGTAGCTTTAGCTTGCTCCAAGAAAAACAAGACATATTATTTTTTTGTGACAACAATGGTTTTTGATGTGAAAGTTAAAGCTGTACTAGTCTCCTCTCCCGATCATTCCCGGCCGCACCTTCAAAATACATTTTCTCTGAAAGTCCAGAATGTAATTTGCATGGCTGAAATCATGCAGACAGGCTGCAATTAATTCTACCGGCAATTTTGGCAACATGAATCACTTGTCACTGTTGTCAGGTTTTCTTTGAGCCAACATTATTAACCAATTGCCACTCCAGCATTACCTGTCTGTGGCTCATCACAAATTTTTATTGACATGGATGAGCATTAACATCCCTTCTACAGTACATAACCTCCACAGTCATTCATTGAGTTCAACAGTCACGTTAGTGTAGAAAGGACAAGCCTGTTGTGTCCAGTATTTGGTTGCAGTGGTTG
Source organism: Ranitomeya imitator (assembly GCF_032444005.1). NCBI lineage: Eukaryota > Metazoa > Chordata > Amphibia > Anura > Dendrobatidae > Ranitomeya > Ranitomeya imitator. The sequence continues at coordinate 223,050,651 of NC_091282.1, forward strand.
CATTTTGTAGATCTGATGCTAGCTGTGCAGCCCTGTTAACAGAGATTAGTGGAGGCAGTAGAGAGATGGTGCTGGTGTAGCATTGGGTAAGTAATGATGATTTTATCATTTTCATACAGGACAATTTTTTTGTATTTCTTGATTTTTAAACTGGAACACCTCTTAATTAGTTAATGTGTCACAGTATTTTAATAACTTCATTCAATGACTGTATTTGACTGCAGACATCATAAAGTCATGTCACTTGATAGTACAAATACCTCTATTACAGCAGATTTTAATTAAATCTTTAATTGACTAATTGTGCCATCATTATTTAAATCATATGATTATTTAATTGCCATATGTTATTAATATTGTAATGCTATTTTGCAAACTTCAAAATATTCTGTATTTTCTTACATTATAATTTAAGGTTTGGTATTCATGAAAACTCGATAGAAGACACTGCATAAAAATGTCTAATACAATATTTTTACAAAAAAAAAGAAATAAAAAAAGAATGAGAAATGTTTCCGTGAAAAAAAAATGTTACAGAGACAGTTTCACATTTAATTGGCTCTTCCATATATCACTCTAAATGTTAAATTCGCTGTGTACATGGGTCTAGAATTATCTGTCAAGTAAGGTCATTGTGAAAGGATATTATTTTGCAGCTGCCACCTTATTTATGTCTATGAATAATGACTTACTGATAGTACTAATGAATCTTCTACTGCACAACCCCGCCTCACCTTTAAAAAAGCCAAAATATTGTCTATGTCTGTGAAAGCTGAAATCTTTTAATTAAATCACTATACCGATGCTGGAAAGATGGAAAGGCTCATCTAAGCTTCATAGTTAGATACCTAATGCCCACAAGAGTAAAAGTCATTTTGTAATTAAAGTGAGTCTAAAATTAGTCACTTAAAAGAAGGTTCAAAGAAACTCCAGATATAATGTATTATAAGACATAAATCTTTTTTATTTATCAACTTGCCATCATGTATTGGAGTTTGGTAAAGAGACCAGAGTATCTCCAAAAACTCCAAGTTAAGGTTTAAAAGATATATTCCAGGATAGAAATGGAAAGAACAGTGGAAAATATCAAGATTTTTCTGTTTTCTGTAGACAGAATATTGCTAATCCTCCTTAACAAATTATTTAAATAACAGTTTCTAAGATTGCAAGTGGAATGCCCGTCAGGGCAGTGGGGATACTCGGTACCGGGTCCGTTACTTAAAGGGATGTGTCACTACGGCGACCCGGTCCATGGCCCTGGGTGCCCATGTTAAAGGGAATGTCTTTATAGGGTTTTTGAAATAAAGGAATGCTCATGATGTTACCTGTGGTATTCGGTCAGGGGTGACCAATGCGGCTTAAAGGGGTCCTCTGAGGTGATGTTCTGGCAGCCGGATGGTATAACCTCCCACAGGTAAAGTAGGTCCCCAGGGCTCCCGATGAATAGATGGAGGATGGTGAGTGGTGCAGTAAAGAACGAAGGACACAGTTGTGCAGTCTTTTTACCTGGTTTACTGATGGTAGCAGGTTGCCACAGTCCAGGGCAACAGATCACAGGTACAGGCAGGGTCCGGCCGGCTTGAAAGTGAGTTCAGAATCCAGCTTTATCAGGTGGAGTTAAAAGCCTTCCTTCTACCGCTGTGTTCTTATAGTCCCTTACTGCCTACGGCTTTGTAGCAAGGTTCTCTCAGTTATCTCTGTCCTTTGTTGAACTGGGACACAAACCCGTATGACAGGAGACTTGAGCCTTTTTACAGGGTCTCTACCACTACCCAGGCTCTATGTGTCACTGGGTCTCCTGGGTGTTAGGGCAAACAGGTGATGTATAATCCAGCTGTCCTGCCGGTTTCTGCTATGTGTCTTAGAGTAACACAAAATCCTCGGTCTTCCAGCTACCGGTGTCTGCGCTCAATCAGAGATGTAGCCCAGTCGCAGCTATTCTTCCTTGCTGCCACACTCCTGTGCTTCGCTCTCTGTGACGTTAGCTAAAAGCTGTTCTTCCTTCTGTATCTCACCATCTAGGAGCTACAGCACTTCAGGCTGTATGGCCCCTTCCCTCGTCCTTCGGCCTCAGACTGCTCCAGTCTGTTGTCCGGCACTCACTCTCTGAATCTTCCTAACTGCTTAGCAACTGACTCCTCCTCCCGACCAAAGAGAGAGCAGCTCCCCTGAAGTCGGGTGTAGAGTTCCCCCTTCTGGGCTGAAGTCAGAATGGTGTTGTATGTGCTAATTACCTGTTAAAAGGAATCCTCCATCGTTTCCAAGCGGGACATCACTCTCCTTGTGAGGAAAGCAATGCCACTGTAACAACCAGGACCCTGGGGCATCACATAAGACTGGTGAATACAGACATTCAAGGCAAAATCTCATTTAGGTAATTTAGTGCTGGGTGTTAATAGAAGTAGAAGTTATAACTGCAGGACCAAACAACTCCATGGTATGGATAAGAATGAGAGTTAAAGATGAGCGGATCTGATGAGATTCAAATTCTCTAAATCATGCAGATTTCACCAGGAAATTCAATTTGCAGCAAAGTTATTCTCCATGAATTCAATGTTTCCTATTAGGGTACCCACGATCAGGAATTGCTTTGGTTTTAATGCTGTGTATTTAAGCAGCATCAAAATCACAGCAGCTAGATGTTACAGCGTAGTGGATGGGATTTCTAGAAGTCACACGTCCATTATGCATGCATGCATGTGCGCCTGCAGATCACCCGTGGACATTGACATGTGGTGAGTCTTTCAGGACCACAGCATTTCAACTCCTCTTGCTGGGACGCTAGTCTCTGCAACAGAAATGTAATCAATAGAATGTATGGAATTCGATAAATTTGCATGGTTCAGTGTAGGCAGCATTTTTGCGTCCAAAGCGCTGCTACTTCCGGATTGTGGGCACATAGACTTATGATCTGGGGTCTCTCCAAATTAAAAAGCATAATAAGAGTAAGAAAGTGACAAATAAAAAACATGAATACTCACCTCATCGTTCACCTGTCTCCTCTCCCTGAATGCCCGCTATCCACTAGTCCAATCTTCAGTACCTCTTCATCCTTCATATATGTAGTGGTGTCTTGACTCTAGAACAAGGCTTTTTGCCAAGACCTGGTCTTGAATGTCAGGGCACGTTATGACATCACTATATTATAGCAGGCTGTGACCTCCAAGGCCTGCTGTCTCAATCTGGAACAGGATTTGCAGCTCGTAGGTCACGGCACTTCTTTACAGCATAATTTCCACGCGCTATGACCTCTGAAGCCTGTAAAGACAGCAGGTCATGACTATGGAAAGAAGAAGCCCTGAGGACAAGACAGTGTGCAACAGGTACCAGAGGCAGAGGGGGGACAGAGACAGTTGAGCTGTGAGTTGAGTGTTATGTTATGTATTTTTAACCTTTTGCCAGTCTTCTAAAATTCTGCAAAATGGCCGTCCCAGCTGGACCCCACTTTGCTTAATTTAAGTGGAGCGAGTTAATACAAATTAGTATTCTGGAGAATACTAATTATTATAAAATTAAAGTAGAATTCAATTCCGCTTGAATACATTTACAAATTTCTAAAGACAAAGTTCTTGACTTAGCAATTGTGATGCCTGCTACAGTTATAGATATTGATTTTACTCATGGATAGTATTCTATATACCACCTATATACTAGTATTATATGATAGCAATGAAAATCCTTACCCATATATGAGTCTATTTTGCAATAAAGAGACAATGCATATGCCTGAATACAGCTACAGTTTTACAATTGATCCCACTGTGTGGTTGTGTAATTTGATTAAAAAGAAATAGAATAAAAATTAAGGAAAATAAATGTATCCATTTATAGACATACATTATAAATATTATATATGATATATATTCCAGTATATATCAAACACTGAACAAATATTGGATATCCAGCCTGAGCTATAATTTCAGAACAAAAAGAATACAAAGACTTGTTATCTTCCATAATGTTATTTCCCTTTTAGAATACTGGTTACTCTTGTATTGGTAAAAATTTGGTGCATCTACAATTAGATTTATTACCAAAATTTGGAAAGTTTCTGCTGCTTGCAATAAACCAATCAAACAAGAACAATTTAAAGAGCTCAATACAACTAATATAACAGGTGGTTTTTCCAAATTCATCACAAAATGCAACTTTTAATGACTAGGGATTAGTCTCAGAACTATTCAACTACTTCATTACATTAGGAATTAGGAAGTTTACTTCCAAAACTCATCAGATGTTTAATGACATGTATTCAATGGTTTTAGCACCTGTGGAATAAAATTACAATAAACAAGGATTTTTCTTGAGAAGGATGAAGTGCTATCTTTTCTCTTACTGAAATATATTGACAGGCTCTGCTTAAGCTGCCAACCACCCAAGTCTGGTTAGCTGTCAGTTTGCTTTTGTCAGAAAAGTCAGGCTTGTTTAATTTGGTAATAACACAGAGGCAATCTCATGTACATGTATAAATACATGTGTGGTCAATACAAATTACTGACAAATTATTTTTTTTCTTATCAAAAACTCTACAAATGAACAAAGGGCATTCATTTAATGTTTAGGAAAGGTGATCCTTATAGATTGTAAGCTCACTCCTCCTGTAACTGTTGAAATATTTTATATTGTATTGTTTTTATGTTCTGTAAATGTCCACGCTTAATCGTAAAGTGCTGTGGAATGTGTTAGTGTATATAAATACAAATTATTATTATTCTGTGAGATAAACATTATATAGGAAAACGTTCTTTACAGTTAAAATAGTCAGACCGTGGAATTCCCTACTGCAAGAGGTATTAGCAGCAGACAATATATAAAAATAAAAAAAAATGATTAAAGGCTTTTCTCACAACAAAAGGTATGGCGAGGTTCAAATATTTGAGATACTGATAATGTATTAATTGCTCAAAATGATTTAACTTTATGGGCTTACATATTTTGTGATTGCAATAGTCATTAAAAGTGTAATTTTGTGTAGAATTTGGAGCAGCCACTTAAAGGGAAACTGTCACCCCCAAAATCGAAGGTGAGCTAAGCCCACCAGCATCAGGGGCTTATCTACAGCATTCTGTAATGCTGTAGATAAGCCCCTGATGTATCCTGAGAGATGAGAAAAAGAGGATAGATTATACTCACCCAGGGGAGTATTTATAATATAATATAAAAATAGAGGACATTAACGTAAGAAGATGGGAGGCCCCGGACCGCGATGCCCATCGTACCGGGACCGCCCCTGGGTGAGTATAATCTAACCTCTTTTTCTCATCTTTCAGGATACATTGGGGGCTTATCTACAGCATTACAGAATGCTGTAGATAAGCCCCTGATGCTGGTGGGCTTAGCTCATGTTCGATTTTGTGGGTGACAGGTTCCCTTTAATTGCATGGTTAGTACAGTTGAAACAGTTGAAAAGAGACACATATTCTTCAAGTTCAACTGAGGATTAGGAAAGGATAAAGATAATGGGGTATAGGTACATCATCATAAAAAGCAAGTGTTTTCCTTCTAATCCTGGCTGTTAATCATACTGAAGCAAAATTCAGAACAAGAAATTTACACATTTCCTTTAAGTATTTGTTTTTTTAATTCTAAAAAGCCCTTTTTGAAATGATTGACAGTTCTTACTGTGACCAGGTTCTATTATGGAGATTGAACTTTTTTAATTGAAACAGATGTTGACTATAATTTTGCATGGGTATTTTATGAACTTGTTAATCATGAATAGAGATGAGCAAATATTTCAATATTCGGTTCTGCTCACGATCACTGAATTTGCAACATTCGCCGATTTAATCGCTGAATATATCTAAACATACACCGCACACAAACTGGTGGTTCCCATGCTGTGTGACAGCGTGGGAAACACTAGCATACAGCTCCTATTCAGCAGTGAAATAATCACTGCCGGTCAAAGAGCCACAGTTCCCACGCTGTCAAAAGACAGCGTAAGTGCTCAGCTGTGGTCGGAGATAAACTTTATACCTCCGGTCACAGTGTGGGCTGATGGAACTACAGCTCCCATCAACTGACAACTGCTGCTGCTAATAACAGTGAAAGCGGGAGCAGTGGACGGTATGTGTGGGTTCCTCTGTATTTTTGATAACCAGCCTGGGACAATGCAAAACTGGGGGTTGCAATCCTCAGCTGTCAGCTTCAGCAAGTTATCAAGAATAGAGGGGTCCCTACGCTGTATTTTTTAATTATTTAAATAAATTTCCCATGTCGCTTGCACTGACGTCACATAGGTGAAGTGAATTCATTGGCTGTGAACTCGCAGGACCTGTCAGATGGCACCACGAGCTTTCTCACACTCACGGTGCCCTCAGACAGGGACTAGCAATTCACAGGCAGACACTGAGCACACGGTGTACAGTGTGTACTGGATGTCAGGCATAATGCAACCATGCGGCATGCCATCTAGATGTTGCAGAGCTAGACCTGTCGTGGAACAAATGGATTGAAAGCTTCTCTGCGGAAAGGTGAGGAATATTGTTGTTTGGTTTTTTACCTCTTTTGCAGATGACGAGAGCATCGGGGGAGCAGGCGAGGTCGTAAGTATGGTTTAATTAAGATTATTAAAGTAGTCTGTATTTTTCTTTCAATTATTCAATTCAATTTTTCTGGGTGTCTGCGTTTTCATACACTGTGACTATGGGGTTAGTAATGGGGGCTTCTTATTGATGCCTCTCTATTACTAACCTCCGTGCTTAACGTCACATGACAATACAAAGGTGACATCAACCCCCCAACTATTACCCCACTTGCTACCGCTACAGGGCAAGTGGGAAGAGCAAGGCTAAGTGCCAGAATTGGCACATCTTAGAGATTTGCCTTTTCTGGAGCGGCTGATAGCTGATGTTTTAGCCTGGAGGGGGCAGTATCCATGGCCCCTTCCTAGGCTATTAATATCAGCCTGCAGCGGTCTGCATAGCCTTTGCTGGCTATTATTTATAGGGGACCCTAGGTCATTTATTTTTTAGGGTCCCCCATTTTAATAGCCAGTAAAGGCTAAGTATACAGTTGTGGGATGATATTATTCGCTTTGGAAGCTCTATGGGTATTACCCCCTTCCTTGGCTATAAACATCTGCCCCCAGCCATCGGCTTTCCCTCTGCTGGTTATGAAACTTACACAGCAGCCCATGCCATTTTTTTTCAGAAAAATAATCTTTTATTAATTACTGTATTTTTTCAGTCTATAAAATGCACTTTTTTCCTTCCAAAATGTGGAGGAAAATGGGGGTGGGTCTTATTGTCCGGATGTATGGGCTCTGGCTGCAGTGGGGAGGTGGGGGAGCAGTTTTGGCAGAGCATCAGGAGGCTGGAGCCAGTGGCTCTGGCTATCTCTTGTGCCCGCTGATAAAGAGAAATAAATATGCACTGCATTCCATGCCCATGGGCGTGGAGGGCAATGCATATTCATTTTTCTGGCATCCTGGTATAAATGGCCCCATCCTGTTCCTGGTATGCATAGCCCCATCAAGAAAGATTAAAAAAAAATTGCACTCACCTACACGGTGCTCCCTCACAGCGTCCTGCTCTGGTGCCAGCAGCTGCTTAATGCTTTTAAGCAGTGCATGGCAGGGATGTCATGCGCTGCCCACAAGCAGAGCACAGCTGCCAGAATACTCACCGGGACCATTCATCACAGAGAGAGGTGAACAACCATTCCTCTTCAGTAGCGTGCAGTGTCAGCCAGCGGCTTCCTGCTGCGGCCAGCGGTCACGTGTGCCAATACTTAAGACCAAAGAGCTGTCTAAGCAAACCAAGGACAAAATTGCAGACCTACACAAGACTGGAATGGGCTACAGGACAATAGGCAAGCAGCTTGGTGAGAAGGCAACAACTGTTGGTGCAAATATTAGAAAATGGAAAAAACATAAGACTGTCAATCTTCCTTGAAATCAGCCCAGAACTACACAGGAGGACCCTGTCAATGACATGAAGAGAGCTGGGAACAAAGTCTCATACGTTGCAGTTAGTAACACACTACGTCATCATGGATTAAAATCCTGCAGGGCAGGCAAAGTCTCCCTGCTTATGCTAGCACATGTCCAGGCCCATTTGAAGTTCACCAGTAACCATTTGGATGTTCCAGAGGAGGCATGGGGGAAGGTCATGTGGTCAGATAAGACCAAAATAGAACTTTTTAGTATCAACTCCACTCGCCATGTTTGATGGAAGAAAGATGAGTACAACCTCAAGAACACCATCCAAGCCGTAAAGCATGGTGAGAGGAAACACATACTTTGGGGCTGCTTTTCTGCAAAGGGGACAGGATGACTGCACCATATTGAAGAGAGGATGGATGGGATCATGCATTGCGAGATTTTGATCAACAACCACTTTCCCTCAGTAAGAGCATTGAAGTTGGGTAGTGGCTGGGTCTTACAGCATGACAATGACACACATTACACAGCAAGGGCAACTTCATAATAAGCACTTCAAGGTCCTGGAGTGGCCTGGCCAGTCTTCAGACCTGAACCCAATAGACAATCTTTGGAGGGAGCTGAAACTCACTGTTGTCCAGTGACAGCCCTGAAACATGAAAGATCTAAAGAAAACCTGTATGGAGGAGTGGGCCAATATACAGTACGTGCTGCAGTGTGTGCAAACTTACTCAACAACTACAGGAAACGTCTGATCTTTGTAATTGTAAACAAAGGTTTCTGTATCAAATTTTACGATCTGTTTTTCTATTCAATCAAGTACTTATTTCATGCAATAAACTGCAAATGAATTATGTAAAAATCATACAATGTGATTTTCTTTTAGATTCTGTATCTTACAGCTAAAGTGTACTTACAATAAAGACTACAGACCTCTCCATTCTTTGTAGGTGGGAATATTTGCAAAATTGGCAATGTATAAAAGTATAAAACACTTATTTTCCCCAGTATATGAAAGATCTATTTTATTTTTACCTATCCTGTGCTATAACAATTCAAGGTATATGTAATGACTTTGCCAGCATCCCTCCTCCTCCCAGCATGGACACCGACATGCTCGCTCAATCATCCTCTCTGGTCTGGTTCCCGCCATGTCTTCTGCCTTTAAGGACCTGTGCACAGTGCGTAGGTATCCTGGGAGTGTTCTTACGGTATGCAAGCATGCTCTTCGCTTCTTAAAGGGGCAGCACATGCTTCTGAAAATGTCCTTAGCCAATAACTTGGGAGAAGTCTGACATTTAAGGCTGCCTCCTCTATAGGGAGGTGCCTTAGCAACATTATTGATTAGTGTGTTTTCCTGCTAATTTGTTTTAAGGTCTTATACTTTTACTCCCTCAATCTGATCCTGTCCATCTTATCTGGAATGTATACTTCCCATCGTGCTATACCTGTTCCTATTCCTTTTCTGTCTTTACATAGTCCTGATCCTGACCCACCTAGTCTGCACCTGTTATCACCTCCTTCATCCATCCTGCCTGAACCAGCTCCTATGATCCTGCACCTGCCTGTTCTGTGTTCCTGTAACCTGCCCCATCTGTACCTGTATTCCAGTTGCCATCCTGTCTACCAGCTATGTAATATCGATCCTTCTGCTATCCAGTCCCTGGCTGTCCTGACTCTCTGAGTCCATCACTGATCCCTACACCGCTTAAGGGGCCAAGTTGCTGCGTTTCCAAGGTATGTCCTGGAGTGGTACCTGGTGTCCACCTGGGTCCAAGTCTATCCACACCATCAGGGGCTCTATTGAAGAACCAAGTGGTTGCTTAGTTTTGCCCCTCCAGGCTCTCCCTGGAATGTGGCACAGTGATTCCACAACCACGTGCATAACAGTGCATATGGCATCGGTATAAAATTATCAATTTTAGCTGTTATATACATTTTCTTACTTTATCCTTTCCATTTTTTCACTATTCGAATAAAAAAATGTTTGCCCTCCTAATGTTTTCAGTATTACCTATTATTTTTGGAGATTTGGATAGGGATATACAGTGGCTATGGAAAGTATTCTGACCTGTTTAAATGTTTTACTCTTTGTTTCATTGCAGCCATTTAGTAAATTCAAAAAAAGTCCATTTTTTCTCATTAATGTACACTCTGCACCCCATCTTGACTGAAAAATTTTTGCACACTTATTAAAAAAGAAACATTGAAATATCACATGATCATAAGTACTCAGACCCTTTGCTCAGTATTGAGCAGAAGCACCCTTTTGAGCTAGTAGAGCCATGAGTGTTCTTGAGAAAGACGCAACAAGTTTTTCACACCTGGATTTGGGGATCCTCTGCCATTCTTCCTTGCAGATCCTCTCCATTTCCATCAGATTGGATGGTGAACGTTGGTGGACAGCCATTTTCAGGTCTCTCCAGAGATTCTCAATTGGGTTTAGATCAGGGTTCTTGCTGGGCCAGTTAAGAATGGTCACTCCTTTGTTATTTTAGCTTTATGCTTAGGGTCATTGTCTTATTGAAAGCTGAACCTTCGGCCAAGTCTGGAAGAGGTTTTCGAGGTTTTCATCCAGGATATCTCTGTACTTGGTTACATTCAGACCAGAGAATCTTATTTCTCAAAGTTTGGGAGTTCTTCATGTGTTTTCTATCAAACACTATGTGAGCTTTCACATGCCTTGCACTGAGAAGAGGCTTCTGTTGGGTCACTCTGCCATAAAGGCCTGACTGGTGGAGGGCTGCATTGATAGTTGACTTTGTGGAACTTTCTCCCATCTCCCTACTGCATTTCTGGAGCTCAACCACAGTGATCTTGGGGTTCTTCTTTACATCTCTCACCATGGTTTTTCTCCCACAATTTCTCAGTTTGGCTGGACAGCCAGGTCTGGGAAGACTTCTGGTGGTCCCAAACTTCTTCCATTTAAGGATTATGGAAGTCACTGTGCTCTTAGGAACCTTGAGTACTGCAGAAATTCTTTTGTAACCTTGGGCAGATCTGTGCCTTGCCACATTTCTGTCTCTGAGCTCCTTAACCAGTTCCTTTGACCTCATGATTCTCATTTGGTCCGTCATGCACTGTGAGCAGTAAGGTCTTATATAGACAGGTGTGTGCCTTTCCAAATCAAGCCCTATCAGTTTAATTAAACACAGCTGGACTCCATTGAAGGAGTAGAACCATCTCATGAAGGATCACAAGGAAATGGACAGCATGTGACTTAAATATGAGAGTCTGATAAAAGGGTCTGAATACTTTTGACCATGTGATATTTCAGTTTTTGTTTTTTAACCCTCCGTCAGGAACAATGGATCTGACAGGCGCAGCACTTCTACTTTCATTTCTCCCTTCTCACCAGATTTTCAGGAAACCCCCTCCCTCTAGATAGTCTCCTGGCTCTAGCTGCTGTGTGAAACCTGATACCACAGTTGGTCTGCAGAGCTTCAGTAAGGGTACCGTCACATTTAGCGACTTTAGAGCGATAACGATAGCGATCCGTGACGTTGCAGCGTCCTGGATAGCGATATCGTTGTGTTTGACACGCAGCAGCGATCAGGATCCTGCTGTGACATCGCTGGTCATTGCTGAAAGTCCAGAACTTTATTTCGTCGCTGGATCACCCGCTGACATCGCTGAATCAGCGTGTTTGACGCCGATCCAGCAATGTCTTCACTGGTAACCAGGGTAAACATCGGGTTACTAAGCGCAGGGCCGCGCTTAGTAACCCGATGTTTACCCTGGTTACCATTGTAAAAGTAGAAACACTACATACTTACATTCCTGTCACGTTCCCCAGCGTCAGCTTCCCTGCGTCCCTCAGGGTCAGCTTTCCTGCGTCCCCCAGTGTCAGCGTTGGCCGGCCGTAAAGCAGAGCACAGCGGTGACGTCACCGCTCTGCTTTCCGGCCGGCGCTTACACAGTGCAGGGAAGCTGACGCTTGGGAACGTGACAGGAATGTAAGCACGTAGTGTTTTTTTTTTACTTTTACAATGGTAACCAGGGTAAACATCGGGTTACTAAGCGCGGCCCTGCGCTTAGTAACCCAATGTTTACCCTGGTTACCCGGGGACTTCGGCATCGTTGGTCGCTGGAGAGCTGTCTGTGTGACAGCTCTCCAGTGACCAAACAGCGACGCTGCAGCGATCGGCATCGTTGTTTATATCGTTGCAGCGTCGCTAAATGTGACGGTACCTTAAGGAAGATATAGCTGTGCTGGCTTCTCAGGCTCATTGGTCCCGAACGCATCACACTTTATAAGGTTGGTATGTAATGTTTTTAGTCATTACTATTGTGTATTTAGCTTGTTTTATGAATGGATAGAGAAAGGTTTGTGGATATTTCATATAAATAAGGCAGATTTTCTTACAAATGAATGGCTATTTGGTGGGAGTTTTGAAATTTGTGTATATCAAAGTTATTACTTTTATGTTGAGTAAATGGGTTTGTTTTGCACCTGATAATGTGTAGTCTCTTTTATTACATCCCTATGAAGGTCTATGATCACTTTTAGATCACTGAAATTGAGAAAATTAGATATTCTAGGCATTTTTCTAGCCTGCGCTTGACAGGCACATTGTTCCATTACGAGTTAGTGCGAATATTGTTCCTGACGGAGGGTTAATAAATTTGCAAACATTTCTACATTTCTGTTTTTCTCAGTCAAAATGGTGCAGAATGTACATTAATGAGAAAAAATGACCTTTTTTGAATTTATCAAATGGCTGCAATGAAGCAAAGAGTCAAAAATGTAAAGGGGTCTGAATACTTTCCATACCCACTGTATTTACCTTCTAAAACACTTTATGTGTATTTTGTCAGTGTTATTTACTAGTAGCAAATATGATTCAATGAGATTGGGATTTTCAATGAGACTGCAGCTCCCATTTGTATGTTTTTTAGATCAATTCTCTATAGTGTCAGTTTGTTGTGTAATCCCTAACCAATATAGATTACTACATGGTCTTATATCCAAATGTATTACTTGTGGTCAAACAGTTATTCAATACTGGAACAGCATGCTACTCAATAAACCACAGCTTGTGTGACTTTTGCAGATAAAGTGGAGCTTCTGTCATTAGTTTTATTTTAGAGTAATAAGTGAATGTTATTTAAAAAATAATTGATACAAAATACTTTATCTTTACAAATGTATTTTCATTTAGAATTTAGCAGAAGCAACATATGGTGTTGTCAATAGAAAATCTTGAAGGACACCAACTTACAATATGCCATCCCACATGCATAGGAAATGTATAATTTTTTACCTTTCAGCTGAATAGATCATCGGCTCCATTACATCTCATTTATTTACTTAACCCCTTAACAACTTATGACTTGCTATGTCCATCATAGGTCGCCTCCACTGGCGGACACAGACCGAAGAAGGCCCCTGTGGAAGAACAATGTAGGGGCCCTTTCCAGCCCAAGAGATCCAAAAAAAGCAAAATTGCACCTGCTTTGGAGGTAGAAATGGGCCCCCTTACCTCTTGGGCCCTTGTGCGGCTGCACAGGTTGCACCAATGATATGTCCGCCCCTGGTCGCCTCCCCCTCAGACCCCGAGCCCCCATCTGTTCCAGCACATGACAGCAGATCTGATCAGCTGTCATGTGCCCCTAACAGACATGGGTGAAATCATGATCCACCTGCGGCTGTTAACTAGTTAAATGCCGCTGTCAATATCTGACCACGGTATTTACCTTGCACAAACCGAATGCGCATCTTAGCTCTGCCCATCAGTGCTCATTAGGGTTGAGCGACCTTGACCTTTTTAGAGTCGAGCCGTGTTTCGCGAAACCCGACTATCTTAGAAGTTGAGTCGAGTGGAATCGGCCGATTATCGCGAAAAGTCGGGTATCGACCGAAACACGAAACCCAATGCAAGTCAATGGGGAGCATAGTCGGCAGTGAGTGGAGGCCAGGAAAACACCTACACTGCCCATTTTAATGGCAAAAACATCCATTCTTGTTACAGAAGCTTGTCAATCGTAATTTAACTTATAATAATTGGAAGGCATTTGAAATTGGGGGTCATTTGGCCAAACGCGTACACAAAAAAACGCATGCGTTTTCAATGTTAAATATAGGAAAAAAAAACGCTGCAGACAAAGACGCAAGTGTGAAACCATCCTTAGGTATAAACTAGAGTTTGCTTTTATCATGTACTTGTCTTTATTTATTTTTGCTTTCATAAATTCACTGGTGCATGTGTATACATGAACCTTCATAACATACATTAATTGTAACGCGTGGCATTAGGGGTCTCTCACTTCCTCATCTGCCTTACTGCTTTACCTTAAAATCTCTCCTGCTCATAAAGGGACGGAATTGCTCGATATGCACTTTAACTCCTTCACTCCTGGGCAATTTAATTGTTTTGTGTTTTTGTTTTTTCTTTCACAAGCAATAATATTTTTTAGTATTCCATCGACAGAGCCATATGAAATCTTGACTTTTTGCAACATGAGTTGTAGTTATAAATTAAAGTAATCATATTATCATTCAATGTAATGAATAATGGGGGAAAAAAAATTCTAAGTGAGGCAAAATTATTTTTTTGTGGTTTTGTTTTTGCTGTGTTCATAATGTAGTAAAAGTATTACATCAGGGCAGTAACATAGTAACATAGTAACATAGTTAGTAAGGCCGAAAAAAGACATTTGTCCATCCAGTTCAGCCTATATTCCATCATAATAAATCCCCAGATCTACGTCCTTCTACAGAACCTAATAATTGTATGATACAATATTGTTCTGCTCCAGGAAGACATCCAGGCCTCTCTTGAACCCCTCGACTGAGTTCGCCATCACCACCTCCTCAGGCAAGCAATTCCAGATTCTCACTGCCCTAACAGTAAAGAATAGGGTTGAGCGACCTTGACTTTTTTAGAGTTGAGCCGTGTTTCGCGAAACCCGACTATCTTAAAAGTCGAGTCGAGTGGAATCGGCCGATTATCGCGAAAAGTCGGGTATCGCCCGAAACACGAAACCCAATGCAAGTCAATGGGGGAGCATAGTCGGCAGTGAGTGGAGGCCAGGAAAACACCTACACTGCCCATTTTAATGGCAAAAACATCCATTCTTGCTAAAGAAGCTTGTCAATCGTAATTTACCTTATAATAATTGGAAGGTATTTGAAATTGGGGGTCATTTGGCTAAAGTTGTGGGGGGTAGGGCTGGTTCAAGTAATTAGTGGGCCCAGTAAATCTGGACCACGTCACGGCAGTGGAGCAGGGAGAGGTAAGTATTTAAACTTTGCAAGTGCTGTGATCCTGAGCAAGCAGGGGGGGCCCACTCGTTGGCATTGGCACTGGCACAGGGCCTCTCAAAGTACAGCGGTGTGTTTGCACGGCGGGGGCGCCTCCCACCGGCAGCAACACTTTTGCATACTATGAGAGGCCCTGTGCCAGTGACGTCGCCAACTAGTATTCCTCCCTTCACCTGATGAAGGAACCTGCACTTTCATCTGCACCTTCCTCTTTGTCCCCGTGTAAGGTGGTATGGTATGCGGGAAGAGGAACCTGACTTTCAGCAGGGTCACAATCTTGTTGTGTAGCGTGCACGGGGAATGTTGCGTTATGGGTCAATGTACCAGCAGACTCATCTATCACTGGCTGGGCAATGGGCAGGATGAGGAGGAAACACAGATATAGGCCCAAAGAATAAAGTTGGCTAAATGCAGTTCAAAATTGGTAACACAGGACTAACCAGGGGGCATTGCAGTGGAGGACAACTGGAATGAGAGGCTGATACAGAGAGTAGGCCCAAATCAGTAAGTAGTCGAAATGCAGTTCAAAATTGGCAACCGTAGTAAACAGGCGGCACAGCTTTGTTCAGTGGAGGAGAACAGCAAGGAGTGGCAGACACCGATAGTAGGCCCCAACCCAACTAGTAGGCCAAATGCAGTCTAACATTAACAACTACTTAACGAGAGCCTGAAAATGGAATTTCAGGACAGGAAACCAGGAGAACAGCAAGGAGCGGCAGACACTGTTAGTAGGCCCCAAACCAACTAGTACGCCAAATGCAGTTGTTCCATTTAGCCACTATTTAATAAGAGCCTGAAGATAGAAGCTCAGGAAAGGCAACCTGGAGAACACCTTGGAGTGTAAGACACCGTCTCCACACCCCATACCCAATTTGTAGGCCTAATGCAGTGTAGTTTCCAACAACTACTAAACGAGAGCATTAAGATTGAAGCAATGGAGAGGAAACGTGGGGAACACCTTGGAGTGGAACACACCGTCTCTACACCCCATCCCAAATTTGTAGGCCTAATGCAGTGTAGCTTCCAACAACTACTAAACGAGAGCATTAAGATTGAAGCAATGGAGAGAAAACCTGGGGAACACCTTGGAGTGGAACACACCGTCTCTACACCCTATACCAAATTTGTAGGCCTAATGCAGTTTAGTTTCCAACAACTACTAAACGAGAGCATTAAGATTGAAGCAATGGAGAGGAAACCTGGGGAACACCTTGGAGTGTAACACACCGTCTCTCTACACCCCATACCCAATTTGTAGGCCTAATGCAGTGTAGTTTCCAACAACTACTAAACGAGAGCATTAAGATTGAAGCAATGGAGAGGAAACCTGGGGAACACCTTGGAGTGGAACACACCGTCTCTACACCCCATACCAAATTTGTAGGCCTAATGCAGTTTAGTTTCCAACAACTACTAAACGAGAGCATTAAGATTGAAGCAATGGAGAGGAAACCTGGGGAACACCTTGGAGTGTAACACACCGTCTCTCTACACCCCATACCCAATTTGTAGGCCTAATGCAGTGTAGTTTCCAACAACTACTAAACGAGAGCATTAAGATTGAAGCAATGGAGAGGAAACCTGGGGAACACCTTGGAGTGGAACACACCGTCTCTACACCCCATACCAAATTTGTAGGCCTAATGCAGTGTAGTTTCCAACAACTACTAAACGAGAGCATGAAGATTGAAGCAATGGAGAGGAAACCTGGGGAACACCTTGGAGTGGAACACACCGTCTCTCTACACCCCATACCCAATTTGTAGGCCTAATGCAGTGTAGTTTGCAACAACTACTAAACGAGAGTAGGAAGATCGAAGCAATGTGGACGAAACCTGGGGCACACCTTGGGGCGGCAGACACCGTTAGTAGGCCCTACCAAAGTTGTAGCCCCAATGCAGTTTTAAAATTCCTAGAGGCTGAAAACAAGACTATTGACGCTCAGCTTTTTTCAAAGGAACACAGCTGTATTGAGTGGCGCAGACAGACACAGGTAGTAGGCCTTAAACCAAAAATGTGGCTCACTGCAGCTTAAAAAAGGTTACAGGGGTACACAGGCAGCATTGCTCTGGGCAGTGGAGGACAATTTCAATAGTGGACCGCAGACAGACTTTGTACGCCTACTATTAAAAAAAGGATGCTCTATGCAATTAAAAATAGGTTCCAGGGGTACACGGGCAGCAGTGGTCTGGTCAGTGGAGGAGTAGTAGAAAGAACGGGCCGCAGACAGGCTTCGAAGGCCTAACATAAAAAAATATTGGGGGGGCGTGGCCTATCTGCTGATGGAGTAGGTCGCACAGAGTGGGAGCTCCTCAGCCAGGAACCTCAAAGCGGCACACTTCTACCTCTAAGGTGTCCTCTTCTGCCTTCACGACATCGGTGCTGGCTCCCGGAGCGTCGGTGAGTGCATGGGGAAATCCAGAGCGTCCAACCGCGATCCCCCTAGGAGAATTCCCGACTTCTTTGCAGCCACCCCGCAGCCACCGCCGGAATCCAAGATGGCGCCGTCCTCCCCCAGGGCTTCCCGCTCCTCACAACGCAACGCTCAGGCGTCGCGGTCCGGCGCTGCGGCGTCGCATCCAGATGGAACAGCGCTACATTCGGACGCAGCAGCGTCGCATTTTGGCGGAGCAGCGTTAAATTCAGGCGGCTCGGCGTCTGACGCAGCTGATGGCCCGGTGACCGCATCTCTCCTTAAAGGACTGCTTGGGGACCTTAGATCCTCCATCCAAGAGGACTTGCGTTCTATGCTGGCTGAGCTAAGAGGAGAGGTGGCGGAGCTGAGCAACCGCACGGACCGCCTGGAGCGCAAGATGGCGGAACTGGTCTCCTCTCATAATGAGCTCTGGGACGCACATGAATCCCTGCAAACCCTAGCTGCTAAAATCCACGCTAAAGCCCTGGACCTGGAAGATAGGTCCAGGAGAAATAACGTTAAACTGAGAGGCATCGAGGAATCTGTCCTGGCAGGGGATTTGAAGCCATTCCTGCAGGACTTTATGGCGGCAGCCTTACCGCAGTTCGCGCCAAAGGACTTCATAATAGACCGCGTGCATAGGATCCCTAAACCCTCAGGCCTGGGGCCCTCCATTCAAAGAGATGTGCTGGCGCGCATACATTTTTTTGAGATAAAGGAGGACTTCCTACAGGCCCTAAGGAGAACCCCAGCGCTTCCTGAACGATTTGCAAACATCTCAGTCTTTCCGGATCTCTCTCCGGGCACTTTGGCTCTGCGGAGGACCTTCGCCCCCTACACTGCCATCCTCAGAGAGAAAGGCATCCTGTATCGCTGGGGATTTCCGACGAAGCTGCTCATTCGCAAAGATGGATCAATCACTACCTGCCTAACTCCGTCCCACGCGGCTTCGGCTCTCGCTAAATGGGGACTCCCGACTCCGGACTCCTCGAATGCCGTGAACATTCCTAAGCATGGGTCTGACGGAGGTCCCAGGGCCCGTATCACACCGGATTGGGAGGAGGCCTGAGTCTACTGTATCTTTGGTTCCTGGCTATTTTCCCGCACGGATTTACTTGGTTTTTCTTTTTTTTCCTTTTTTAAGCTGCGTTGGTTTCTCGCTTGAGAGCTCCAGCAGCATCTGTTTGCCCCATAGGTGAACTGTTTTTTTGATTCTCACCTTCTGGACTCAGGATATTCCTGAATGGACCTTGGTCCGCTGGTTTTTTTGTTGTATGTCCTGTTTGTTTCCCTATGTTCTTTCTCTTCTGTTTCTGTTTTGCCCTTTCTTATGTCCTGCTATATTGACCACATGTTTTCTTTGCCTTTGCTCAGGTTATCAGTGTTTGAGGACTGTAAAACTGTTCTTATGCCTTTTCAATGAGTATCTCACTGTATTCAATTAACGTTAATGGCCTCAACTCGCCGGGTAAGAGGTCTGTGGTTTGGCGTCAGTTGAGCAAATCCCGTCATGATATTTTATGTCTCCAGGAAACGCACTTGCTGGAATGTGATAACTCCAGAATGCAATCAGGTCTGTACCCGCATCAGTTTTTTGCCAATGGCCCGTCAAAAAAGGCGGGTGTAGCCATTTTCTTCAGCAGGTCCAACTCCTTCCAACTGGTTCGATCTATAGCGGATCCATTGGGTAGATTCATTGTGGTGTTGTGTCTCATTAATAATGCCCCATATACTATTGCCTCGATATATGCCCCTAATGTAGGCCAACTTAAGTGTTTGGAGGGTGTATTCAAAACTCTTAATGATATTCAACATGGGCACAAGCTGATAGCTGGTGACTTCAATGCCCCAATGTCCAAAGTCCTTGACTGCTCTGCCTCTTCACTGTCTAGATGTGAAGTCGGGCCTCTAGCTGACTCTTTCCACTTGCATGATGTCTGGCGGTACCTGCACTGCGGTGAGAGAGACTACACATTTTTGTCTCCCAGACACGGTTCTTATAGCAGGATCGATTTTGTGCTGGTGAATGACGTGGCTCTCCCTCACTGCATCGCAGCAGATATTGGCAGTATCACCTGGTCGGATCATGCCCCGGTGTCCCTTACCCTGAAGGACCCCTTGGCCATCAGACCCCCTGCGCGTTGGCGCCCACCTCCTGGCTGACCAATCCAATTCCCAATGTATAGAGGAGGCCTTGGGAGAATTTTTTGCCTCCAATGACACTCCTGACATTGGTGACGATACCCTCTGGTTCGCCCACAAGGCGGTGATTAGGGGTCACTTCATCAAGCTAGCGGCAAAGGCTAAGAGGAAATACAATGCGGCACTTCAGGTAGCCTTAGACGAATTATCTCGCCTGGAATCTGCTCATAAACTTTCTCCTACTCCAGCGCTTCTCTCTGACCTTTCTAAAGCCCGCATACATGTTCGCAATCTCCTCCTCCATAAGGCTGAGAAGGCCCTGAGGAAAACCAGAGCCAAATTCTACACAATGGGGGATCGAGCGGGTGCTGTTCTGGCTAGACGTGTTAGGAAGAGAGAGGCCCAATCCAAGATCCCATTCTTGCTCCGGTCTGACGGCTCCCAGGTTCGCAACCCGATTCAGATTGCGGAGGAGTTTGCTTCTTATTATTCCTCGCTTTATGACCTCGGGTCTGACCTGGGGATTCCTCAACCTACGCGGGAGTCAATTTTGGCGTTCGTGGAGAGGGCTAATCTCCCCTCGGTCACTCAGGAGCAGCTCTCCTTCCTAAATTCCCCCATTGTCGAGTCTGAACTCTCGCAGATTATCAGAGAGGCCAATAAGGGTTCTTCCCCGGGGCCTGATGGCTTTCCCTTCTCCTACTATGCTCAGTTTTTTCCTGTCCTTGCCCCCTTTCTGTTGCGTCTTTTTAATAATTGGCTGGCGGTTGGTAGTATTAGGGCTGAGGGGTTGGAGGCTGCCATTGCGACTCTCCCCAAACAAGGGAAACCCACAACATCTCCGGAGAACTTCCGCCCGATAGCACTCTTAAACTGCGACGTTAAGATCTACGCAAAAGTCTGGGCCAATAGATTGTTCTCGGTCCTTCCTGATCTCCTTCACCCCGACCAAGTTGGGTTTGTTCCTGGCAGACAGACGAGGGATGGTACCAGACGACTGATAGATCTCTTGGATGTGGTGGAGAGGGGGAGTCTCCCCAGTGTATTCCTGTCGCTCGATGCCGAGAAGGCGTTTGACAGGGTGCACTGGGGCTATATCGAGCTCACATTGGAGAAATTTGGGCTTACCGGGCAGATTAGCAAAGCGGTTATGGCATTGTATTCCAACCCATGCGCGTCGGTTCGATCGGCGGGATTCGGGTCTCGAACGTTTCCTATTAGGAACGGTACTCGTCAAGGCTGCCCCCTCTCCCCTATCATCTTTGCTCTGATCATGGCCGCCATGGTCAGGCAGTGCGCGGACATAAGGGGAATTGCGGTGGGGGGAACTGAACATAAAATTGGTCTTTATGCCGACGACATGGTCCTGACCTGCACCTCTCCCTTAACTTCATTGACTGCAATCACCACCATCCTATCTGAGTTTTCGGCGGTTTCATATTATAAACTTAATCTCACCAAATCCACAATTTTCCCCCTCTTCCTCCCCCCCCCCTTCAGATTCAAATTCAATCTCAATATGCTTTTATTTGGGCTCCCTTGGGCTTTACATATCTGGGCATCAAGATTACTAGGCTAGATAACATAGTCCGAGTAAATTGCGAAGAAACTCTTTCGGAGGTCAGGAGGGGCATGGAGCAAATATCAAGCGCGTCTCTCTCGTGGATGGCCCGCATACAAACGGCGAAAATGCTATTCCTCCCCAAAAAAATGTACCTCTTTCGGTGCCTTCCCCTTTTTATCTCCTCGAAGTTTATTTCGGCTTTTCAATCTTTGATAGACCGATTTATCTGGAATAAGAAGCCCCATAGGGTCAGGCGTCGGATTATGTCCCTTCCATACTCTGCGGGGGGGTTGGGAGCTCCTGCGGTCCAGGCGTATTACAGGGCGGCGATCCTTGAGCCCCTTAAAATATGGTGGGAGGGGAACTCATGTTTGCCCTGGTTTCTGATTGAATCCCATTTTGCTCCCCAAAACTCGCTTAGATTGCTTTTGGAGCTCCAACTACTTCAAGTTCCTCCTGTGGGCCCCTGTCTCCGTTCTATTAGGAACGCATCTAAACTATGGGCGCTCCTTAGCACTTCTCTCCTAACATTCATGTTTGACTATGTCTCTTTGCAGGCTGTGGAGTGTGCCGTTGTCCACATTTCTCTTGCCTCCTGGACGAGGCGTGGGGTGCACCGGGTGGCGGACCTTTTCGGCTCGGACGGTCTCTTGTCGTTTGAGGACCTTGCAGGGAAATTTTCCCTCACTGGGTCTGACTTCTTTCAATACCTGCAGATTCGCAGCTTCCTCAGACCGTGGCGGTCATTCGGTGCACCCCCGCCTCTGACAGAGGACCCGGCCCATAGATTCTTCAGACCATCCACCATTGTGCCACATGGCATCTCCATAATTTATAAAGCCCTCATTTCATTTGGTTCTACTGACAAACTTCCTTTTATGTCTTCCTGGGAGTCAGCGTTGGGCTTTGAGGCTTCCCTGGAGGATTGGCAATTTGCTATGGTACACCCTTCTAGGTTCTCGTCTTGTTTGGGCCACTTGGAGCAGGTGAAAAAAATTCAGCTCCACTGGTACCTCACCCCCGCCCGATTGGCGAGGGTTTTCCCGGCTACCTCTCCGCGCTGCTGGAAGGGATGTGGCGCCCTTGGGTACTCCTCTCATGTCTGGTGGTCGTGTCCGCAGGTCCGGGTCTTCTGGCGTGAGGTAGAGACTTTGATTGAGGATCTGATCCGTATGCCCCTTGTTCTGAGTGGCCAACTCGCTGTCCTGGGCATCTCCCTCATCGATCTCCCTGCCCCCCTGCACCCCATAGTTTCTAATATCCTAGTGGCTGCTAGGCAATGTATCGCGAAGCATTGGAAGACCTCCGTTTCCCCCTCCAGAGCAGAGCTGATCTCCAGGATTGATTTACATTTTTGTTATGAGGTCATAATGGCAGGGGGTCTATCGAAAAGAGCTAAGGTCCTCTCGTGGTGGGACCCTTGGACGTCCTCGCCATTTGTATCTCAGTCTGCTCTTTCCCTTATTTAAACTGTTTGCTCCTACAATTCTGCTCTTGTTTTTTGGTTTTTTGTTTATTTCTTTTATCCTCTATGTGACACTGTATTTATGTATTTTGTATTGATTACATTGTGGTCCTTAATACGGTATGCATTGGATTTTTCCCCTGATCCCCCCTTCCCTCCCCCCCACCTTCCCTTTTCATTCTGATATGTTGTTTATTGTGAAAAATGTTCAATAAATACTGATTGGTTAAAAAAAAAAAAAAAATATTGGGCTGTAGGCACTTTAACATTGGTTCCAGGGGTACACGGGCAGCAATAGACTGGTCAGTGTAGTAGTAGTAGAAAGAACGGGCCGCAGACAGGCTTCGAAGGCCTAACATAATAAAATATTGGGCTGTAGGCACTTTTAAATAGGTTCCAGGGGAACACAGGCAGCAGTGGTCTGGTCAGTGTAGGAGTAGTAGAAAGAACGGGCCGCAGACAGGCTTCGAAGGCCTAACATAATAAAATTGGACAGGCTGTAGGCACTTTATAATTGGTTCCAGGGGTACACGGGCAGCAGTAGACAGGTCAATGGAGGCCTAGTGGAAGGAGGGACCGCAGACAGGCTTCGAAGGCCTAACATAATAAATTGGGCTGGCTGTAGGCAATTTACAATTGGTTCCAGGGGTACACGGGCAGCAGTAGACAGGTCAGTGGAGGCCTAGTGGAAGGAGGGACCACAGACAGGCTTCGAAGGCCTAACATAGTAAATTGGGCTGGCTGTAGGCAATTTAAAATTGGTTCCAGGGGTACACGGGCAGCAGTGGTCTGGTCAGTGGAGGCCTAGTGGAAGGAGGGACCGCAGACAGGCTTCGAAGGCCTAACATAATAAAATGGGCTGGCTGTAGGCAATTTACAATTGGTTCCAGGGGTACACGGGCAGCAGTAGACAGGTTAGTGGAGGCCTAGTGGAAGGAGGGACCGCAGACAGACTTCGAAGGCCTAACATAATAAATTGGGCTGGCTGTAGGCAATTTACAATTGGTTCCAGGGGTACACGGGCAGCAGTAGACAGGTCAGTGGAGGCCTAGTGGAAGGAGGGACCGCAGACAGGCTTCGAAGGCCTAACATAATAAATTGGGTTGGCTGTAGGCAATTTAAAATTGGTTCCAGGGGTACACGGGCAGCAGTAGACAGGTCAGTGGAGGTCTAGTGGAAGGAGGGACCGCAGACAGGCTTCGAAGGCCTAACATAATAAATTGGGCTGGCTGTAGGCAATTTACAATTGGTTCCAGGGGTACACGGGCAGCAGTAGACAGGTCAGTGGAGGCCTAGTGAAAGGAGGGACCGCAGACAGGCTTCGAAGGCCTAACATAATAAAATTGGACTGGCTGTAGGCACTTTATAATTGGTTCCAGGGGTACACGGGCAGCAGTGGTCTGGTCAGCGGAGGCCGATTGTAATGAGTGTCTGCCAGTTAGTAGTCCAAAACAATAAATAAATGTGAATGTCTCGCATTAAAACAAAACGAAAACACTAAAGGGTGCAATCATTAGGTACAGGGGTGGGATCCTCTGCGTAGTTTCAGACCTACTAATTTGGCGCAAAGTATTTACTTTGGTAAATAGAGGACACTGCCCCTGACAATGTTAAGTACCATCATACATGTCAACACAATGGTATTGTCAGTGGCAGGAATGGAAGGATGTCAGCGCATAGACTAAACATTGGTGGAAGTGTGAGAGATAAATGTGGAAGTGGTAGAGCAATGTTTGACCTGGGGGTGGGTGAACTCTCTTGTGGCCGGCGGTACAGGCCCAGGGCCCCTCATGTTACAACAGTGTGTCTGACGTTGGGTGCGCACCACCACCGCCAGAGACACTTTATTGTACTATGAGGGACCCAGTGGCAGTGCTGTCGACCAAAAGCGGGCACACCCACCTCTTCAGACAAACAGCACTCTCACAGGTGCTTGCGCCAAGTCACGATACCACGGCCCCGTGTGGGGAGTTTGGCCATTTAGGGAGGTGTAAACATGTCGTATGCTGGACAATCAGCTGCAGCAAATTAAGACATTAGAAAAGTAATTCACAGTAGTCCCCAGGCAAGAGCTTTTCATAGGAAAGCTAGGTGTCGGCCGGGCAAGGTGGGGCAAGAGAATTCAAAATCCAGTTGTGGTTCATTTTAATGAATGTTAGATCATCAACATTTTGGGTAGCCAGACGAGTCCTTTTTTCGGTTAATATTGAACCTGCAGCACTGAATACTCTTTGTGATAGGACACTAGCTGCCGGGCAAGCAAGCTCCTGCAATGCATATTCTGCCAATTCTGGCCAGGTGTCTAATTTGGATGCCCAGTAATCAAATGGGAATGACGGTTGAGGGAGAACATCGATAAGGGATGAAAAATAGTTTGTAACCATACTGGACAAATGTTGTCTCCTGTCACTTTCAATTGATGCAGCAGTACCTGTCCTGTCTGCGGTCATAGCAAAATCACTCCACAACCTGGTCAGAAAACCCCTCTGTCCAACGCCACTTCTGATGTGTGCACCCCTAACACTCCTGGTCTGCTGCCCCCTGGAGCTCGTGTGAGAACGATCACAGGCGCTGTGTGCTGGGAATGCCTGAAGCAAATGGTCAACAAGAGTTGATTGTTTGGTTGCTAATATTAGTTCCAAGTTCTCATGTGGCATAATATTTTGCAATTTGCCTTTATAGCGAGGATCAAGGAGGCAGGCCAACCAGTAATCGTCATCGTTCATCATTTTCGTAATGCGTGTGTCCCTTTTGAGGATACGTACGGCATAATCTGCCATGTGGGCCAAAGTTCCAGTTGTCAAATCTGCGATTGTGATTGGTTGAGGGGCAGTTTCAGGCAAATCTACGTCACTTGTGCCCCTCAAAAAACCAGAACCCGGCCTTGCCACGCAACCAATTTCCAGTGCCCCCGGGAAAGCTTCCTCATTAAAAATATACTCATCCCCATCATCCTCCTCGTCCTCCACCTCCTCTTCGCCCGCTACCTCGTCCTGTACACTGCCCTGACCAGACAATGGCTGACTGTCGTCAAGGCTTTCCTCTTCCTCTGGTGCAGACGCCTGATCCTTTATGTGCGTCAAACTTTGCATCAGCAGACACATTAGGGGGATGCTCATGCTTATTATGGCGTTGTCTGCACTAACCAGCCGTGTGCATTCCTCAAAACACTGAAGGACTTGACACATGTCTTGTATCTTCGACCACTGCCCACCTGACAACTCCATGTCTGCCATCCTACTGCCTGCCCGTGTATGTGTATCCTCCCACAAAAACATAACAGCCCGCCTCTGTTCGCACAGTCTCTAAAGCAAGTGCAGTGTTGAGTTCCACCTTGTTGCAACGTCTATGATTAGGCGATGCTGGGGAAGGTTCAAAGACCGCTGATAGGTCTGCATACGGCTGGAGTGTACAGGCGAACGGCGGATATGTGAGCAAAGTCCACGCACTTTGAGGAGCAGGTCGGAGAACCCAGGATAAGTTTTCAAAAAGCACTGCACCACCAGGTTTAAGGTGTGAGCCAGGCAAGGAATGTGTTTCAGTTGGGAAAGGGAGATGGCAGCCATGAAATTCCTTCCGTTATCACTCACTACCTTGCCTGCCTCAAGATCTACTGTGCCCAGCCACGACTGCGTTTCTTGCTGCAAGAACTCGGACAGAACTTCCGCGGTGTGTCTGTTGTCGCCCAAACACTTCATAGCCAATACAGCCTGCTGACGCTTGCCAGTAGCTGGCCCATAATGGGACAACTGGTGTGCAACAGTGTCAGCTGCCGATGGAGTGGTTGGGCGACCGCGGTCTGTGGAAGAGCTCTCGCCTACACCCAACTGTTTCCTAGACCGTGGGATAGGCACAACTGTCCCGAAATTGATGTCCCCTGTGGACCCTGCATCCACCACATTCACCCAGTGTGCCGTGATGGACACGTAACGTCCATGGCCATGCCTACTGGTCCATGCATCTGTAGTCAGGTGCACCTTTGTACTCACAGATTGCCTGAGTGCATGGACAATGCGCTGTTTAACATGCTGGTGCAGGGCTGGGATGGCTTTTCTGGAAAAAAAGTGTCGACTGGGTAGCTCGTAGCATGGTTCAGCGTACTCCATCAGGGCTTTGAAAGCTTCGCTTTCAACTAACCGGTAGGGCATCATCTCTAACGAGATTAGTCTAGCTATGTGGGCGTTAAAACCCTGTGTACGCGGATGCGAGGATAAGTACTTCCTTTTTCTAACCAGAGTCTCATGTAGGGTGAGCTGGACTGGAGAGCTGGAGATCGTGGAACTAGCGGGGGTGCCGGTGGACATGGCAGACTGAGAGACGGTTGTAGACGGTATTGTTTCCGCCGGTGCCCTAGATGCAATATTTCCTCCTACAAAACTGGTGATTCCCTGACCCTGACTGCTTTTGGCTGGCAAAGAAACCTGCACAGATACTGCCGGTGGTGCGGAAAATGGTGGCCTTACAGTGACGGAAGGGATGTTGCGTTGCTGACTAGCTTCATTGGTCGAGGGTGCTACAACCTTAAGTGACGTTTGGTAGTTAGTCCAGGCTTGAAAATGCATGGTGGTTAAATGTCTATGCATGCAACTTGTATTGAGACTTTTCAGATTCTGACCTCTGCTTAAGCTAGTTGAACATTTTTGACAGATGACTTTGCGCTGATCAATTGGATGTTGTTTAAAAAAATGCCAGACTGCACTCTTCCTAGCATCGGATCCCTTTTCAGGGATTGCAGACTGAGCTTTAACCGGATGGCCACGCTGTCCTCCAACAGGTTTTGGCTTTGCCACGCGTTTTGGGCCAGATACGGGCCCGGCAGATGGAACATGTTGCGATGTTGATGCCTGCTGCGGCACCTCCTCCACCTCCGCTTCAGAACTACTGCCGCCTGCACCCTGTTCCCCCAATGGCTGCCAATCGGGGTCAACAACTGGGTCTTCTATTACCTCCTCTTCTAGCTCGTGTGCAACTTCGTCTGTGTCACCGTGTCGGTCGGTGGTATAGCGTTCGTGACGGGGCAACATAGTCTCATCAGGGTCTGATTGTGGATCAGTACCCTGAGAGGGCAATGTTGTGGTCTGAGTCAAAGGACCAGCATAGTAGTCTGGCTGTGGCTGTGCATCAGTGCACTCCATGTCAGAATCTACTTGTAATGGGCATGGCCTGTTAACTGTTTCACTTTCTAAGCCAGGGACGGTATGTGTAAAGAGCTCCATGGAGTAACCCGTTGTGTCGCCTGCTGCATCCTTCTCTCTTGTTGTTGTTTTTGCTGAAGAGGACAAGGAAGCGACTTGTCCCTGACCATGAACATACACAAACGACGCGCTGCTTTTACATTTACCAGTTTCAGAAGAGGAGGCAAAAGAGCTAGAGGCTGAGTCTGCAAGGTAAGCCGAAACTTGCTCTTGCTGCTCCGGCTAAGCAGTTTTCCTACTCCCAGAAAAGTGAGCGTTCGAGGCCTTGTTTAGCCAGACGACGAACCTGGCTCCACAGCTCCAGACTTAGGTGGAATATTTTTTTTCCCACGACCACCTGATGCTCCACTACCACTACCATCATTACCAGCTGACAATGAACGCCCACGGCCACGACCTCTTGCACCAGACTTCCTCATTGTTTTAAAAACTTAACCAAAGTAACTTTATTTGTTGCTGTCAAACAACTTACACGGTGAGCTATAACTTCAGTATGATTTCGATATCCCTTTAAAGGTTGGTGAGACTGCAAGGAAAATCAGGCACAATGTTACACACTCTGTTTTCTGTGGCACCAAATCACAGAGATGCCACACACACAGGACTGTCACTTAAGCACAAATGTCAATATTAATCTCCCATTTTTTTTTTTTTTCAGGGAGACTTTAGAAACAAAATAAAATAAAATGATTTTTTCAGGAAGAATTTAGAAACCAAATAAAATAAAATGATTTTTTTCAGGGAGAATTTAGAAACCAAATAAAAAAAAAATAGGCTTTCTATGGCCCACTGAGTGAGAGATGGCACACACAGGAGTCAGGAGTGGCACACAAGCCCAGAGGCCAATATTTATCTCCCACTGATTGATTTATTGATTTTTTCAGGTAGAGTTTAGAACCCAAATCAACAAAAAAATAAATAGGCTTTCTATGGCCCACTGAGTGAGAGATGGCACACACAGGAGTCAGGAGTGGCACACAAGCCCAGAGGCCAATATTTATCTCCCACTGATTGATTTATTGATTTTTTTCAGGTAGAATTTAGAACTCAAATCAAGCAAAAAAATAAATAGGCTTTCTATGGCCCACTATTTGAGAGAGAGAGAGAGAGATGGCACACCCAGGAGTCAAGACTGGCACACAAGCAGAAAGGGCAATATTAATCTCCCACTGATTTTTTTTTTTTTCAGGGAGACTTTAGAAACAAAATAAAATAAAATGATTTTTTCAGGAAAAATTTAGAAACCAAATAAAATAAAATGATTTTTTTCAGGGAGAATTTAGAAACCAAATTAAAAAAAAATAGGCTTTCCATGGCCCACTGAGTGAGAGATGGCACACACAGGAGTCAGGAGTGGCACACAAGCCCAGAGGCCAATATTTATCTCCCACTGATTGATTTATTGATTTTTTCAGGTAGAATTTAGAACCCAAATCAAGCAAAAAAATAAACAGGCTTTCTATGGCCCACTATTTGAGAGAGAGAGAGAGCTGGCACACTCAGTGTTAGGTCTCGAGTTCCCGCTTCTGCACAGGGGGAATCTCGGGTTATCTTCGCTGCGGTCTCCCATTCTTATCCAGCCGCAGTGGAGTCTGCTCAGCAGGGACGTCGGTCCCAGTGTCTTGCTCAGTCTCACTCTGTACAGAGAGTTACTGCTGCTTCTTCAGCTTCTGCCATTAAAGCCAGTGCTGGTCAGCAGCGAGCGGACTTCTCTGGGACTAAGTCCTTGTCTGCACACACTGAGCATGCCCAGGGCAAGATCTCCCGTTGGAGATCCAGGGTCATGTGCTCAGGCTCTGCAGCACATTCCATTGGTCCTCTTGGCAGGTCTTGGAAGGGCAAAGTTTCTGTGGCCACTTCCTGTGCTGCAACTATATAAACTGTGCATGACCGCACGGCCATGCGCTAGTGTACATTTGCTTACGTGTGTTTGTTGTGAGTGCAAATCGTCCTTGGATACCCCTTCCCTATTGAATGTCTGTCGCGGAAGGTGTATGGTTGGTATCTAGCGCCCGACTTATCCTACAGCACTAATCACACGTTACAGCGTCCAGTTGCTGTGACCGCCAGTACGGCGCCGTGCACTTCCTCTGTGCTTTCCTTACCCAAGCCTGGGTGGTTAGTGGCGTTCGTCAGTGCGGCACCGCATGCACTCTTGTGCCCTAATATTGTTATTCTGCTTCCTTACACACCCAGTTGCGGTGTTGTGCCAGCAAGGGTCTAATCGGACTTCAATCCTAGTTGGGGTTGAGTTCGCTGACTACTTGCTCGCCTTCTATGTGCGGTACCACGATCCTGTGACGCAACAGGATCGCTTCCTTCACGCTGGGTGAAGTTTAACCCACGTGTGTTTACTTATGAGTAACGCCATATAGTCCGTCATTACTTAGCAGCAGGTTCCATCTCTGCACGGTGGACCCCGGGCTGCGAACGCACCATACACTATCTGTCTTATATTTGGTGCGTTCCGCTAGCCCTAACACTCAGGAGTCAAGACTGGCACACAAGCAGAAAGGGCAATATTAATATCCCACTGATTTTTTTGTTTGTTTTTTTTTTTTCAGGGAGACTTTAGAAACAAAATAAAAAAAAATGATTTTTTCAGGAACAATTTAGAAACCAAATAAAATAAAATGATTTTTTTCAGGGAGAATTTAGAAACCAAATAAAAAAAATAAATAGGCTTTCTATGGCCCACTGAGTGAGAGATGGCACACACAGGAGTCAGGAGTGGCACACAAGCCCAGAGGCCAATATTTTTCTCCCACTGATTGATTTATTGATTTTTTCAGGTAGAATTTAGAACCCAAATCAAGCAAAAAAATAAATAGGCTTTCTATGGCCCACTGAGTGAGAGATGGCACACACAGGAGTCAGGAGTGGCACACAAGCCCAGAGGCCAATATTTATCTCCCACTGATTGATTTAGTGATTTTTTCAGGTAGATTTTAGAACCCAAATCAAGCAAAAAAATAAATAGGCTTTCTATGGCCCACTGAGTGAGAGATGGCACACACAGGAGTCAGGAGTGGCACACAAGCCCAGAGGCCAATATTTTTCTCCCACTGATTGATTTATTGATTTTTTCAGGTAGAATTTAGAACCCAAATCAAGCAAAAAAATAAATAGGCTTTCTATGGCCCACTGAGTGAGAGATGGCACACACAGGAGTCAGGAGTGGCACACAAGCCCAGAGGCCAATATTTTTCTCCCACTGATTGATTTAGTGATTTTTTCAGGTAGAATTTAGAACCCAAATCAAGCAAAAAAATAAATAGGCTTTCTATGGCCCACTGAGTGAGATATGGCACACACAGGGATGGCACTCTAGCAGAAATGCCAATCTTAATCTCCCACAAAAAAAAAAAAAACAGGGACTGTCCTACAATTACTATCTCCCTGCAGTAATCTCAGCCAGGTATGGCAGGCAGCAATAAGGAGTGGACTGATGCACAAATTAAATAAAAAGTGTGGACAAACAAGAAAGATAGCTGTGCAGAAAGGAAGGAACAAGAGGATTTGTGCTTTGAAAAAAGCAGTTGGTTTGCACAGCGGCGTACACACAGCAATGCAGCTATCAGGGAGCCTTCTAGGGCAGCCCAATGAGCTACAGCGCTGAGGAAAAAAAAAATGTAGCTTCCACTATCCCTGCACACCGAAGGTGGTGTTGGACAGTGGAAATCGCTATAGCACAAGCAGTTTGGGGGTTAATGGACCCTGCCTAACGCTATCCCTGCTTCTGACGAAGCGGCAGCAACCTCTCCCTAAGCTCAGATCAGCAGCAGTAAGATGGCGGTCGACGGGAACGCCCCTTTATAGCCCCTGTGACGCCGCAGACAGCAAGCCAATCACTGCAATGCCCTTCTCTAAGATGGTGGGGACCAGGACCTATGTCATCACGCTGCCCACACTCTGCGTTCACCTTCATTGGCTGAGAAATGGCGCTTTTCGCGTCATTGAAACGCGACTTTGGCGCGAAAGTCGCGTACCGCATTGCCGACCACGCACAAGGGTCGGATCGGGTTTCATGAAACCCGACTTTGCCAAAAGTCGGCGACTTTTGAAAATGAACGACTCGTTTCGCTCAACCCTAGTGCTCATGTCACATGACCGCTGGTCACTGATGACATGATCGCAGCTTCCAGTCTCCCATGGAGACTAGGGTTGAGCGAAACGGGTCGTTCATTTTCAAAAGTCGCCGACTTTTGGCAAAGTCGGGTTTCATGAAACCCGATCCGACCCCTGTGCGGGGTCGGCCATGCGGTACACGACTTTCGCGCCAAAGTCGCGTTTCAATGACGCGAAAAGCGCCATTTCTCAGCCAATGAAGGTAAACGCAGAGTGTGGGCAGCGTGATGACATAGGTCCTGGTCCCCACCATCTTAGAGAAGGGCATTGCAGTGATTGGCTTGCTGTCTGCGGCGTCACAGGGGCTATAAAGGGGCGTTCCCGCCGACCGCCATGTTACTGCTGCTGATCTGAGCTTAGGGAGAGGTTGCTGCCGCTTCGTCAGAAGCAGGGATAGCGTTAGGCAGGGTCCATTAACCACCAAACCGCTTGTGCTGTAGCGATTTTCACTGCCCAACACCACCTTCGGTGTGCAGGGACAGTGGAAGCTACATTTTTTTTTTTTTTCCCTCAGCGCTGTAGCTCATTGGGCTGCCCTAGAAGGCTCCCTGATAGCTGCATTGCTGTGTGTACGCCGCTGTGCAAACCAACTGCTTTTTTCAAAGCACAAATCCTCTTGTTCCTTCCTTTCTGCACAGCTATCTTTTTTGTTTGTCCACACTTTTTATTTAACTTGTGCATCAGTCCACTCCTTATTGCTGCCTGCCATACCTGGCTGAAATTACTGCAGGGAGATAGTAATTGTTGGACACTCCCTGTGTTTTTTTTTTTTTTTTTTTTTAGTGGGAGATTAAGATTGGCATTTCTGCTAGAGTGCCATCCCTGTGTGTGCCATCTCTCACTCAGTGGGCCATAGAAAGCCTATTTATTTTTTTGCTTGATTTGGGTTATAAAATCTACCTGAAAAAATCACTACATCAATCAGTGGGAGAAAAATATTGGCCTCAGGGCTTGTGTGCCACTCTTGACTCCTGTGTGTGCCATCTCTCAGTCAGTGGGCCATAGAAAGCCTATTTATTTTTTTGCTTGATTTGGGTTCTAAAATCTACCTGAAAAAATCACTACATCAATCAGTGGGAGAAAAATATTGGCCTCAGGGCTTGTGTGCCACTCCTGACTCCTGTGTGCATCATCACTCACTCAGTGGGCCATAGAAAGCCTATTTATTTTTTTTTTGCTTTATTTGGGTTCTAAATTCTACCTGAAAAAATCAATAAATCAATCAGTGGGAGATTAATATTGGCCTTTGGGCTTGTGTGCCAGTCCTAAGCGTGCCATCTCTCTCACAAATAGTGGGCCATAGAAAGCCTATTTATTTATTTTTTTGGGTTTTATAAATTCTCCCTGAAAAAAAAAAGGGAGATTAATATTGGCCTTTGGGCTTATGTGCCAGTCCTAAGCGTGCCATCTCTCTCTCTCAGATAGTGGGCCATAGAAAGCCTATTTATTATTTTTTTTATTGAGTTTATAAATTTTCCCTGGAAAAAAAAAAAAAGTGGGAGATTAATATTGGCCTCTGGGCTTGTGTGCCAGTCCTGAGCGTGCCATCTCTCTCACAAATAGTGGGCCATAGAAAGCCTATTTATTTTTTTGGTTTTATAAATTCTCCCTGAAAAAAAAAAGGGAGATTAATATTGGCCTTTGGGCTTGTGTGCCAGTCCTAAGCGTGCCATCTCTCTCTCTCAGATAGTGGGCCATAGAAAGCCTATTTATTATTTTTTTTATTGGGTTTATAAATTTTCCCTGGAAAAAAAAAAAAAAAGTGGGAGATTAATATTGGCCTCTGGGCTTGTGTGCCAGTCCTGAGCGTGCCATCTCTCTCACAAATAGTGGGCCATAGAAAGCCTATTTAATTTTTTTTTTTTTGGTTTTATAAATTCTCCCTGAAAAAAAAAAGGGAGATTAATATTGGCCTTTGGGCTTGTGTGCCAGTCCTAAGCGTGCCATCTCTCTCTCTCAGATAGTGGGCCATAGAAAGCCTATTTATTATTTTTTTTATTGGGTTTATAAATTTTCCCTGAAAAAAAAAAAAAGTGGGAGAATAATATTGGCCTCTGGGCTTGTGTGCCAGTCCTGAGCGTGCCATCTCTCTCACAAATAGTGGGCCATATAAAGCCTATTTATTTTTTTGGTTGATTTGGGTTCTAAATTCTACCTGAAAAAATCAATAAATCAATCAGTGGGAGATAAATATTGGCCTCTGGGCTTGTGTACCACTCCTGACTCCTGTGTGCGTCATCTCTCACTCAGTGGGCCATAGAAAGCCTATTTTTTGTTTTATTTGTTTTCTAAATTCTCCCTGAAAAAATCATTTTATTTTATTTGGTTTCTAAATTCTTCCTGAAAAAATCATTTTTTTTTATTATTTTTTTTTTCTAAAGTCTCCCTGAAAAAAAAAAAAAATCAAATCAGTGGGAGATTAATATTGCCCTTTCTGCTTGTGTGCCAGTCTTGACTCCTGGGTGTGCCATCTCTCTCTCTCTCTCTCTCTCCAATTGTGGGCCATAGAAAGCCTATTTATTTTTTTGCTTGATTTGGGTTCCAAAATCTACCTGAAAAAATCACTACATCAATCAGTGGGAGAAAAATATTGGCCTCTGGTCTTGTGTGCCACTCCTGACTCCTGTGTGCGTCATCTCTCACTTAGTGGGCCATAGAAAGCCTATTTTTTGTTTTATGTGTTTTCTAAATTCTTCCTGAAAAAATCATTTTATTTTATTTGGTTTCTAAATTCTTCCTGAAAAAATAATTTTATTCTATTATTTTTTTTTCCTAAAGTCTCCCTGAAAAAAAAAAAATCAAATCAGTGGGAGATTAATATTTACATTTGTGCTTCAGTGACATTCCTGCGTGTGTGGCATCTCTCTCATTTGTTGCCACCAACAACAGAGTGTGTAACATTGTGCCTGATTTTCGTTGTGGTCTCACTCACCTGTAAAGGGGTAGCTAAATCATACTGAAGTTATAGCTCACCGTGTAAGTTGTGTGACAGCAACAAATACCGTTAGTTTGGTTACGTTTTTAAAACAATGAGGAAGTCTGGTGGAAGAGGTCGTGGCCGGGGGCGTTCATTGTCAGTTGGTAATGAGGGTAGTGGTAGTGGTGGAGCATCAGCTGGTCATGGGAAAAAAATTATTGCACCTAAGTCTGGAGCTGTGGAGCGAGGTTCGTCGTCTGGCTACACAAGGCCTCGAACGCTCCCTTTTCTGGGAGTAGGAAAACCGCTTTTAAAGCCGGAGCAGCAAGAGCAAGTTTTGGCTTATCTTGCTGACTCAGCCTCTAGCTCTTTTGCCTCCTCTCGTGAAACTGGTAAATGTCAAAGCAGCGCGTCGTTAGTGGATGTTCACGGTCAGGGACAAGTCGCTTCCTTGTCCTCTTCAGCAAAAACAACAACAGAGAAGAATGCAGCAGGCGACACAACGGGTTACTCCATGGAGCTCTTTACACATACCGTCCCTGGCTTAGAAAGTGAAGCAGTT
Source organism: Ranitomeya imitator (assembly GCF_032444005.1). Classification (NCBI taxonomy): domain Eukaryota; kingdom Metazoa; phylum Chordata; class Amphibia; order Anura; family Dendrobatidae; genus Ranitomeya; species Ranitomeya imitator. The sequence continues at coordinate 223,086,189 of NC_091282.1, forward strand.
AACAGTCCATGCCCATTACAAGTTGAATCTGACATGGAGTGCACTGATGCACAGCCACAGCCAGACTACTATGCTGGTCCTTTGACTCAGACCACAACATTGCCCTCGCAGGGTAATGATCAAGAATCAGACCCTGATGAGACTATGTTGCCCCATCACGAACGCTATACCACCGACCGACACGGTGACACAGACGAAGTTGCACACGAGCTACAAGAAGAGGTAATAGATGACCCAGTTCTTGACCCCGATTGGCAGCCATTGGGGGAACAGGGTGCAGGCGGCAGCAGTTCTGAAGCGGAGGAGGAGGGGCCGCAGCAGGCATCAACATCGCAACAGGTTCCATCTGCCGGGCCCGTATCTTGCCCAAAACGTGTGGCAAAGCCAAAACCTGTTGGAGGACAGCGTGGCCATCCAGTTAAAGCTCAGTCTGCAATGCCTGAAAAGGTATCCGATGCTAGAAAGAGTGCAGTCTGGCATTTTTTTAAACAACATCCAATTGATCAGCGCAAAGTCATCTGTCAAAAATGTTCAACTACCTTAAGCAGAGGACAGAATCTGAAAAGTCTCAATACAAGTTGCATTTGTGACGCCCAGGAGACCGGGATACCCAGCACCGGACCAATGGAGTCTGTCTCTTGAGGGGGATGTCACGGGTGGCTTGACCCGGTGCTGTGGCCTCAGGCAATGCACAGTGTAAGGGGTATCATGAGGGGACAGGCACTTACTTGATCAGCAGCAGGTTCTCCCAGCGGTGACGATCTCGATCCTGGATAGATGGCTATTGTCCAAATGAAAGACTGAGGCACTGAAACGTTTAACCAGTTTAATTTAACATAAAAGGATTTACAACCAGTCCTGTCACCGGAGTCTGTATGGGAACTCTGAGTTACTTTGACCCTGCCGGGGTCTTCGCCTCTTATTGTGCGCAATTTCTGTGTGGCCCTGCTGCTGTATGTGAACTGGCTGCCGGCCCAATCTGTCCCCTCCGGGTCCTGGTTCGACGGGCAACCCGAGTCCTTTTATCGGTTTACCCCCTCTGGGAGTACCGCTGAACTCTGTGTCTGTTGCTGCATCCAACCCTAGTGAAGCTGATATCACCTCACGTTTTTCCGGTTGCTGTATTATATATAATGAATACAGCCACGGATCCGGTATCCGTCTTTGCGCCTGTTCTGGGTAGTGATTAATGCTACCCGGTTCTCACAATGTCCTTTTTCTCTATCCCTCTTCTCCTCAGGCCGGTGATTTAGGCCTGGTAACAGTCACAGGGCTGTTAGAGATTCAACTGTATGACCTCTCACTATCAGCTCCTTGGCCCAACTGCCATTTCTTCTCTCAGACCAGAATGGATCAAGGGGAGTCTCTGGAGCTCCCCCTTCTGGCCGGAGGTGGTAGTGCAGTCTTGCTATTTTAGTATTTGTACTTACTGTCAGTAACTATTTTTGTGGCAAATACCCCTAGGGGTGCCACATTCCCCCTTAGTTAAGAACAGTACTCCGGGACTGTGGGACAATAACATTTTGAAATAACAATTAATATGTACAGAGTCTTAAAAATGAAAAGTTACAAAAACCACTCAAGGAAACAAAAATAGAGTTCTGTAAAAAGTCACTTCAAATAGCGTCCATTAATACAGTTCTATCCTTGAAGGTATTAGGGACGGCACTGTACTTAGTGTCCAGGAATTTAGTTCCATTTTTCCAACGGAGTTATCAATATAAAGTCTAAAGAAAGTTCAAAAAGAGCAAAAAGCAAAGTTCAAAAAGCAGTCTTTCCGGAGCTTTGATTTAGTGCCTCCGGGCTGATAAAAAGTTCAAGAATATGCAATAAGTTCATACAGACAAGTCTCTGTAGGCACTGGGCTTAAACGTTGCAGACTGATAGCAATGACTATACTACATTTTCTGTTTAACTATATACGGCATAACATATATACAATTCACATTATGAGCTTTATAGTTGGTAATCTGCATACCTGGCCGGTAATTGACCCTGGGTACTACGCTGTGATCTACGTAATAGCGGTGTCTCTTCATGTGGTGTACTACTGTCTACTGCAGATGTAGTATCTGCCCGCTCTGCTAAAGATAATTCCACGACTATGGAGTTGGCAAGTCCACCGTGAATGGGATTACTCTGACCAGGAATCTGTTCTTCCTGGCCTGGAACCTCCTGTAGTACGGGGTCAGCCTCTTCCTGTCTTGGGACTTCTGGTATTGGGTTCGGTGTTGGGTAAAAGGCCACCATGGGAACCACTACTGCACCATGGTATGTTAGTAGGGTTTTGGGAAAGTCTCCTATACAGGTGTGATACACTTCCTCTTCTTTTTCCTTTACTGGTTGAACCTGTATGGGTTGAATAACTTCTGGTTCTGGCTGGACAACGTCTGGCTCTTTCAATGCTTCCGGACATAATTTAAGATTGTCTCTTGACACTAGTACAGATGTTAAGCCTCCGTTTTTGCTAATGAGACACATTTTAGGATTATCCACTCTTGTTGGTAAAACTGTGTAGGGTACGGCTTCCCACTGATTGTCCAGTTTATTGGTTCGACGATTTCTCTTGAGCACTTGGTCACCCGGTCTTAATGGGGTCGCTAGAGCATTCTGGTTGAAAGTTCGCTCTTGTCTTTCTCTAGTTTGCTGAAGGCTTCTTTCCACACTCTCTTGCACTTGGCGATACTGCTTTTGCCGTATGATATCCCAATTGGAGTCTTGAACTTCTGCGTCTGGTTTCAGAATTCCCATTTCTAGATCGATTGGTAATTGGCCGGGTCTTGCACGCATAAGGTAAGCTGGGGTGCAGTTGGTGGAGCTCACTGGGACATGATTATACAGATCCACCAAGTCAGGCAATTTCTCTGGCCATTGATTCCTTTCTGTCTCAGGTAAAGTCTTTAGTAGGTCTATTACAATATGGTTCATCTTCTCGCATAAGCCGTTTGTTTGTGGATGATAGGCCGTCGTCCGGATCTTTTTGCAACCATACATATTACAGAATTCTCTGAAGATCTCTGATTCAAAGGCTGTACCTTGGTCGGTGAGAACCTGTTCCGGATATCCATGGGGTCTACAAAAGTACGTTTGGAACGCTTTGGCTGCTGTTTTTGCTGTCAGATCTTTTACGGGTACTACTACCAAGAAACGTGAATAATGGTCCACGATGGTCAAGGCATAGACATAGCCGGACCGGCTTGGTGTCAACTTCACGTGGTCCATGGCTACAAGTTCAAGTGGTTGTTTGGTGATTATGGGCTGCAGTGGTGCTCTTTGGTTCTTTTGATCGTTTCTTCTGAGGTTACACGGGCCACAATTTCTGCACCACTGTTCGATTGATTTTCTCATCCCGACCCAATAAAATCTTTCTCTTAGAAGTACTTCTAACTTTTTCCAACCGAAGTGACCAGCACCATTATGGTAAGCTTCGAGGACCATCTTCACATCTTGTTTAGGCACAATAATCTGCCAAACCAATTCCTGTGTTTTCGGATTGGTGTATCTTCTACAGAGCTTCCCTTGATACAGGAACATTTTGCCTCTCTCTTTCCAGAGTTGATGCGTCTCTTCTGGGGCATCCTCATAGGGATATGCACTTTGCTCAGTCAACAGTTCCTTCACCAACTTCACAGCCGGATTACTGTCTTGGGTGTCAGCCCATCTATGGTGTGCTAACGGATTAAAATTCACCTCTTGTTGTTTCTGATAGGTACTTGACTGATGATGTTTTGCCTTGGGACGATGGAAGGCTGGTAGTTCAATTTCTTCAAGCTCCCCCGTTTCCTCTTCTACATCTCTCAAGTGTGGCATCCAGGATAGGGCATCGGCATTTCCATTCTTGCGACCTGCTCGATACTTGATTATGAAGTTGTAGTTAGATAACCGGGCTATCCATCGCTGTTCTAACGCACCTAATTTGGCTGTGTCCAGGTGGGTCAACGGATTGTTGTCAGTATAGACAATAAATTCTGCAGCGGCCAGATAGTGTTTGAAACGCTCCGTCACAGCCCAAACTACTGCCAGTAGTTCCAATTTGAAGGAGCTGTAATTTTCTGAATTTCTTTCAGTAGGCCGGAGCTTTCTACTTGCAAAGGCGATGACTTTCTCCCGACCTTCTTGCTTTTGTGGCAGCACCGCTCCTAGTCCCACATTACTGGCATCGGTGTAGAGGATGAAAGGTTTATGGTAATCTGGGTATGCCAGAACCTCTTCTCCGGTTAGTGCCTTCTTTAGTTGTTCAAAGGAGTCTTCCCTTTCGTCGTTCCACTGAAAAGGAGGGTTTCGGTTTGATGGTTTCTTCGTCTGCCCTACCAAGGTGTCTTGCAAGGGTGCTGCCAACTTGGTAAATCCTTTTATAAATCTGCGATAGTAACCCACCAATCCCAGGAATTGTCTCACTTCTTTTGCGCTGGTAGGTCTTGGCCAATCCCTTATGGCGCTTATTTTCTCGGGATCTGGTGCTACTCCCTCCGAACTCACGATGTGTCCCAGGTACTGTACCTTTGGCTTGAGAAGGTGACATTTGGATGGCTTGACTTTCATGCCATACCTGGATAAGGCTTCGAACACTTCTGCCAGGTCTATTAAGTGTTGTTCGTAAGTCTTTGAGTAGACGATCACATCATCTAGGTACAGGAGGACGGTCTCGAAGTTCTTGTGTCCGAGGCAGCATTCCATCAGCCGCTGGAAGGTACCGGATGCGTTGCAGAGTCCGAACGGCATGCGATTAAATTCACATAGACCCATTGGTGTGGTGAATGCCGTCTTTTCCTTATCTCTCTCAGCCACAGGGACTTGCCAATACCCGCTTGTTAAGTCTAAGGTGGAAAAATAATTAGCAGATTTCAAAGCAGTTAAGGACTCTTCTATCCTAGGCAAGGGGTAGGCGTCTTTATGGGTGATGTTATTAATCTTCCGGTAGTCTACGCACATTCTCATGGTTCCGTCCTTTTTTTTGACAATCACTAGAGGGGCCGCCCAGGGGCTACAGCTGTCTCTTATTACCCCGGCCTGTTTCATTTCCCTCAGCATATCTTTTGCACATTGATAGTGAGCGGGCGGTATGGGTCTATATCTTTCTTTTATTGGGGGATGGTCACCTGTGGGGATTGTGTGTTCTACCCCTTCTATCCGTCCGAAGTCCAATGGGTGTTTACTGAAGACTTGTTCATATTCCGTCACTAGCCTATACACCCCTTGTTTTTGATGGGTAGGTGTTGAATTTATGCCCACGTGTAGCTGTTGGCACCAATCCTCCATTTCTCCATCTGAGCCATTGCCTTCCACCTGACAGGTTGGTTCTAAGGGCTCAATGGTTGTGATGGCATTGTTGTCAACAGTATATAGCTTTGCCACTGTAGCATACCTTGGCAAAGTGACCTCTTCCTCTCCACAGTTCAAAAGTCGTACCGGCACTCGTCCCCGGTGTACCTCGACTATCCCTCGTGCTGTGAGTATAGTGGGCCTGCTGTCGGTGTACACTGGTTCTATTAAGGCTTGATAATCTCGTCCCTTAGTACCAATGGCTGCTCTACACCATACCAGCATTTCTGTTTTTGGTGGGATTACAATAGACGTTGGATCACTTACCCTCACACTGCCGATTTCTCCACCTGCAACTTCTACCTGTTGCCTTAACATCAATACTTTTATTTCCCTCCGGAGAACTCTCTGCTGGCAGGATTGGGCAGTTTCAGCAATTTGCTGTAAGACAGAAATGACTTCGGAAAAGCAGTTCTCTAACACATTCATTCCTATCAATACAGTTGGTTCACAGTTCCGCCGGTCAACATCAACAACAATTATACCCTGTTTCTTCAGTTCTACTTTACCAATCTTTATGGTCATCTCCCTGAATCCTAGTTTCGGTACCAACTTACCATTACTGGCCCATATATCTAGTTCAACATCAGAGGGCCCTTTATCAATATCTGCATCAGCCCAGTACCTCTTATAAAGGATATACGGTATAGATGAAATCTGGAAACCTGTGTCCAGCAAAGCGTTGAGGGGAATTCCGTCCAGCACGATAGGGATAATGGGTCGTCCTCCGATGTATCTGTCGTGCCAGGGTGTTGGGCCTTGAAAGTTCATTCCTGCGAAGCGGCCCGCATTCCCAGGGGATTCCCGTTTAAATCACAATCTCGTGCAAAGTGGCCCGGCTGCTGGCAACGGCGGCAAATGGGCTGTCCATCCGGTTGGTAGCGGTCGCGGGGTCGTCCTCTCCATGTCGGGTATCTCCGGGGTCTCATCCATGGAACATCCTCTCTACAGTTTGCCAACTCCATCTTGTGTCCTCTCATCTCCTGCATGGTTTTAGCCATTGAAGCAACAACATCAGCTAAAGAGTCAAGCTTTTGTTGAAGAGCCTCATTAGTACTGGGCCCCAGGGGCTTAGCAATGGCCCCAGACATAGCTGATGTCACTGGCACTCCCTGTTGTTGAGGTGCCTCTGCCATGGGTTGCGCAGGATCCTGATCCCGAGGTGCCTCTGCCAGCTGGAGACGTATAGCGCTCTCCTTTAATTGGGCAAATGTCAATTCAGGGTTCTTAAAAACAAGCATGCTCACATGCCCCCGGTGAGAATGGGTGTAGAGTCCCTCAATAAATTGATCTCTTAGCAGTTTATCCGCTCCGGTGTTAAAAATGGGTTCAGCCAGTGTAAGTGATTTAAGGGCTTCCTGCAGGTTTAAGGCAAAGTCTCTCACGCCCTCATTAGCTTTTTGTTTGCAACTAAAGAATCGTATTTTAGCTTTGCTGCTGGCCGTGGTTTCAAATGTAGCTTTTAATCCAGCAAATATGCGTTCAACAGTGCCTTTTAGATCAGCTGCCCATGCTGTGACTTCTCGCTTAGCATGGCCACTTAACTGCATCATCAGGAGACTAACACGCTGAACTTCACCCACAGGGAACATGTCAAAATGGGCCAGCATCTTTTCTCTGAAATCGTCAAGGGTATTAGGCTCACCTTCATACATTGGAAGCCATGGGCCACCCGGGGTATATGGCATCAGCACCGGCATGATGGGCGCCACTCCTTGCACCGCTGCGCTGCCGGACTCTCTATTGACACTCTGTCTTTCAGCTGCATTAGCGTTGCCGAGTGCTGCGGCGTCTCCGTGCTGCGACATACTGTTCCCCCTTAGTTAATCCGGACCCTTCCGGTCCTCCGCTTCCGTCGGGATAGTGTAGATTCGTTCCGCTGTGCAGCAGGATCGATTTTCCCCTTGCTCTGATGTCAGAGCGCTCAGCTTGGTGCCGCCCACAATGACACGCCCCCTGCTGCTCCCACCCACCGCGCTCTGTAATGGCGGATTCTGAAGTTTTTCAGTTAGACTGGGGCTCAGGTGATGGCGTAGCTCAATTAACAGTCTCGTGCCTAACGGTTATGAAGTGATTACCTCAGGGGATGGCGGCCATCTTTACTCCATTATAACCAATGGGGAAAAGTCACTTTCAATAGTTTTCAATGGGGAATGGATTTTTCTTTAATAAAGTCAATTTTCAAGATTTTTCATCCCAGTTTTCACAGTTTTGGGCTCCAATCACGGCACACAATACCCGGTATACGGGCTGGCTAGATCCTGTTCGTGACGCCAATTGTGACGCCCAGGAGACCGGGATACCCAGCACCGGACCAATGGAGTCTGTCTCTTGAGGGGGATGTCACGGGTGGCTTGACCCGGTGCTGTGGCCTCAGGCAATGCACAGTGTAAGGGGTATCATGAGGGGACAGGCACTTACTTGATCAGCAGCAGGTTCTCCCAGCGGTGACGATCTCGATCCTGGATAGATGGCTATTGTCCAAATGAAAGACTGAGGCACTGAAACGTTTAACCAGTTTACTTTAACATAAAAGGATTTACAACCAGTCCTGTCACCGGAGTCTGTATGGGAACTCTGAGTTACTTTGACCCTGCTGGGGTCTTCGCCTCTTATTGTGCGCAATTTCTGTGTGGCCCTGCTGCTGTATGTGAACTGGCTGCCGGCCCAATCTGTCCCCTCCGGGTCCTGGTTCGACGGGCAACCCGAGTCCTTTTATCGGTTTACCCCCTCTGGGAGTACCGCTGAACTCTGTGTCTGTTGCTGCATCCGACCCTAGTGAAGCTGATATCACCTCACGTTTTTCCGGTTGCTGTATTATATATAATGAATACAGCCACGGATCCGGTATCCGTCTTTGCGCCTGTTCTGGGTAGTGATTAATGCTACCCGGTTCTCACAATGTCCTTTTTCTCTATCCCTCTTCTCCTCAGGCCGGTGATTTAGGCCTGGTAACAGTCACAGGGCTGTTAGAGATTCAACTGTATGACCTCTCACTATCAGCTCCTTGGCCCAACTGCCATTTCTTCTCTCAGACCAGAATGGATCAAGGGGAGTCTCTGGAGCTCCCCCTTCTGGCCGGAGGTGGTAGTGCAGTCTTGCTATTTTAGTATTTGTACTTACTGTCAGTAACTATTTTTGTGGCAAATACCCCTAGGGGTGCCACACATGCATAGACATTTAACCACCATGCATTTGCAAGCCTGGACTAACTACCAAACGTCCCTTAAGGTTGTAGCACCCTCAGCCAATGAAGCTAGTCAGCAACGCAACATCCCTTCCGGCAGTGTAGGGCCACCATTTTCCGCACCACCTGCAGTATCTGTGCAGGTTTCTTTGCCAGGCCAAAGCAGTCAGGGTCAGGGAATCACCAGTTTCGTAGTAGGAAACACTGCATCTAGGGCACCGGCGGCAACAATACCATCTCCCACCGTCTCTCAGTCTGCCATGTCCACCGGCACCCCCGCTAGTTCCACGATCTCCAGCTCTCCAGTCCAGCTCACCCTACATGAGACTATGGTTAGAAAAAGGAAGTACTTAGCCTCGCATTCGCGTACACAGGGTTTGAATGCCCACATAGCTAGACTAATCTCGTTAGAGATGATGCCCTACCGGTTAGTTGAAAGCGAAGCTTTCAAAGCCCTGATGGACTACGCTGTACCACGCTACGAGCTACCCAGTCGACACTTTTTTTCCAGAAAAGCCATCCCAGCCCTCCACCAGCATGTTAAAGAGCGCATCGTCCATGCACTCAGGCAATCTGTGAGCACAAAGGTGCACATGACAACAGATGCATGGACCAGTAGGCATGGCCAGGGACGTTACGTGTCCATCACGGCACACTGGGTGAATGTTGTGGATGCAGGGTCCACAGGGGACAGCAAGTTTGGGACAGTTCTGCCTAGCCCACGGTCTAGGAAACAGTTGGCTGTAGCCGTTCGCACCCCCTCCTCCTCCTCTTCGTCCTCCTGCAGAAGCGAGAGCTCGTCCACAGACCGCAGTCGCACAACCACTCCATCCGCAGCTGCCACTGTTGCACACCAGGTCTCCCATTATGGGGCAGCTACTGGCAAACGTCAGCAGGCTGTATTGGCTATGAAGTGTTTGGGCGACAACAGACACACCGCGGAAGTTCTGTCCGAGTTCTTGCAGAAAGAAACGCAGTCGTGGCTGGGCACTGTAGATCTTGAGGCAGGCAAGGTAGTGAGTGATAACGGAAGGAATTTCATGGAATTTCCCAACTGAAACACATTCCTTGCCTGGCTCACACCTTAAACCTGGTGGTGCAGTGCTTCCTGAAAAGTTATCCGGGGTTATCCGACCTGCTCCTCAAAGTGCGTGGACTTTGCTCACATATCCGCCATTCGCCCGTACACTCCAGCCGTATGCAGACCTATCAGCGTTCTTTGAACCTTCCCCAGCATCACCTAATCATAGACGTTGCAACAAGGTGGAACTCAACACTGCACATGCTTCAGAGACTGTGCGAACAGAGGCGGGCTGTTATGTTTTTGTGGGAGGATACACATACACGGGCAGGCAGTAGGATGGCAGACATGGAGTTGTCAGGTGTGCAGTGGTCGAAGATTCAAGACATGTGTCAAGTCCTTCAGTGTTTTGAGGAATGCACACGGCTGGTTAGTGCAGACAACGCCATAATAAGCATGAGCATCCCCCTAATGCGTCTGCTGATGCAAAGTTTGACGCACATAAAGGATCAGGCGTCTGCAGCTGAGGAAGAGGAAAGCCTTGATGACAGTCAGCCATTGTTTGGCCAGGGCAGTGTACAGGACGAGGTAGCGGGCGAAGAGGAGGAGGAGGACGAGGAGGATGATGGGGATGATTATATTTTTAATGAGGAAGCTTTTCCGGGGCCACTGGAAATTGGTGGCGCAGCAAGGCCGGGTTCTGGTTTTTGGAGGGACACAAGTGACGTGGATTTGCCTGAAACTGCCCCTCAACCAAGCACAACCGCAGATTTGAGAACTGGAACTTTGGCCCACATGGCGGATTATGCCTTACGTATCCTCAAAAGGGACACACGCATAACTAAAATGATGAACGATGACGATTACTGGTTGGCCTGCCTCCTTGATCCTCGCTATAAAGGCAAATTGCAAAATATAATGCCACATGAGAACTTGGAACTAATATTAGCAACCAAACAATCAACTCTTGTTGACCGTTTGCTTCTGGCATTCCCTGCACACAGCGCCCGTGATCGTTCTCACACGAGCTGCAGGGGCCAGCAGACCAGAGGTGTTAGAGGGGCAGAAATCAGAAGTGGCGTTGGCCAGAGGGGTTTTCTGACCAGGTTGTTGAGTGATTTTGCTATGACCGCAGACAGGACAGGTACTGCAGCATCAATTCAAAGTGACAGGAGACAACATTTGTCCAGTATGGTTACAAACTATTTTTCATCCCTTATCGATGTTATCCCTCAACCGTCATTCCCATTTGATTACTGGGCTTCCAAATTAGACACCTGGCCAGAATTGGCAGAATATGCATTGCAGGAGCTTGCTTGCCCGGCAGCTAGTGTCCTATCAGAAAGAGTATTCAGTGCTGCAGGTTCAATACTAACAGAAAAAAGGACTCGTCTGGCTACCAAAAATGTAGATGATCTAACCATCATTAAAATGAACCACAACTGGATTTCGAAATCTTTTGCCCCACCTTGCCCGGCTGACACCTAGCTTTCCTATGAAAAGGTCTTGCCTGTGGACTATTCTGAATGACTTTTCCAATCTCGTAATGCTCTGCACCTGATTGTCCAGCATACGACATGTTTACACCTCACTAAATGGCCAAACTCCCCACACGGGGCCGTGGTATTGACACTCGGCGCCAGCACCTTTGAGAGTGCTGTTTGTCTGAAGAGGTGGGTGTGCCCGCTTTTGGTCGACGGCACTGCCACTGGGTCCCTCCTAGTACAATAAAGTGTCTCTGGCGGTGGTGGTGCGCACCCAATGTCAGACACACCGTTGTAATATGAGGGGCCCTGGGCCTGTACCGCCGGCCACAAGACAGTTCCCCCCCCCAGCTCAAACAGTGCTCTACCACTTGCAAAATTATCTCACAGCTCCACCAATGTTTAGTCTATGCGCTGACATCCTTCAATGCCTGCCACTGACAATACCATTGTATTGACATTTTTGTTATGTTAGGCCTTCGAAGCCTGTCTGCGGTCACTCCTTCCACTATGCCTCCATTGACCACACCACTGCTGCCCGTGTACCCCTGGAACCAATTTAAAATTGCCTACAGCCATGTGTTATTATTTTAGGCCTTCGATGCCTGTCTGCGGTCACTCCTTCCACTAGGCCTCCACTGACCACACCACTGCTGCCCGTGTACCCCTGGAACCAATTTAAAATTGCCTACAGCCATGTGTTATTATTTTAGGCCTTCGATGCCTGTCTGCGGTCACTCCTTACAATATGCCTCCACTGACCACACCACTGCTGCCCGTGTACCCCTGGAACCAATTTAAAATTGCCTACAGCCATGTGTTATTATTTTAGGCCTTCGATGCCTGTCTGCGGTCACTCCTTACAATATGCCTCCACTGACCACACCACTGCTGCCCGTGTACCCCTGGAACCAATTTAAAATTGCCTACAGCCATGTGTTATTATTTTAGGCCTTCGATGCCTGTCTGCGGTCACTCCTTACAATATGCCTCCACTGACCACACCACTGCTGCCCGTGTACCACTGGAACCAATTTAAAATTGCCTACAGCCAGCCCAATTTTTTTATTTTAGGCCTTCGATGCCTGTCTGCGGTCCGTTCTTTCTACTACTACTACACTGACCAGGCCACTGCTGCCCGTGTTCCCCTGGAACCAATTTAAAATTGCCTACAGCCATGTGTTATTATTTTAGGCCTTCGATGCCTGTCTGCGGTCACTCCATACAATATGCCTCCACTGACCACACCACTGCTGCCCGTGTACCCCTGGAACCAATTTAAAATTGCCTACAGCCATGTGTTATTATTTTAGGCCTTCGATGCCTGTCTGCAGTCACTCCTTCCACTAGGCCTCCACTGACCACACCACTGCTGCCTGTGTTCCCCTGGAACCAATTTAAAATTGCCTGTTGGTCTGTTATTATGTTAGGCCTTCGAAGCGTGTCTGCGGTCCTTCCTTCCAATAGTTCTCCACTGACCAGACCAATGCTGGCCGTGTACCCCTGGAACCCAGCTGAAAGTGCATGTAGCCTCCTTTTTTTCTTTGTTTTATATTTAGAAAGCCCAGATGAACTACGCTGTGCAGCGGTCAAGCTACCCAGTCGACATTTCTTTTGCGAGAAAAGCCATCCCCGCCCTCCACCGGCATGAAAAAGTCTGCATTGTCATAGCACTCAGGCAATCACACAGTAGAAAGGTGCACCTGACAAGAGACGCATGGACCAGTAGGCATGTCCACAAAAAGTTACGTGTCCATTACTGTGCACTGGGTTAATGTGTTGGATGCATGGTCCACAGGGGACAGCCTACAAAGTCTGTCTGCAGTCCCTAATTCCAATTTTCCTCCGCTGACCACACCACTGCTGCCCGTGTACCCCTGGAACCAATTTTACAGTGTCTACAGCCTAATTTTGTTATGTTAGGCCTACTACGCCGGTCTGCGGTCCATCCTTCCAATACTCGTCCACTGACCACACCACTGCTGCCCGTGGACCCCTGGAACCTATTTATAATTGCATAGAGCATCCTTTTTTTAATAGTAGGCGTACAAAGTCTGTCTGCGGTTCACTATTGAAATTGTCCTCCACTGCCCAGAGCACTGCAGCTTGTGTACCCCTGTAACTTTTTTCTGCTGCAGTGAGCCACATTTTTGGTTTGAGTCCTACTACCTGTGTCTGTCTGCGCCACTCAATTCAGCTGTGTTCCTTTGAAAAAAGCTGAGCGTCAATAGTCTTATTTTCAGCCTCTAGGAATTTTAAAACTGCATTGGGTGTACAACTTTGGTAGGGCCTACTAAAGGTGTCTGCCTCCCCAAGGTGTGCACCAGGTTTCCTCGCAATTGCTTCGATCTTCATGCTCTCGTTTAGTAGTTGTTGGAAACTACACTGCATTAGGCCTACAAATTGGGTATGGGGTGTAGAGAGATGGTGTGTTACACTCCAAGGTGTTCTCCAGGTTGCCTTTCCTGAGTTTCAATCTTCATGCTCTCGTTTAGTAGTTGTTGGAAACTACACTGCATTAGGCCTACAAATTGGGTATGGGGTGTAGAGAGATGGTGTGTTCCACTCCAAGGTGTTCCCCAGGTTTCCTCTCCATTGCTTCAATCTTCATGCTCTCGTTTAGTAGTTGCTGGAAACTACGCTGCATTAGGCCTACAAATTGGGTATGGGGTGTAGAGAGATGGTGTGTTCCACTCCAAGGTGTTCCCCAGGTTTCCTCTCCATTGCTTCAATCTTCATGCTCGCGTTTAGTAGTTGTTGGAAACTACGCTGCATTAGGCCTACAAATTGGGTATGGGGTGTAGAGAGATGGTGTGTTACACTCCAAGGTGTTCCCCAGGTTTCCTCTCCATTGCTTCAATCTTCATGCTCTCGTTTAGTAGTTGTTGGAAACTACGCTGCATTAGGCCTACAAATTGGGTATGGGGTGTAGAGAGATGATGTGTTACACTCCAAGGTGTTCCCCAGGTTTCCTCTCCATTGCTTCAATCTTCATGCTCGCGTTTACTAGTTGTTGGAAACTACGCTGCATTAGGCCTACAAATTGGGTATGGGGTGTAGAGAGATGGTGTGTTCCACTCCAAGGTGTTCCCCAGGTTTCCTCTCCATTGCTTCAATCTTCATGCTCGCGTTTAGTAGTTGTTGGAAACTACGCTGCATTAGGCCTACAAATTGGGTATGGGGTGTAGAGAGATGGTGTGTTACACTCCAAGGTGTTCTCCAGGTTTCCTTTCCTGAACTTCTATCTTCAGGCTCTCATTAAATTGTAGTTAAATGGAACAACTGCATTTGGCGTACTAGTTGGTTTGGGGCCTACTATCGGTGTCTGCCACTCCTTGCTGTTCTCCTGGTTTCCTGTCCTGAAATTCCATTTTCAGGCTCTCGTTAAGTAGTTGTTAATGTTAGACTGCATTTGGCCTACTAGTTGGGTTGGGGTCTACTATCGGTGTCTGCCACTCCTTGCTGTTCTCCTCCACTGAACAAAGCTGTGCCGCCTGTTTACTACGGTTGCCAATTTTGAACTGCATTTCGACTACTTACTGATTTGGGCCTACTCTCTGTGTCAGCCTCTCATTCCAGTTGTCCTCCACTGCAATGCCCCCTGGTTAGTCCTGTGTTACCAATTTTGAACTGCATTTAGCCCACTTTATTCTTTGGGCCTATATCTGTGTTTCCTCCTCATCCTGCCCATTGCCCAGCCAGTGATAGATGAGTCTGCTGGTACATTGACCCATAACGCAAAATTCCCCGTGCACGCTACACAGCAAGATTGTGACCCTGCTGAAAGTCAGGTTCCTCTTCCCGCATACCATACCACCTTACACGGGGACAAAGAGGAAGGTGCAGATGAAAGTGCAGGTTCCTTCATCAGGTGGGGGGAGGAATACTAGTTGGCGACGTCACTGGCACAGGGCCTCTCATAGTACGCAAAAGTGTTGCTGCCGGTGGGAGGCGCCCCCGCCGTGCAAACACACCGCTGTACTTTGAGGGGCCCTGTGCCAGTGCCAATGCCAACGAGTGGGCCCCCCTGCTTGCTCAGGATCACAGCACTTGCAAAGTTGAAATACTTACCTCTCCCTGCTCCACTGCCGTGACGTGGTCCAGATTTACTGGGCCCACTAATTACTTGAACCAGCCCTACCCCCCACAACTTTAGGCAAATGACCCCCAATTTCAAATGCCTTCCAATTATTATAAGGTAAATTACGATTGACAAGCTTCTTTAACAAGAATGGATGTTTTTGCCATTAAAATGGGCAGTGTAGGTGTTTTCCTGGCCTCCACTCTCTGCCGACTATGCTGCCCCATTGACTTGCATTGGGTTTCGTGTTTCGGGCGATACCCGACTTTTCGCGATAATCGGCCGATTCCACTCGACTCAACTTCTAAGATAGTCGGGTTTCGCGAAAAACGGCTCGACTCTAAAAAGGTCAAGGTCGCTCAACTAGTGTTGAGCGATACCGTCCGATACTTGAAAGTATCGGTATCGGATAGTATCGGCCGATACCCGAAAAATATCGGATATCGCCGATACCGATATCCGATACCAATACAAGTCAATGGGACATCAAGTATCGGAAGGTATCCTCATGGATCCCAGGGTCTGAAGGAGAGGAAACTCTCCTTCAGGCCCTGGGATCCATATTAAAGTGTAAAATAAAGAATTAAAATAAAAAATATTGTTATATTCACCTCTCCGGCGGCCCCTGGACATCAGCGGGAGGATCCGGCGTCCGGCACGGCTTCTTTCTTCAAAATGCGCGCCTTCAGGACCTGTGGAATGACGTCCCGGCTTCTGATTGGTCGCGTGCCGCCCATGTGACCGCCACGCGACCAATCAGAAGCCGCGACGTCATTCCTCAGGTCCTAGAAGGCGCTCATTCTAGGACTTTAGCTGAGGAATGACGTCGCGGCTTCTGATTGGTCGCGTGGCGGTCACATGGGCGGCACGCGACCAATCAGAAGCCGGGACGTCATTCCACAGGTCCTGAAGGCGCGCATTTTGAAGAAAGAAGCCGTGCCGGACGCCGGATCCTCCCGCTGATGTCCAGGGGCCGCCGGAGAGGTGAATATAACAATATTTTTTATTTTAATTCTTTATTTTACACTTCCGATACCGATACCCGATATCACAAAAATATCGGATCTCGGTATCGGAATTCCGATACCGCAAGTATCGGCCGATACCCGATACTTGCGGTATCGGAATGCTCAACACTACGCTCAACCCTAATGGAGACTATTAAATCAAGTACAATGTAAAAAAAAAAAGTTTTTAAAAATATTTTAAAATTGTAAAATATTTAAAAAGTTCAAATGACCCCCCTTTTGAGTCATTCAAAATTAAACAAGTAAAAAAAAATACACATATTTGGCATCACTGTGCTCAGGATCATCTGATCTATCAAAATCTAAAATAAATTAATTAGATTGGTAAACGGCGTAATGAAATAATCAAAATTCCAGAATTATATTTTGTTGGTTGCTGCAGCATTGCAATAATATGCAATAATGTATCTATCCCAAAATGCCAGCTCGGCATGCAACAAATAAGTCCTCCCTCGGACCCATATACTGAAAAATAGAGTCTGTACGGGTGTCAGAAAACGGCAGGTTTTTTTTTTTACAAACTTTTTTTTTCCATCACTTAAATAAAAAAGTACCTATATACTCTGTGTTTGGTATCTACAAACTAATGACCTGGGGAATCATAGCGACTAGTGTTGAGCGATACCTTCCGATATCCAGAAGTATTGGGTTGGATCGGCCGATATCCAAAAAATATCGGATATCACTGATATCGATACCCGATACCAATGCAAGTCTATGGGACACAAATATCGGAATGTAAATAAGCCCTTACTGTCCTTCTACATCCTGTTCCGGAGGGGGGAAGAGTGTGGGCGGTGCGTGGGCGGACAATGTGCGTGTCTGTGTGTGCGGGCGCAGTCTGTGTGGGCCTGTCGGGGATCTGTATGGGCCACTCGGGGGTCTGTGCTGGCTGCCGGGGGTCTGTGTGTGCCTGCCAAGGGTCTGTGCAGGCTGCCAGGGGTCTGTATGGGCCTGCCGGGGGTTTGTAAGGGCTGCCGGGGGTCTGAGGGCTGCCAGGGGTCTGTTCGGGCCTGCCAGGGGTCTGTGTGGGCCTGCCGGGGGTCTGTACGGGCCGGCCGGGGGTCTGTACGGGCCGGTCGGGGGTCTGTGCGGGCTGCCAGGGGTCTGTGCGTGTGTGCAGGCATCGGACGATGCCTGCTACAGTGACAGTGATTGACACATTAGTCAATGATGGGACAGTAGTAGTCTCATCATCCGGCTAATGTGTTGAATGAAAAAAAAAACAAAAAAAACATACATACTACATACATACTACATACGTACCATACTACATACATACTACATACAGTACATTCATACATTACATACAATACATACATACAGACATACAGTACATTAAACATAGAGTACATACTCACCATTACTTGTCATTTTGATCCACGAAGCCAGTGTCACCTGTAAAAAATATTAAAATAACAAACAACCAATATACTCCCTAATCCGCAGAAATTCACGAGTGTCCCACGACGATCTCCCGTGGAGAACGGCAGCATCAGCTGATGCGACCGCTCTCCAGGGGCTCCAGGAACACAGTGACGGGATTAAGGTATCCTTCCGCACTGTATTCCTCCGCCGCTGTAAAAAATAGTCCCTAGTCTCACTTTTGGCATTGCTGTGTGAGAAATGTTCCCACGCAGCAATTGCCATAAAGTGAGACTTTGAACTATAGTAACTTTAGTGATGCACTGCAGGAGCCATTGTCTCCTGTCAGTGTGTCACTGAGAGTCCTATAGAGCAGTGACATCACCCGATGTCACTGTTCTATAGGGGAGATCGTCGTGAGACACTCGTTATTAATTGGACTACGGCGGACAGGTAGTATACGGTTTATTATTTTATGTTTTTTTGCAGGCGCTGAAGTATGGTAAGTATAGTTAAATGAAGAAAATTAAAATATTTTTTTCCTAATGTGTGTGTGTTTTATTAACCCTTTATTAATATTGGATTAATAATGGATAGGCATCTTATTGACGTCTCTCCGTTATTAACCCGGCTTAATATCACCTTACAATAGCAAGGTGACATTAACCCTTTATTACCCCATATCCCACCGCTACATGGGAGTGGGAAGAGAGGGGCTAAGTGCCAGAATGGGCGCATCTTACAGATGCGCCATTTCTGGGGCGGCTGCAGACTGGTATTTGTAGCCGGGGGGGGGCAATATCCATGGCCTCTCTATTGGCTATGACTATCAGCCCGCAGCTATCTGCGTAGCCTTCCTGGCTATAAAATATAGGGGACCCCACGTCATTTTTTTGGGGGGTTCCTCTATTTTAATAGCCAGTAAAGGCTATGCAGACAGCTGCGGGCTGATATTGAAAGCAGGCTACAAATTTTGGCCCCCGGCCATTGGATTTCCCCCTCTGATGCCGTTTTCTTCCATTTTTTTAATTAAACGCTCATTAAGGCCTCTTTCACACTTGCGTCGG
Organism: Ranitomeya imitator; assembly: GCF_032444005.1. Classification (NCBI taxonomy): domain Eukaryota; kingdom Metazoa; phylum Chordata; class Amphibia; order Anura; family Dendrobatidae; genus Ranitomeya; species Ranitomeya imitator. Next base: position 223,104,744 of record NC_091282.1, read on the forward strand.
TACGGGTCCGTCGCTATGCGTCGGGCCGACGTACAGACGCACGTTGTGAAATGTGTGCCCCGACGTGGGCAGCGGATGCAGTTTTTCAACGCATCCGCTGCCCATTCTGATGTCCTGGAGGATGGGGAGGAATTTCGGCCGCGCATGCGCGGTAGAAAATGGCGGACGCGACGGACAAAAAAGTTCACTAGAACATTTTTTCGTGCCGACAGTCTGCCAAAACACGACAGATCCATTGCAGGACCGACGCGATGTGTGGCCATCCGTCGCGATCTGTCGCTAATAAAAGTCTATGGGTAAAAAACGCATAATGTGAGCACATTTGCAGGATCCGTTTTTTCCCCAAAGCTACGGATTGCTAAAACACAAGTGTGAAAGTAGCCTTAGAAACATCGGCCTTTCTATTATACAGTATATCCATGGATATATCTATTTATAGATATATCTATAGAAACATAGATGTATCTATCCATATATCTGGCTGCTTTCACATATCAGGCACAATCCGACGAGTTTTGAAAAAAATGGATCCTGCAGAAAAAAACAGATCCAGCGAAAAAAAAACAGATCCGGCAGAAAAAACAGATCTTGGAGAAAAAACGGATCTGGCGGAAAAGAATGGATCCGGCTGAAAAAAAACGGATCTGACGGAAAAGACTGGATTTGGTGGAAAAAAACGGATCTGTTTTTTTCAAAACTCGCCGGATTGTGCCTGACGGCAAAGTATGTGTGTAGTATGTATGTAGTATATATGTAGTATGCATGTATGTATGTAGTATGTACAGTATGTAGTATGCATTCATGTAGTATGTATGCAGCATGTAGTATGTATGTAGTATGTATGTAGTATGTATGTAGTATGTATGTATGCATGTAGTATGTATGTAGTAGGTATGTAGTATTGTTTTTTTTTACATTCAACACATTAGCCGGATGATGGGACTACTGCTGTCACATCATTGGCTAATGTGTCAATCACTGTCACTGTATCAGGCATCGTTCGATGGGACTTGTAGTCCCATCGGACGATGCCTGCACACACGCACAGACCCCCAGCAGCCCACACAGACCCCCGACAGCCCACACAGAGCCCCACGGTCACGCACAGACCCCGCCCGCACACACAGTCTCTGCCCACGCACCACACACACTCCATTATAATGCATCATTGCACTATGGGAACTTCCGATTCCGGTATCCGATATCGCAAAAGTATCGGAACTCGGTATCCGAATTCTGACACAGTGAATTTGGCCGATACCCAATATTTGCAGTATCGGAATGCTCAACACTAATAGCGACATTTCAGTTTTAGCATTTAGTGAGCATGAGAAAAAAAAACAACCAAAAAACAATTGTGTTATTGTATTTGTTTTTGCCATTTCACCACACTTAGAACTTTTTTCTTGTTTTCCAGTATACGATATGGTGAAAGCAATGGTATTCTTCAAAGGAAAACTTGTCCCCCCAAAAAACAATCCCTCATATGGCCAAATTGATGGAAAAATAACAAAGTTATGATTCTGAGAAGAAGGGGAGGAAAAAATAGAAAGCAAAAATGGAAATACCCCTGGTCCTTAAGTGGTTAATCTACCAATATCTAGTCTCATAGCAATATCATATCTAGTACTATGTATTGCTAAGAACTGTGATTGCAATCTGCAGTAACACAACTGGTCTTGACACCAAATCAGATCGCCTTTTTAGAGTCCACAACAAATTGTTTGCCAGCCCCCAATTACTCCTTCTCCAAAGAGCATCCTAGGTAGCCATAGGTGGTCAAGATTGTTGACCTATTAATTACATTTTCATCTGAAATACTACTGGGTGGTGTGAATGCAGTGAAGAGGATGAGATAACGTCAAGCCTAGACAGTCACTGGCTATTGGGATAGATGGGAAGGGACATGGATATTTGGCTATTATTACCCCTGATGATTTATCAGCTGAAGTTTACAGGGTACAATACATTTTTTAAACTCACACTTCCCCTTCCTCTATTACATGCCACCTGAGGAAGAGACTAAATGGGTACTGATGCAGTGCAAAAGCCTGGGTTTAGATGGAACCTATTAATGAACTGATAATTACTGTTAATGTTCTAGAACATATGCAAACTGTGTTACTTCTTAGATTTCTTCAATTAGGTTTTTCATCCAGTAATTTGGCACTGCTGTACCTCTTCTGATTTTGAAGAAAAGTAAGCATCATGTGTCTTTCTTCTGTTGCACTGAGTGTTCTTGGTTGACCACTGCATTAATTGTGTCATTTTCTGATGCTTCTTCAAAAGAGCATGGAAAGCAAGTATTTAAATTATAGACTCCTTTTAAATCTTTGCATGGAAGAGACCTTGCTGATGCAGTATAACTACATTGTGTCTTGTTGCTGCTCTCAGTCTTGCCATGGTGTATGACATGTGACATAACTATCTTCCACAACCTCACCTTTGTTGCAGAGTTTGGCTATTCCTCATTCTGTTTTAAGCCACACGTACAACTGTTTCAGCTTCCTTTAATGACTATCTTTCAAACTGGATTTGAAAATTATTATCACTGTCACTTGTTTGATATAATTGGTTACACCTGACTATAATCTTGCAAAATCCATGACTTTGAGCAAGTGTACCTAAAAGTTTGAATGCTATTTTGAAGGCAAAAGGTTGTAGTCACACCAAATATTGATAAACTTCTCTTTTGTTCATTAACTATGCATTTTGTTAATTGCTAGAAATATATTATTATTATTTCTTCTGCTTTTTAAATCACTCTTTGGCCTCATCCACATGTCAGTGTTTTTGATCAGTATTTCATCAGTATTTGTATGCTAAAACCAGAAATGTTTCTAAAACACAGAAGAGGTGTCAATCTTTCAATTCAAGATTTTCTCTGTAACTTCCACTCCAGCCTTTGGCATATAAACGCTAATGCATAAATACTGACATGTGAATAAGGCCTTGCCGTGCAGCATTTTTTCCATTCCCCATCTAAAACTTTTGCGCAGTAGCTTTCATTGGTTTATATTAAAGTGTTTATTTGCTGCACTTAAAGAGGTTTTCCATACCTTTCTTTTTGTTTTAGTATGTCCCTATGTGCTATGATAATAATAAACTGCACCTATTTGCCTGCTGATTACCCAACCCACTGGCAAGGTTTCCTGCTGGTCTCCTCTTCACGTGTAGTCGATGCATGACTTCTGAAACTAATCAGTGGCAATGAAGTTGATGTGATGGTTGTTGTTGTTACAGCCACTGATAGGCTGCAATAGTCAATGCTTGATGCCTGAGATGAGACTGGAAGGAGACCCAGATAGTATCACAATAGTATGGTGGTCTGTAGGCACAGTTTATTATTTTGACATTACACTTAGGCTAGGTTCACATTGCATTAGTGCAGTCCAGTCAACGCATGCCTTTAACCCCTTTACCCCCAAGGGTGGTTTGCACGTTAATGACCGGGCCAATTTTTACAATTCTGACCACTGTCCCTTTATGAGGTTATAACTCTGGAACGCTTCAACGGATCCAAGTGATTCTAACATTGTTTTCTCGTGACATATTGTACTTCATGACAATGGTAAAAATTCTTTGATAGTACCTGCGTTTATTTGTGAAAAAAACGGAAATTTGGCAAAAATTATGAAAATTTCGCAATTTTCCAACTTTGAATTTTTATGCAATTAAATCACAGAGATATGTCACACAAAATACTTAATAAGTAACATTTCCCACATGTCTACTTTACATCAGCACAATTTTGGAACCAAAATTTTTTTTTGTTAGGGAGTTAAAAGGGTTAAAAGTTGACCAGCAATTTCTCATTTCTACAACATCATTTTTTTTAGGGACCACATCTCATTTGAAGTCATTTTGAGGGGTCTATATGATAGAAAATACCCAAGTGTGACACCACTCTAAAAACTACACCCCTCATGGTGCTCAAAACCATATTCAAGAAGTTTATAAACCCTTCTGGTGCTTCACAGGAATTTTTTGAATGTTTAAATAAAAATGAACATTTAACTTTTTTTCACAAAAAATTTAATTCAGCTCCAATTTGTTTTATTTTACCAAGGGTAACAGGAGAAAATGGACCCCAAACATTGTTGTACAATTTGTCTTGAGTATGCCAATACCCCACATGTGGGGGTAAACCACTGTTTGGGCGCATGGCAGAGCTCAGAAGCGAAGGAGCGCCATTTGACTTTTCAATGCAAAATTGACTGGAATTGAGATGGGACGCCATGTTTCGTTTGGAGAGCCCCTGATGTGCCTAAACATTGAAACCCCCCACAAGTGACACCATTTTGGAAAGTAGACCCCCTAAGGAACTTATCTAGAGGTGTGGTGAGCACTTTGACCCACCAAGTGCTTCACAGAAGTTTATAATGTAGAACCGTGAAAATAAAAAAATCATATTTTTTCACAAAAATTATATTTTCGCCCCCAATTTTTTATTTTCCCAAGGGTAAGAGAAGAAATTGGACCCCAAAAGTTGTTGTACAATTTGTCCTGAGTGCAATGATACACCATATGTGGGGGGAGCCACTGTTTGGGCACATGGGAGGGCTCGGAAGGGAAGGAGTGCCAGTTGAATGCAGACTCAGATGGAATGGTCTGCAGGTGTCACATTGCGTTTGCAGAGCCCCTAATGTACCTAGACAGTAGAAACCCCCCACAAGTGACACCATTTTGGAAAGTAGTCCCCCTTAGGAACTTATCTAGATGTGTGCTGAGCGCTTTGACCCACCAAGGGCTTCACAGAAGTTTATAATGGAGAGCCGTAAAAATAAAACAAACATTTTTTCCCACAAAAATTATTTTTTAGCCCCCAGTTATGTATTTTCCCGAGGGTAACAGGAGAAATTCGACCCCACAATTTGTTGTCCAATTTGTCCTGAGTGCGCTGATACCCCATATGTGGGGGGAAACCACTGTTTGGGCGCATGGGAGGGCTTGGAATGGAAGGAGCTCCATTTGGAATGAGGACTTAGATGGAATGGTCTGCAGGTGTCACATTGCATTTGCAGAGCCCCTAATGTACCTAAACAGTAGAAACCTCCCACAAGTGACACCATTTTGGAAACTAGACCCCCTAAGGAACTCATCTAGATGTGTTGTGATAGCTTTGAACCCCCAAGTGTTTCACTACAGTTTGTAACGCAGAGCCGTGAAAATAAAAAAAAAAAAACCTTTCCCCCCAAAATTATTTTTTAGCCCCCAGTTTTGTATTTTCCCGAGGGTAAGAGGAGAAATTCGACCCCAAAAGTTGTTGTCCAATTTGTCCTGAGTACGCTGATACCCCGTATGTTGGGGGGAACCACCGTTTGAGCGCATGGCAGAGCTCGGAAGGGAAGGAGCGCCATTTGTAATGCAGACTTAGATGGAATGGTCTGCAGACGTCACATTGCGTTTGCAGAACCCTAATGTACCTAAACAGTAGAAACCCCCCACAAATGACCCCATATTGGAAACTTGACCCCCCAGGGAACTAATCTAGATGTGTTGAGAGAACTTTGAACCCCCAAGTGTTTCACTACAGTTTATAACGCAGAGCCGTGAAAATAAAAAATCTTTTTTTTTCCCACAAAAAATCTTTTTTAGCCCCCAGTTTTGTATTTTCCCAAGGGTAACAGGAGAAATTGGACCCCAAACGTTGTTGTCCTATTTGTCCTGAGTATGCTGATACCCCATATGTTGGGGTAAACCCCTGTTTGGGCACACGGGAGAGCTCGGAAGGGAAGAAGCACTGTTTTACTTTTTCAACGCAGAATTGGCTGGAATTGAGATCGGACGCCATGTCGCGTTTGGAGAGCCCCTGATGTGCCTAAACAGTGGAAACCCCCCAATTATAACTGAAACCCTAATCCAAACACACCCCTAACCCTAATCCCAACAGTAACCCTAACCACACCTCTAACCCTGACACACCCCTAACCCTAATCCCAACCCTAATCCCAACCGCAAATGTAATCTAAACCCTAACTGTAACTTTAGCCCCAACCCGAACCTTAACTTTAGCCCCAACCCAAACTGTAGCCCTAACCCTAGCCCTAACCCTAGCCCTAACCCTAGCCCTAACCCTAACCCTAGCCCTAACCCTAGCCCTAACCCTAGCCCTAACCCTAGCCCTAACCCTAACCCTAGCCCTAACCCTAGCCCTAACCCTAGCCGTAACCCTAACCCTAGCCCTAACCCTAACCCTAACCCTAGCCCTAACCCTAGCCCTAACCCTAACCCTAGCCCTAACCCTAACCCTAGCCCTAACCCTAGCCCTAGCCCTAACCCTAACCCTAGCCCTAACACTAGCCCTAACCCTAGCCCTAATGGGAAAATGGAAATAAATACATTTTTTTAATTTTTCCCTAACTAAGAGGGTGATGAAGGGGGGTTTGATTTACTTTTATAGTGGGTTTTTTAGCGGATTTTTATGATTGGAAGCCGTCACACACTGAAAGACGCTTCTTATTGCAAAAAATATTTTTTGCATTACCACATTTTGAGAGCTATAATTTTTCCATATTTTGGTCCACAGAGTCATGTGAGGTCTTGTTTTTTTCGGGACGAGTTGATGTTTTTATTGGTAACATTTTCGGGCACGTGACATTTTTTGATCGCTTTTTATTCCGATTTTTGTAAGGCAGAATGACCAAAAACCAGCTATTCATGAATTTCTTTTGGGGGAGGCGTTTATACCGTTCCGCGTTTGGTAAAATTGATAAAGCAGTTTTATTCTGCGGGTCAGTACGATTACAGTGACACCTCATTTATATCTTTTTTTTATGTTTTGGCGCTTTTATACGATAAAAACTATTTTATAGAAAATATAATTATTTTTGCATCGCTTTTTTCTCAGGACTATAACTTATTTATTTTTTTGCTGATGATGCTGTATGGCGGCTCGTTTTTTGCGGGACAAGATGACGTTTTCAGCGGTACCATGGTTATTTATATTTGTCTTTTTGATCGCGTGTTATTCCACTTTTTGTTCGGCGGTATGATAATAAAGCGTTGTTTTTTGCCTCGTTTTTTTTTTTTTCTTACGGTGTTTACTGAAGGGGATAACTAGTGGGCCAGTTTTATAGGTCAGGCCGTTACGGACGCGGCGATACTAAATATGTGTACTTTTATTGTTTTTTTTTTTTTTATTTAGATAAAGAAATGTATTTATGGGAATAATATTTTTTTTTTTCATTATTTTGGAATATTTTTTTTATTTTTTTTTACACATTTGAAATTTTTTTTTTTAACTTTTTTACTTTGTCCCAGGGGGGGACATCACAGATCGGTGATCTGACAGTGTGCACAGCACTCTGTCAGATCACCGATCTGAGAGCAGTGCATGCTTCTTCACAGTGCCTGCTCTGAGCAGGCTCTGTGAAGCCACCTCCCTCCCTGCAGGACCCGGATCCGCGGCCATCTTGGATCCGGGCCTGGAACAAACAGGGAGGGAGGTAAGACCCTCGCAGCAACGCGATCACATCGCGTTGCTGCGGGGGGCTCAGGGAAGCCCACAGGGAGCCCCCTCCCTGCACGATGCTTCCCTGCACCGCCGGCACATCGCGATCATCTTTGATCGCGGTGTGCCAGGGGTTAATGTGCCGGGGGCGGTCCGTGACCGCTCCTGGCACATAGTGCCGGATGTCAGCTGCGATAGGCAGCTGACACCCGGCCGCGATCGGCGGCGCTCCCCCCGTGAGCGCCGCCGATCGCGCTGGACGTACTATCCCGTCCATGGTCATAGGGGCCCACCCCACATGGACGGGATAGTACGTCCGATGTCAGAAAGGGGTTAATGAACTGCATTAACGCAAGTGCCAGAAAAGATCACGTTATGCGATTGCACAAGCGCAAATGCGCTATCGGTGACAGACCCTGAAACGCATCTGAGGGTCCGTCACAGAATGACGGCACATCGCTAGCGCATGCCGATTATGACATGCGTTGCCAATGCGCCCGATAATAGGGGTTAATGGCAGCATTAATGGACTGCGTCACACCGTGTTATGCCACGTTGTAAGGTAGTCCATCTAACGGACTGCCATAACGCAGTGTGACCCCAGCCTTAGGCCATCTCTAAAATAAAAGAGAAGGGTGAAAAATTTCACCAAAGCAAATGTTTGATTTTTGATGCTGATGCCTCATTTAAACAGAAATCAACTTTTGTATTTAAGTAATCTAAAATCTTCTGCCTTCTATTTAGCACAGCAAAAATTGCATTCTGCATTAATATTTAATGATGGCACCTTAGGCTGGTTTCACATTGGCGTTTTTTCGGGTGCGTTTTTGCGGTAAAAAATGCAAAAAAAACGCATGGTGAAAAAACGCATGTTAACGCGTGTAAACGCTGCGTTTTTTTGACGCATGCGTCTTTTAATGTGGTGAAAAAAACGCGGCGTTTTGACGCGTTTACATACGTTTTTACATGCGTTTGCGTTTTTTAAACGCATGCTGATAAATGTGTGACAGCCGCCAATCATCAAAATAAAGTAAAAAACGCACTATAAACAGAAATAGTTAGGGTTAGGGGTAGGGTTAGGGGTAGGGATCATAACCCTAACCCTAACCCTAACCCTAAAGGGATCCTACCCCTAACCCTACCCCTAACCCTAACCCTAAGGGATCCTAACCCTAACCCTACCCCTAACCCTAACCCTAAGGGATCCTAACCCTAACCCTAACCCTAATGGATCCTAACCCTAACCCTAACCCTACCCCTAACCCTACCCCTAACCCTAAGGGATCCTAACCCTAACCCTAACCCTACCCCTACCCCTAACCCTAACCATAAAGGGATTAGGGTTAGGGTTAGGATCCCTTAGGGTTAGGGGTAGGGTTAGGGGTAGGGTTAGGGTTAGGATCCCTTAGGGTTAGGGGTAGGGCTAGGGGTAGGGTTAGGGGTAGGGTTAGGTTCCCTTTATCACCTTTATGTTGGGGGGTGGCATATCAGTGTGTTTTCTTAATAAAAAAAGCATGCGTTTTTTACCGCAAAAAACGCATGCACCAAAAAACGCATGCGTCCCCATTGACTCCAATGTATTTTTTGACCCCAAAAAAACGCATGAAAACGCATGCGGTTTTTTTTGGTCCAAAAAACGCTTCCAAAAATACTACAAGTAGCATTTCAGAAAATGAACGCATGCAGTAAAAAAACGCATGCGTCAAAAAACGTGACCAAACGCGTACACAAAAAAACGCATGCGTTTTCAATGTAAAATATAGGAAAAAAAAACACTGCAGACAAAAACGCAAGTGTGAAACCACCTTTAGGTATAAACTAGAGTTTGCTTTTATCATGTACTTGTCTTTATTTATTTTTGCTTTCATAAATTCACTGGTGCATGTGTATACATGAACCTTCATAACATACATTAATTGTAACGCGTGGCATTAGGGGTCTCTCACTTCCTCATCTGCCTTACTGCTTTACCTTAAAATCTCTCCTGCTCATAAAGGGACGGAATTGCTCGATATGCACTTTAACTCCTTCACTCCTGGGCAATTAAAATTGTTTTGTGTTTTTGTTTTTTCTTTCACAAGCAATAATATTTTTTAGTATTCCATCGACAGAGCCATATGAAATCTTGACTTTTTGCAACATGAGTTGTAGTTATAAATTAAAGTAATCATTTTATCATTCAATGTAATGAATAATGGGGGAAAAGAAATTCTAAGTGAGGCAAAATTATTTTTTTGTGGTTTTGTATTTGCTGTGTTCATAATGTAGTAAAAGTATTACATCAGGGCAGTAACATAGTAACATAGTAACATAGTTAGTAAGGCCGAAAAAAGACATTTGTCCATCCAGTTCAGCCTATATTCCATCATAATAAATCCCCAGATCTACGTCCTTCTACAGAACCTAATAATTGTATGATACAATATTGTTCTGCTCCAGGAAGACATCCAGGCCTCTCTTGAACCCCTCGACTGAGTTCGCATCACCACCTCCTCAGGCAAGCAATTCCAGATTCTCACTGCCCTAACAGTAAAGAATAGGGTTGAGCGTCCTTGACCTTTTTAGAGTCGAGCCGTGTTTCGCGAAACCCGACTATCTTAGAAGTCGAGTCGAGTGGAATCGGCCGATTATCGCGAAAAGTCGGGTATCGCCCGAAACACGAAACCCAATGCAAGTCAATGGGGGAGCATAGTCGGCAGTGAGTGGAGGCCAGGAAAACACCTACACTGCCCATTTTAATGGCAAAAACATCCATTCTTGTTAAAGAAGCTTGTCAAGCGTAATTTACCTTATAATAATTGGAAGGCATTTGAAATTGGGGGTCATTTGGCTAAAGTTGTGGGGGGTAGGGCTGGTTCAAGTAATTAGTGGGCCCAGTAAATCTGGACCACGTCACGGCAGTGGAGCAGGGAGAGGTAAGTATTTCAACTTTGCAAGTGCTGTGATCCTGAGCAAGCAGGGGGGGCCCACTCGTTGGCATTGGCACTGGCACAGGGCCCCTCAAAGTACAGCGGTGTGTTTGCACGGCGGGGGCGCCTCCCACCGGCAGCAACACTTTTGCGTACTATGAGAGGCCCTGTGCCAGTGACGTCGCCAACTAGTATTCCTCCCCCCACCTGATGAAGGAACCTGCACTTTCATCTGCACCTTCCTCTTTGTCCCCGTGTAAGGTGGTATGGTATGCGGGAAGAGGAACCTGACTTTCAGCAGGGTCACAATCTTGCTGTGTAGCGTGCACGGGGAATTTTGCGTTATAGGTCAATGTACCAGCAGACTCATCTATCACTGGCTGGGCAATGGGCAGGATGAGGAGGAAACACAGATATAGGCCCAAAGAATAAAGTGGGCTAAATGCAGTTCAAAATTGGTAACACAGGACTAACCAGGGGGCATTGCAGTGGAGGACAACTGGAATGAGAGGCTGACACAGAGAGTAGGCCCAAATCAGTAAGTAGTCGACATGCAGTTCAAAATTGGCAACCGTAGTAAACAGGCGGCCCAGCTTTGTTCAGTTGAGGAGAACAGCAAGGAGTGGCAGACACCGATAGTAGGCCCCAACCCAACTAGTAGGCCAAATGCAGTCTAACATTAACAACTACTTAACAAGAGCCTGAAAATGGAATTTCAGGACAGGAAACCAGGAGAACAGCAAGGAGTGGCAGACACCGATAGTAGGCCCCAAACCAACTAGTACGCCAAATGCAGTTGTTCCATTTAACTACAATTTAATGAGAGCCTGAAGATAGAAGTTCAGGAAAGGCAACTTGGAGAACACCTTGGAGTGGAACACATCATCTCTCTACACCCCATACCCAATTTGTAGGCCTAATGCAGTGTAGTTTTCAACAACTACTAAACGAGAGTCGGAAGATCGAAGCAATGTGGACGAAACCTGGGGAACACCTTGGAGTGTAACACACCGTCTCTCTACACCCCATACCCAATTTGTAGGCCTAATGCAGTGTAGTTTTCTACAACTACTAAACGAGAGTCGGAAGACCGAAGCAATGTGGGCGAAACCTGGGGAACACCTTGGAGTGGAACACACCATCTCTCTACACCCCATACCCAATTTGTAGGCCTAATGCAGTGTAGTTTTCTACAACTACTAAACGAGAGCATGAAGATCGAAGCAATGGAGAGGAAACCTGGTGAACACCTTGGAGTGGAACACACCATCTCTCTACACCCCATACCCAATTTGTAGGCCTAATGCAGCGTAGTTTCCAACAACTACTAAACGAGAGCATGAAGATTGAAGCTCAGGAAAGGCAACCTGGAGAACACCTTGGAGTGGAACACACCATCTCTCTACACCCCATACCCAATTTGTAGGCCTAATGCAGCGTAGTTTCCAACAACTACTAAACGAGAGCATGAAGATTGAAGCTCAGGAAAGGCAACCTGGAGAACACCTTGGAGTGGAACACACCATCTCTCTACACCCCATACCCAATTTGTAGGCCTAATGCAGCGTAGTTTCCAACAACTACTAAACGAGAGCATGAAGATTGAAGCTCAGGAAAGGCAACCTGGAGAACACCTTGGAGTGGAACACACCATCTCTCTACACCCCATACCCAATTTGTAGGCCTAATGCAGCGTAGTTTCCAACAACTACTAAACGAGAGCATGAAGATCGAAGCTCAGGAAAGGCAACCTGGAGAACACCTTGGAGTGGAACACACCATCTCTCTACACCCCATACCCAATTTGTAGGCCTAATGCAGCGTAGTTTCCAACAACTACTAAACGAGAGCATGAAGATCGAAGCAATGGAGAGGAAACCTGGGGAACACCTTGGAGTGGAACACACCATCTCTCTACACCCCATACCCAATTTGTAGGCCTAATGCAGCGTAGTTTCCAACAACTACTAAACGAGAGCATGAAGATTGAAGCAATGGAGAGGAAACCTGGGGAACACCTTGGGGAGGCAGACACCATTAGTAGGCCCTACCAAAGTTGTACACCCAATGCAGTTTTAAAATTCCTAGAGGCTGAAAACAAGACTATTGACGCTCAGCTTTTTTCAAAGGAACACAGCTGAATTGAGTGGCGCAGACAGACACAGGTAGTAGGACTCAAACCAAAAATGTGGCTCACTGCAGCAGAAAAAAGTTACAGGGGTACACAAGCTGCAGTGCTCTGGGCAGTGGAGGACAATTTCAATAGTGAACCGCAGACAGACTTTGTACGCCTACTATTAAAAAAAGGATGCTCTATGCAATTATAAATAGGTTCTAGGGGTACACGGGCAGCAGTGGTGTGGTCAGTGGAGGCCTAGTGGAAGGAGTGACCGCAGACAGGCATTGAAGGCCTAAAATAATAACACATGGCTGTAGGCAATTTTAAATTGGTTCCAGGGGTACACGGGCAGCAGTGGCCTGGTCAGTTTAGTAGTAGTAGAAAGAACAAACCGCAGACAGGCATCGAAGGCCTAAAATAAAAAAATTGGGCTGGCTGTAGGCAATTTTAAATTGGTTCCAGGGGTACACGGGCAGCAGTGGTGTGGTCAGTGGAGGCATATTGTAAGGAGTGACCGCAGACAGGCATCGAAGGCCTAAAATAATAACACATGGCTGTAGGCAATTTTAAATTGGTTCCAGGGGTACACGGGCAGCAGTGGTGTGGTCAGTGTTTCCTAGTGGAAGGAGTGACCGCAGACAGGCATCGAAGGCCTAAAATAATAACACATGGCTGTAGGCAATTTTAAATTGGTTCCAGGGGTACACGGGCAGCAGTGGTGTGGTCAGTGGAGGCCTAGTGGAAGGAGTGACCGCTGACAGGCATCGAAGGCCTAAAATAATAACACATGGCTGTAGGCAATTTTAAATTGGTTCCAGGGGTACACGGGCAGCAGTGGCCTGGTCAGTGTAGTAGTAGTAGAAAGAACGGACCGCAGACAGGCATCGAAGGCCTAAAATAAAAAAATTGGGCTGGCTGTAGGCAATTTTAAATTGGTTCCAGGGGTACACGGGCAGCAGTGGTGTGGTCAGTGGAGGCATATTGTAAGGAGTGACCGCAGACAGGCATCGAAGGCCTAAAATAATAACACATGGCTGTAGGCAATTTTAAATTGGTTCCAGGGGTACACGGGCAGCAGTGGTGTCGTCAGTGGAGGCCTAGTGGAAGGAGTGACCGCAGACAGGCATCGAAGGCCTAAAATAAAAAAATTGGGCTGGCTGTAGGCAATTTTAAATCGGTTCCAGGGGTACACGGGCAGCAGTGGTGTGGTCAGTGGAGGCCTAGTGGAAGGAGTGACCGCAGACAGGCATCGAAGGCCTAAAATAATAACACATGGCTGTAGGCAATTTTAAATTGGTTCCAGGGGTACACGGGCAGCAGTGGCCTGGTCAGTGTAGTAGTAGTAGAAAGAATGGACCGCAGACAGGCATCGAAGTCCTAAAATAAAAAAATTGGGCTGGCTGTAGACAATTTTAAATTGGTTCCAGGGGTACACGGGCAGCAGTGGCCTGGTCAGTGTAGTAGTAGTAGAAAGAACGGACCGCAGACAGGCATCGAAGGCCTAAAATAAAAAAATTGGGCTGGCTGTAGGCAATTTTAAATTGGTTCCAGGGGTACACGGGCAGCAGTGGTGTGCTCAGTGGAGGCATATTGTAAGGAGTGACCGCAGACAGGCATCGAAGGCCTAAAATAATAACACATGGCTGTAGGCAATTTTAAATTGGTTCCAGGGGTACACGGGCAGCAGTGGTGTGGTCAGTGGAGGCCTAGTGGAAGGAGTGACCGCAGACAGGCATCGAAGGCCTAAAATAATAACACATGGCTGTAGGCAATTTTAAATTGGTTCCAGGGGTACACGGGCAGCAGTGGCCTGGTCAGTGTAGTAGTAGTAGAAAGAACGGACCGCAGACAGGCATCGAAGGCCTAAAATAAAAAAATTGGGCTGGCTGTAGGCAATTTTAAATTGGTTCCAGGGGTACACGGGCAGCAGTGGTGTGGTCAGTGGAGGCATATTGTAAGGAGTGACCGCAGACAGGCATCGAAGGCCTAAAATAATAACACATGGCTGTAGGCAATTTTAAATTGGTTCCAGGGGTACACGGGCAGCAGTGGTGTGGTCAGTGGAGGCCTAGTGGAAGGAGTGACCGCAGACAGGCATCGAAGGCCTAAAATAAAAAAATTGGGCTGGCTGTAGGCAATTTTAAATTGGTTCCAGGGGTACACGGGCAGCAGTGGTGTGGTCAGTGGAGGCATATTGTAAGGAGTGACCGCAGACAGGCATCGAAAGCCTAAAATATAACACATGGCTGTAGGCAATTTTAAATTGGTTCCAGGGGTACACGGGCAGCAGTGGCCTGGTCAGTGTAGTAGTAGTAGAAAGAACGGACCGCAGACAGGCATCGAAGGCCTAAAATAAAAAAATTGGGCTGGCTGTAGGCAATTTTAAATTGGTTCCAGGGGTACACGGGCAGCAGTGGTGTGCTCAGTGGAGGCATATTGTAAGGAGTGACCGCAGACAGGCATCGAAGGCCTAAAATAATAACACATGGCTGTAGGCAATTTTAAATTGGTTCCAGGGGTACACGGGCAGCAGTGGTGTGGTCAGTGGAGGCCTAGTGGAAGGAGTGACCGCAGACAGGCATCGAAGGCCTAAAATAATAACACATGGCTGTAGGCAATTTTACATTGGTTCCAGGGGTACACGGGCAGCAGTGGCCTGGTCAGTGTAGTAGTAGTAGAAAGAACGGACCGCAGACAGGCATCGAAGGCCTAAAATAAAAAAATTGGGCTGGCTGTAGGCAATTTTAAATTGGTTCCAGGGGTACACGGGCAGCAGTGGTGTGGTCAGTGGAGGCATATTGTAAGGAGTGACCGCAGACAGGCATCGAAGGCCTAAAATAATAACACATGGCTGTAGGCAATTTTAAATTGGTTCCAGGGGTACACGGGCAGCAGTGGTGTGGTCAGTGGAGGCCTAGTGGAAGGAGTGACCGCAGACAGGCATCGAAGGCCTAAAATAAAAAAATTGGGCTGGCTGTAGGCAATTTTAAATTGGTTCCAGGGGTACACGGGCAGCAGTGGTGTGGTCAGTGGAGGCATATTGTAAGGAGTGACCGCAGACAGGCATCGAAAGCCTAAAATATAACACATGGCTGTAGGCAATTTTAAATTGGTTCCAGGGGTACACGGGCAGCAGTGGCCTGGTCAGTGTAGTAGTAGTAGAAAGAACGGACCGCAGACAGGCATCGAAGGCCTAAAATAAAAAAATTGGGCTGGCTGTAGGCAATTTTAAATTGGTTCCAGGGGTACACGGGCAGCAGTGGTGTGGTCAGTGGAGGCATATTGTAAGGAGTGACCGCAGACAGGCATCGAAGGCCTAAAATAATAACACATGGCTGTAGGCAATTTTAAATTGGTTCCAGGGGTACACGGGCAGCAGTGGTGTGGTCAGTGGAGGCCTAGTGGAAGGAGTGACCGCAGACAGGCTTCGAAGGCCTAACATAACAAAAATGTCAATACAATGGTATTGTCAGTGGCAGGCATTGAAGGATGTCAGCGCATAGACTAAACATTGGTGGAGCTGTGAGATAATTTTGCAAGTGGTAGAGCACTGTTTGAGCTGGGGGGGGGGAACTGTCTTGTGGCCGGCGGTACAGGCCCAGGGCCCCTCATATTACAACGGTGTGTCTGACGTTGGGTGCGCACCACCACCGCCAGAGACACTTTATTGTACTAGGAGGGACCCAGTGGCAGTGCCGTCAACCAAAAGCGGGCACACCCACCTCTTCAGACAAACAGCACTCTCACGGGTGCTGTCGCCAAGTGTCGATACCACGGCCCCGTGTGGGGAGTTTGTCCATTTAGTGAGGTGTAAACATGTCGTATGCTGTACAATCAGGTGCAGAAAATTACGAGATTGGAAAAGGCATTCAGAATAGTCCACAGGCAAGACCTTTTCATAGGAAAGCTAGGTGTCAGCCGGGCAAGGTGGGGCAAAAGATTTCGAAATCCAGTTGTGGTTCATTTTAATGAAGGTTAGATCATCTACATTTTGGGTAGCCAGACGAGTCCTTTTTTCTGTTAGTATTGAACCTGCAGCACTGAATACTCTTTCTGATAGGACACTTGCTGCCGGGCAAGCAAGCTCCTGCAATGCATATTCTGCCAATTCTGGCCAGGTGTCTAATTTTGATGCCCAGTAATCAAATGGGAATGACGGTTGAGGGAGAACATCGATAAGGGATGAAAAATAGTTTGTAACCATACTGAACAAATGTTGTCTCCTGTCACTTTGAATTGATGCTGCAGTACCTGTCCTGTCTGCGGTCATAGCAAAATCACTCCACAACCTGGTCAGAAAACCCCTCTGGCCAACGCCACTTCTGATTTCTGCCCCTCTAACTCCTCTGGTCTGCTGGCCCCTGCAGCTCGTGTGAGAACGATCACGGGCGCTGTGTGCAGGGAATGCCAGAAGCAAACGGTCAACAAGAGTTGATTGTTTGGTTGCTAATATTAGTTCCAAGTTCTCATGTGGCATTATATTTTGCAATTTGTCAGTAATCGTCATCGTTCATCATTTTAGTTATGCGTGTGTCCCTTTTGAGGATACGTAAGGCATAATCCGCCATGTGGGCCAAAGTTCCAGTTCTCAAATCTGCGGTTGTGCTTGGTTGAGGGGCAGTTTCAGGCAAATCCACGTCACTTGTGTCCCTCCAAAAACCAGAACCCGGCCTTGCCGCGCCACCAATTTCCAGTGGCCCCGGAAAAGCTTCCTCATTAAAAATATAATCATCCCCATCATCCTCCTCGTCCTCCTCCTCCTCTTCGCCCGCTAACTCGTCCTGTACACTGCCCTGGCCAGACAATGGCTGACTGTCATCAAGGCTTTCCTCTTCCTCAGCTGCAGACGCCTGATCCTTTATGTGCGTCAAACTTTGCATCAGCAGACGCATTAGGGGGATGCTCATGCTTATTATGGCGTTGTCTGCACTAACCAGCCGTGTGCATTCCTCAAAACACTGAAGGACTTGACACATGTCTTGAATCTTCGACCACTGCACACCTGACAACTCCATGTCTGCCATCCTACTGCCTGCTCGTGTAAGTGTATCCTCCCACAAAAACATAACAGCCCGCCTCTGTTCGCACAGTCTCTGAAGCATGTGCAGTGTTGAGTTCCACCTTGTTGCAACGTCTATGATTAGGCGATGCTGGGGAAGGTTCAAAGAACGCTGATAGGTCTGCATACGGCTGGAGTGTACGGGCGAACGGCGGATATGTGAGCAAAGTCCACGCACTTTGAGGAGCAGGTCGGATAACCCCGGATAACTTTTCAGGAAGCACTGCACCACCAGGTTTAAGGTGTGAGCCAGGCAAGGAATGTGTTTCAGTTGGGAAAGGGAGATGGCAGCCATGAAATTCCTTCCGTTATCACTCACTACCTTGCCTGCCTCAAGATCTACAGTGCCCAGCCACGACTGCGTTTCTTTCTGCAAGAACTCGGACAGAACTTCCGCGGTGTGTCTGTTGTCGCCCAAACACTTCATAGCCAATACAGCCTGCTGATGTTTGCCAGTAGCTGCCCCATAATGGGAGACCTGGTGTGCAACAGTGGCAGCTGCGGATGGAGTGGTTGTGCGACTGCGGTCTGTGGACGAGCTCTCGCTTCTGCAGGAGGACGAGGAGGAGGAGGAGGGGGTGCGAACGGCTACAGCCAACTGTTTCCTAGACCGTGGGCTAGGCAGAACTGTCCCAAACTTGCTGTCCCCTGTGGACCCTGCATCCACAACATTTACCCAGTGTGCCGTGATGGACACGTAACGTCCCTGGCCATGCCTACTGGTCCATGCATCTGTTGTCAGGTGCACCTTTGTGCTCACAGATTGCCTGAGTGCATGGACGATGCGCTCTTTAACATGCTGGTGGAGGGCTGGGATGGCTTTTCTGGAAAAAAAGTGTCGACTGGGTAGCTCGTAGCGTGGTACAGCGTAGTCCATCAGGGCTTTGAAAGCTTCGCTTTCAACTAACCGGTAGGGCATCATCTCTAACGAGATTAGTCTAGCTATGTGGGCGTTCAAACCCTGTGTACGCGGATGTGAGGCTAAGTACTTCCTTTTTCTAACCATAGTCTCATGTAGGGTGAGCTGGACTGGAGAGCTGGAGATCGTGGAACTAGCGGGGGTGCCGGTGGACATGGCAGACTGAGAGACGTTGGGAGATGGTATTGTTGCCGCCGGTGCCCTAGATGCAGTGTTTCCTACTACGAAACTGGTGATTCCCTGACCCTGACTGCTTTGGCCTGGCAAAGAAACCTGCACAGATACTGCAGGTGGTGCGGAAAATGGTGGCCCTACACTGCCGGAAGGGATGTTGCGTTGCTGACTAGCTTCATTGGCCGAGGGTGCTACAACCTTAAGGGACGTTTGGTAGTTAGTCCAGGCTTGCAAATGCATGGTGGTTAAATGTCTATGCATGCAACTTGTATTGAGACTTTTCAGATCCTGTCCTCTGCTTAAGGTAGTTGAAAATGCCAGACTGCACTCTTTCTAGCATCGGATACCTTTTCAGGCATTGCAGACTGAGCTTTAACCGGATGGCCACGCTGTCCTCCAACAGGTTTTGGCTTTGCCACGCGTTTTGGGCAAGATATGGGCCCGGCAGATGGAACCTGTTGCGATGTTGATGCCTGCTGCGGCCCCTCCTCCTCCGCTTCAGAACTGCTGCCGCCTGCACCCTGTTCCCCCAATGGCTGCCAATCGGGGTCAAGAACTGGGTCATCTATTACCTCTTCTTGTAGCTCGTGTGCAACTTCGTCTGTGTCACCGTGTCGTTCGGTGGTATAGCGTTCGTGATGGGGCAACATAGTCTCATCAGGGTCTGATTCTTGATCATTACCCTGCGAGGGCAATGTTGTGGTCTGAGTCAAAGGACCAGCATAGTAGTCTGGCTGTGGCTGTGCATCAGTGCACTCCATGTCAGATTCAACTTGTAATGGGCATGGACTGTTAACTGCTTCACTTTCTAAGCCAGGGACGGTATGTGTAAAGAGCTCCATGGAGTAACCCGTTGTGTCGCCTGCTGCATTCTTCTCTGTTGTTGTTTTTGCTGAAGAGGACAAGGAAGCGACTTGTCCCTGACCGTGAACATCCACTAACGACGCGCTGCTTTGACATTTACCAGTTTCACGAGAGGAGGCAAAAGAGCTAGAGGCTGAGTCAGCAAGATAAGCCAAAACTTGCTCTTGCTGCTCCGGCTTTAAAAGCGGTTTTCCTACTCCCAGAAAAGGGAGCGTTCGAGGCCTTGTGTAGCCAGACGACGAACCTGGCTCCACAGCTCCAGACTTAGGTGCAATATTTTTTTTCCCACGACCAGCTGATGCTCCACCACTACCACTACCCTCATTACCAGCTGACAATGAACGCCCCCGGCCACGACCTCTTCCACCAGACTTCCTCATTGTTTTAAAAACGTAACCAAACTAACGGTATTTGTTGCTGTCACACAACTTACACGGTGAGCTATAACTTCAGTATGATTTAGCTACCCCTTTACAGGTGAGTGAGACCACAACGAAAATCAGGCACAATGTTACACACTCTGTTGTTGGTGGCAACAAATGAGAGAGATGCCACACACGCAGGACTGTCACTGAAGCACAAATGTAAATATTAATCTCCCACTGATTTGATTTTTTTTTTTTTTTCAGGGAGACTTTAGGAAAAAAAAATAATAGAATAAAATGATTTTTTCAGGAAGAATTTAGAAACCAAATAAAATAAAATGATTTTTTCAGGGAGAATTTAGAAAACAAATAAAAGAAAAAATAGGCTTTCTATGGCCTACGGAGTGAGAGATGACGCACACAGGAGTCAGGAGTGGCACACAAGCCCAGAGGCCAATATTGTTCTCCCAATGATTGATGTAGTGATTTTTTCAGGTAGATTTTGGAACCCAAATCAAGCTAAAAAAATAATAGGCTTTCTATGGCCCACAATTGGAGAGAGAGAGAGAGATGGCACACCCAGGAGTCAAGACTGGCACACAAGCAGAAAGGGCAATATTAATCTCCCACTGATTTGATTTTTTTTTTTTTTCCCAGGGAGACTTTAGAAAAAAAAAATAATAAAAAAAATGATTTTTTCAGGAAGAATTTAGAAACCAAATAAAATAAAAATGATTTTTTCAGGGAGAATTTATAAAACAAATAAAACAAAAAATAGGCTTTCTATGGCCCACTAAGTGAGAGATGACGCACACAGGAGTCAGGAGTGGCACACAAGCCCAGAGGCCAATATTTATCTCCCACTGATTGATTTATTGATTTTTTCAGGTAGAATTTAGAACCCAAATCAACCAAAAACATAAATAGGCTTTCTATGGCCCACTATTTGTGAGAGAGATGGCACGCTCAGGACTGGCACACAAGCCCAGAGGCCAATATTAATCTCCCACTTTTTATTTTTTTTCAGGGAAAATTTATAAACCCAATAAAAAAAATAATAAATAGGCTTTCTATGGCCCACTATCTGAGAGAGAGAGATGGCACGCTTAGGACTGGCACACAAGCCCAAAGGCCAATATTAATCTCCCTTTTTTTTCAGGGAAAATTTATAAAACCAAAAAAAAAAAATAAATAGGCTTTCTATGACCCACTATTTGTGAGAGAGATGGCACGCTCAGGACTGGCACACAAGCCCAGAGGCCAATATTAATCTCCCACTTTTTTTTTTTTTGTTCCAGGGAAAATTTATAAACCCAATAAAAAAATAATAAATAGGCTTTCTATGGCCCACTATCTAAGAGAGAGAGAGAGAGATGGCACGCTTAGGACTGGCACACAAGCCCAAAGGCCAATATTAATCTCCCTTTTTTTTTTCAGGGAGAATTTATAAAACCAAAAAAAAATAAATAAATAGGCTTTCTATGGCCCACTATTTGTGAGAGAGATGGCACGCTCAGGACTGGCACACAAGCCCAGAGGCCAATATTAATCTCCCACTTTTTTTTTTTTGTTCCAGGGAAAATTTATAAACCCAATAAAAAAAATAATAAATAGGCTTTCTATGGCCCACTATCTGAGAGAGAGAGATGGCACACTTAGGACTGGCACACAAGCCCAAAGGCCAATATTAATCTCCCACTGATTGATTTATTGATTTTTTCAGGTAGAATTTAGAACCCAAATAAAGCAAAAAAAAAAAAATAGGCTTTCTATGGCCCACTGAGTGAGTGATGATGCACACAGGAGTCAGGAGTGGCACACAAGCCCTGAGGCCAATATTTTTCTCCCACTGATTGATGTAGTGATTTTTTCAGGTAGATTTTAGAACTCAAATCAAGCAAAAAAATAAATAGGCTTTCTATGGCCCACTGACTGAGAGATGGCACACACAGGAGTCAAGAGTGGCACACAAGCCCTGAGGCCAATATTTTTCTCCCACTGATTGATGTAGTGATTTTTTCAGGTAGATTTTATAACCCAAATCAAGCAAAAAAATAAATAGGCTTTCTATGGCCCACTGAGTGAGAGATGGCACACACAGGGATGGCACTCTAGCAGAAATGTCAATCTTAATCTCCCACAAAAAAAAACAAAAAAAAAAAACAGGGAGTGTCCAACAATTACTATCTCCCTGCAGTAATCTCAGCCAGGTATGGCAGGCAGCAATAAGGAGTGGACTGATGCACAAATTAAATAAAAAGTGTGGACAAACAAAAAAGATAGCTGTGCAGAAAGGAAGGAACAAGAGGATTTGTGCTTTGAAAAAAGCAGTTGGTTTGCACAGCGGCGTACACACAGCAATGCAGCTATCAGGGAGCCTTCTAGGGCAGCCCAATGAGCTACAGCGCTGAGGGGAAAAAAAAAAAATGTAGCTTCCACTGTCCCTGCACACCGAAGGTGGTGTTGGGCAGTGGAAATCGCTACAGCACAAGCGGTTTGGTGGTTAATGGACCCTGCCTAACGCTATCCCTGCTTCTGACGAAGCGGCAGCAACCTCTCCCTAAGCTCAGATCAGCAGCAGTAACATGGCGGTCGGCGGGAACGCCCCTTTAT
Source organism: Ranitomeya imitator (assembly GCF_032444005.1). Lineage (NCBI taxonomy): Eukaryota > Metazoa > Chordata > Amphibia > Anura > Dendrobatidae > Ranitomeya > Ranitomeya imitator. The sequence goes on from NC_091282.1 coordinate 223,127,219, forward strand.
AGCCCCTGTGACGCCGCAGACAGCAAGCCAATCACTGCAATGCCCTTCTCTAAGATGGTGGGGACCAGGACCTATGTCATCATGCTGCCCACACTCTGCGTTTACCTTCATTGGCTGAGAAATGGCGCTTTTCGCGTCATTGAAACGCGACTTTGGCGCGAAAGTCGCGTACCGCATGGCCGACCCCGCACAGGGGTCGGATCGGGTTTCATGAAACCCGACTTTGCCAAAAGTCGGCGACTTTTGAAAATCAACGACCCGTTTTGCTCAACCCTAGTAAAGAATCCTCTTCTATGTTGGTGGAAAAACCTTCTCTCCCCCAGACGCAAAGAATGCCCTCTTGTGCCCGTCACCTTCCTTGGTATAAACAGATCCTCAGCAAGATATTTGTATTGTCCCCTTATATACTTATACATGGTTATTAGATCGCCCCTCAGTCGTCTTTTTTCTAGACTAAATAATCCTAATTTCGCTAATCTATCTGGGTATTGTAGTTCTCCTATCCCCTTTATTAATTTTGTTGCCCTCCTTTGTACTCTCTCTAGTTCCATTATATCCTTCCTGAGCACCGGTGCCCAAAACTGGACACAGTACTCCATGTGCGGTCTAGTAAGATTACAGAGATACTAAATTTGCATAGTTTTTTTTATTATTTAATGGGTGAAAAGCTATGCAAGTTTGCAAAAAAAAAAAAAAAAACATTTCACATTACCATTTTTCAAGACCCCGTAACATTTTTAGTTTTTCATCACTAGAGCTAAGGGCTTCTTTCTTGTGTGGCGAACTGATAATTTCATTGATAGCATTTTGGAGTACATATGTTTTGTTTAACAGAGATGAGCGAACACTAAAAAGCACAGATGCTTGTTAGTCAAACTAAGCAATTCCTACTGCTCAAATGCTCATTTCGATTAACTATAAAAGAAGTCAGTGGTAAATACGAGCATTTTTCCAGAAGACCCTAAAAAGAGAAGGGAAAATCTTGACATGGACGGAAAAAGTACTGAATGGAAGGAGAACAGGATGAGGATGACCTCTGTGATTCCCTGATTGCTGCTGAGAACAATGGTGTCACACTTTTACTCCACTTTAAGGACAAACAAAAAATGGATCATCCATACACCCTCAAAAGCACCAACTCTGTTACCTCGTTCAAATATTATAATCACATTATAGTTGTGGTACTCCTACACTTATAAAAGTTCTGCACAGTGCACAGCCTGCCAAAAATTAGAAGCAGGGCCATATATACAATCCTGAAGGCAACAATCTATACACCCTTGATGTTAAGAACTAGACAGACTCATTAAATATTAAGAAAGTGTACATCTGTAGCCGGCCAGTTTTGGTTTTGATTTAAAAAAGCAAAATTTCACTGAAAGCAGGTTCTACAGAATATGTGACGAGTCAATTTTTTTACATAAAATATTTTGTGAACATTACCAGGCCAAGCGGTTTTTGAAAAAATTTAACCTACCCTAGTTTTACACTAAGCGCACTAAACTGTATGCATGAATCATTGAATCCATAAATATTTTGGAAGCATTTTTTAGAGTTTAACATACCAGTAAAATGTAACAAGAAAAGCCTTACAGTGTATGAATGACTAATTGAATCCATAAAAAGTTTTGGAAGGTTTTTACCAGAATACCAGAAAAATGTAACAAGAACTATGTTACAGTGTATGGATGAATCATTGAATCCATAAAAAGTTTTGGAAGGTTTTTTTAAAGTTTAATATACAAGCAAAATGTAACAAGAACCGCGTTACATTGTATGGTAGAATCATTAAATCCATAAAAAAATTAAGTATTTTTTTTATTTTTATGCAACACCGAAATGTGACAGAAAGCATGTGACACTGTATAGATCAGTAATTGAATCAATACATTTTTTTCTAATTTTTTTTAGAAGTTTTATATAACACCGAAAAGTGACAAAAAGCATGTAAAACTGTATAGATGAATAATTTAATCCAGACAAATTTCTCATTGCTTCTTTTGTAGAGTTATACTGATATGTACCATTAAAATGCAACCAAGAACATGTAATACTGTATGGAATAGTAATACAATATCGAAAAAAATATAACAACTTGTTTTGAGGGTGATATAACACCAAAATCTACCCAAGAGCATATAATTCTCTATGGATGAGCAATATAATGCCAAAAAAATTTGAACAATTTTTTTGAGGGTTAGATACCAGCTAAATGCACTCAACAAGACGTAATACTCTATGGATGAGAAATATAATACTGATACATTTTTATACAATATTGGGGAGGGTTGAATACGACTGTATTGTACCTAAGTTGACATAATACTCTTTTGTTGAGCAATATAATATCAATATTTTTTTTTACAATTTTTGGGAAGGTTAGATACCATCAAAATGTACCCAATAAGATGTAATTATGTATGGATGAGCAATATAACAAAGATACATTTTTTAACAATTTTTGGGAGGGTTAGATACTACCGAAAAGTACCCATAAATGCCATATACTCTATGGATGAGCAATATAATACCAATACATTTTTGAAAAAAAATTTAGAAGGTTATATACAACCACACAGAGCAAATAATAGTTTATAGATGATTAATTGAATCCAAAATTATTTTTCAATGCTTTTTTTTAGTTTTAAATACCACCACAATGTAACAATAATGGTGTTCAACTGCATGAATGACTATTTGAATGCAGAAAAAATAATGTACCATAAATATTTTAAAAGTGTAGTGTTAGGTCTCGAGTTCCCGCTTCTGCACAGGGGGAATCTCGAGCCATCTCCGCTGCGGTCTCCCATTCTTATCCAGCCGCAGTGGAGTCTGCTCAGCAGGGACGTCGGTCCCAGCGTCTTGCTCAGTCTCACTCTGTACAGAGAGTTACTGCTGCTTCTTCAGCTTCTGCCATTAAAGCCAGTGCTGGTCAGCAGCGAGCGGACTTCTCTGGGACTAAGTCCTTGTCTGCACACACTGAGCATGCCCAGGGCAAGATCTCCCGTTGGAGATCGAGGGTCATGTGCTCAGGCTCTGCAGCACATTCCATTGGTCCTCTTGGCAGGTCTTGGAAGGGCAAAGTTTCTGTGGCCACTTCCTGTGCTGCAACTATATAAACTGCGCATGACCGCACGGCCATGCGCTAGTGTACATTTGCTTACGTGTGTTTGTTGTGAGTGCAAGTCGTCCTTGGATACCCCTTCCCTATTGAATGTCTGTTCGCAGAAGGTGTATGGTTGCTATCTAGCGCCCGACTTATCCTACAGCATTAATCACACGTTACAGCGTCCAGTTGCTGTGACCGCCAGTACGGCGCCGTGCACTTCCTCTGTGCTTTTCTTACCCAAGCCTGGGTGGTTAGTGGCGTTCGTCAGTGCGGCACCGCATGCACTCTTGTGCCCTAATATTGTTATTCAGCTTCCTTACACACCCAGTTGCGGTGTTGTGCCAGCAAGGGTCTAATCGGACTTCAATCCTAGTTGGGGTTGAGTTTGCTGACTACTTGCTCGCCTTCTATGTGCGGTACCGCGATCCTGTGACGCAACAGGATCGCTTCCTTCATGCTGGGTGAAGTTTAACCCACGTGTGTATACTTATGAGTACCGCCATATAGTCCGTCATTACTTAGCAGCAGGTTCCATCTCTGCACGGTGGACCCCGGGCTGCGAACGCACCATACACTATCTGTCTTATTATTTGGTGCGTTCCGCTAGCCCTAAAATTACACTAGCGCCAGGGTCTGGCTAGTATTGATGGACAAACAGCAATCCTTGCGGTATATCCAGCTGCTGGAGGGTAGGTTGGCGGCTCTTGAGAGCGCAACCTCAGCTGTGGATGTTACCGCAGTTGCTGTACAGGCTGCTAGCGTGGCTGCAGCAACCCTGTCCATTGCCACCCCTGCTCCGACATTTTCTCGCCTCCCGCTGCCAGAAAAATTTTCTGGTGATAGCAAATTTTGTAGGGGATTTGTGAGTCAGTGCTCTATTCACCTCGAGCTCCTGGCTGCACGTTTTCCCACAGAGCGGGCTAAGGTGGGATTTATAGTGTCTCTCTTGTCGGACAGGGCGTTGGAATGGGCTACGCCGCTGTGGGAGCGTGGTGATCATGTGGCGCAGAGTGCTCCGCTGTTTCTGAGCACTCTGAAACAGGTCTTTTTAGGACCTCAAGTCACCCATGATACTGCGCTCCAACTGCTGGCATTAACTCAGGGTGAGTCCTTGGTCAGTCATTTTGCCGTCCAATTCCGCACTTTAGCTTCTGAGCTGGATTGGTTGGATAAAGCTCTTATCCCCATATTTTGGAGGGGCCTGGCTGACCACGTTAAGGACGCTCTGGCCACTAGGGAGATTCCTGCCACACTGGAGGAGTTAATAACTGTCTCCACTCGAATTGACCTCCGTTTTAACGAGCGGAAGTTAGAGCGAGCCCAGTGTGGGCAGAGGTTTCGGCTCGCTCCTACCTTCGCCAAACCTCTGGAATCTCCGGTCCTGGTTCCTGAGTCACATGAGGCCAGGGAAGTGTCACAAGCGGGATCTAAGTCTCGGACCACTTGTGCACTCAAGGTCTGTCATGTTTGCCAGCAGTCAGGACATCTAGCCACCAGATGTTCTCAGCGGTCGAGGAAACGTCAGCGTCTAGTAGTAGTAGTAGGTGGAGGTACACTAGACACGGCGACGTTTGCCTCTAAATTGTCCTTTAAGGGGACAATTACTATAGGCTCATTCTCCCACTCGGTAGAGCTCTGCGTGGATTCTGGGGCGGAGGGCAATTTTATGTCTTCTGCCTTCGCCCAACGTCACGCAATACCCCTGGTTATGCTAGCTCAACCAGTAATGGTACGAGTGGTGAATGGGTCGACACTGCCCTCACAGATTACACACCAGACCATCCCTTTTACTCTGTCGATGTCGCCATCTCATCAGGAGATTATATCTCTGCTCGTCATTCCAGAGGGAATTGATGAGCTCCTGTTGGGAATACCTTGGCTACGGTACCACTCTCCTCATATCGAGTGGTCCTCTGGCAGAATCCTGGGATGGGGTGAATCTTGTGGGGGTAGGTGTCAGAGGGAGTGCGTTCAGGTTGCTACTACAGAGGTACCCGCAGATCTTTCCTCTCTCCCCAAGCAGTATTGGTCTTATGGAGACGTGTTCTCCAAAAAGGCGGCGGAGATCCTTCCGCCCCATCGCCCCTATGACTGTCCTATTGATCTCTTGCCTGGTGCTGAGCCTCCCCGGGGTCGAGTCTATCCGCTATCTCTCCCGGAGACGGAGGCAATGTCACAGTACATCCAGGAAAATCTGGCAAGAGGATTCATTAGGAAGTCAGTGTCACCTGCTGGGGCAGGGTTCTTCTTCGTGCAGAAGAAGAATGGGGAATTGCGTCCATGCATAGACTACAGGGGTCTTAACGCTATCACCGTTAAAAATAAGTATCCTTTGCCCTTGATATCTGAGCTCTTCGATAGGCTTCGGGGAGCAAGGGTATTTACTAAACTAGATCTGCGGGGTGCTTACAACCTGATTCGCATCCGTGAGGGGGACGAATGGAAGACGGCTTTTAACACCAGGGATGGGCACTATGAATATCTGGTGATGCCCTTCGGGCTCTGTAATGCCCCAGCCATTTTCCAAGACTTTGTGAACGATATCTTCCGGGATATGCTTTCCACCTCGGTCGTAGTCTATCTGGATGATATTCTCATCTACTCTCCAGATATTGACTCCCACCGGAGAGATGTTTGCAAAGTCTTCGACCTCCTACGGGCAAACTCCCTCTATGCCAAGTTGGAGAAGTGTATGTTTGAGCAGGAGTCCCTACCTTTCCTAGGCTACATCATCTCTGCCCAGGGTTTGGCTATGGATCCTGCCAAACTACAGGCTATGATGGACTGGCAGGAACCCCATTCTCTTAAAGCGGTGCAGCGCTTTATGGGGTTCATTAATTATTATCGCCAGTTCATTCCGCACTTCTCAACTTTGGTAACTCCCTTGGTTGCCCTCACCAAGAAGGGGGCGAATCCCAAATTGTGGTCTGAGGAGGTCTCCAAGGCCTTTAACTCTATAAAGTCACACTTCGCTAGCGCTCCCATCCTACATCGCCCCGATGTTGATAAGCCATTTATCATGGAGGTGGATGCCTCTTCTGTTGGTGCTGGAGCAGTCCTCTTCCAAAAGGATGCTCAAGGTCGGAAGCATCCCTGCTTCTTTTTCTCCAAGACCTTCTCACCAGCAGAGAGGAATTATTCCATCGGGGACAGGGAGTTGCTAGCCATGAAGTTGGCTTTCTCGGAGTGGAGACATCTCTTGGAGGGTGCACGTTTTCCCTTCCAAGTCTTCACAGACCATAAAAATTTGGTGTACCTGCAGACAGCCCAGCGGCTCAATTCTCGCCAGGCCAGATGGTCCTTATTCTTCTCCCGGTTTCATTTCACCCTCCGTTTTCTTTCTGGGGAGAAGAACATTCGGGCCGACACTCTCTCTCGCTCCGTTGTGTCATCTGCGGAGGAGGAGGAGGAGCCTCGGCTTATTGTCCCCACCGAGAGCTTGAGAACTGTGGCCCCGGTTTCGCTAGAGTCTGTGCCCCCGGGCAAGACTTTTGTTCCATCCAATTTGCGACCGGAGGTTCTCTCTTGGGCACACTCGTCCAGGGTGGGTGGACATTTTGGTACCAAAAGGACATCTGAGTTACTGGCGAGGACGTACTGGTGGCCGCATATGGCTCGTGATGTCGCAGAGTATGTTCGGGCGTGTGTCTCTTGCGCCAAGAACAAGACTCCTCGGCAACAGCCAGCTGGTTTGCTTTTTCCTCTGCCGGTGGCGGACAGGCCCTGGGAGATGGTTGGGATGGACTTTGTGGTGGGCTTACCCAAGTCTCGTAACTGCACCATTATCTGGGTGATCACCGACCATTTTTCCAAGATGGTGCACTTGGTGCCTCTTCCACGGCTACCTTCTGCACGGGCGTTGGCTGTCTTGTTCATCAAACATATCTTTCGCCTACACGGTATGCCAGACAAAATTGTTAGTGACCGGGGTCCCCAGTTTGCGTCTCGATTCTGGAGAGAGCTTTGTCGTCTACTCAGTATTGAGTTGAATCTCTCTTCGGCATATCATCCCGAGACGAATGGGTTGGTAGAGAGGGCCAACCAGACCTTGGTCACATATTTACGACATTTTGTTTCTGCCAGGCAGGATGACTGGGCATCCTTGCTACCGTGGGCAGAGTTTGCACTTAACAATGCCGTAGCCGACTCCACCGGTCAGACTCCATTCCTCCTAAATTACGGCCAGCATCCGCGTGTTCCTGTGCCCATGCCTGTGTCTTCTGCTGACTCCAGGGTGGCAGACTGGGCTGTGGAGGCACGGGACATTTGGGACCGCACGCAGGATGCCATTCGGGCCTCCAAGGAGAGAGTGAGGTCCTCCGCCGATGTTCATCGGCGCCCCGCTCCGACCTTTGCTCCTGGCGACATGGTGTGGCTCTCCGCCCGTAACATCAGGCTGCGAGTTGAGTCCACTAAGTTTGCTCCTCGCTACTTGGGTCCCTTCAAGGTTCTCGAACAGGTTAATCCTGTGGTCTACCGTTTGGCTCTTCCTCCACGCTTGGGTATCACCGACACCTTTCATGTGTCCCTCTTGAAACCCGTATACATGTCCCGGTTTTCTGAGTCATCTGCCAGAACATCGGGTTCGCATACGGACGATTACGAGGTGAACGCTATTTTGGGGTGCAAGGTGGTACGCGGCAAAAAGTTCTATCTGGTGGATTGGAAGGGTTATGGCCCAGAGGACAGGTCATGGGAGCCTGCTGAAAACATTCGGGCCCCACAGCTCATTGCTGCCTTCGAGCATAGCGAGGCCCAAGGAGGAGGGGGCCCTAGGAGGGGGGGTAATGTTAGGTCTCGAGTTCCCGCTTCTGCACAGGGGGAATCTCGAGCCATCTCCGCTGCGGTCTCCCATTCTTATCCAGCCGCAGTGGAGTCTGCTCAGCAGGGACGTCGGTCCCAGCGTCTTGCTCAGTCTCACTCTGTACAAAGAGTTACTGCTGCTTCTTCAGCTTCTGCCATTAAAGCCAGTGCTGGTCAGCAGCGAGCGGACTTCTCTGGGACTAAGTCCTTGTCTGCACACACTGAGCATGCCCAGGGCAAGATCTCCCGTTGGAGATCGAGGGTCATGTGCTCAGGCTCTGCAGCACATTCCATTGGTCCTCTTGGCAGGTCTTGGAAGGGCAAAGTTTCTGTGGCCACTTCCTGTGCTGCAACTATATAAACTGCGCATGACCGCACGGCCATGCGCTAGTGTACATTTGCTTACGTGTGTTTGTTGTGAGTGCAAATCGTCCTTGGATACCCCTTCCCTATTGAATGTCTGTTCGCGGAAGATGAATGGTTGCTATCTAGCGCCCGACTTATCCTACAGCATTAATCACACGTTACAGCGTCCAGTTGCTGTGACCGCCAGTACGGCGCCGTGCACTTCCTCTATGCTTTCCTTACCCAAGCCTGGGTGGTTAGTGGCGTTCGTCAGTGCGGCACCGCATGCACTCTTGTGCCCTAATATTGTTATTCAGCTTCCTTACACACCCAGTTGCGGTGTTGTGCCAGCAAGGGTCTAATCGGACTTCAATCCTAGTTGGGGTTGAGTTCGCTGACTACTTGCTCGCCTTCTATGTGCGGTACCGCGATCCTGTGACGCAACAGGATCACTTCCTTCATGCTGGGTGAAGTTTAACCCATGTGTGTATACTTATGAGTACCGTCATATAGTCCGTCATTACTTGGCAGCAGGTTCCATCTCTGCACGGTGGACCCCGGGCTGCGAACGCACCATACACTATCTGTCTTATTATTTGGTGCGTTCCGCTAGCCCTAACATGTAGTTGATGTACTTTTACACAGTAGTCTTTGCATAAAGTGCAAAGCTATGAATAAATTATTAGGAGGGTCATCCGTAGACTCCCTGAAAAGCAACAACTGGCAGGCCTCATTAAAATATTTTTAAAGTGTAGTTGCTCTACTCCTACACTTATAAAGGCTCTGCACAAAGTAAAAAACAAGGAAAAAAATATAAGGAGGGTCATCCATACATACTTTGTGTCTCATAAAAACATTTACAATTTAGTGTAGATGATTTAATCTTACATTCATAAAAACTTTGCACAATGTGCAAAGCTAGGAAAACATTATAAGTAGAGTCATCAATACACCCTTGAAGGTAACAACTGGAGGGCATCATTCAAATATTGATGAATAAAATCACTGTGTGCTGCTGTCATCTGGTGGTGTAGAAAAGTGAGATATAATCCAAGCTTTGTTAATTTTTCATCAGAATGAGCCTGTCAGCATTCTTTGTTGACCAGTGAAAGTGCCTGTCTGTTTCGACCCCCCCAGAGGCACTAAAAACCCACTCAGATAAAAAGCTAGTGGCAGGGCAGCACAACAGCTCATAGAGGGACAGCTCTTGCCAGGTGTCCAGCTTTGAGACCCAACAGTTGAAGGTCGCAGAGAAATTAGAGACAAATCAGCTTCAGCAGAGCCTGACACAGTTCTACAGAGTTTCCAGCTGATGTGGACGACGTGCTCTGAGATACCAAATCAGAGATGGAGGATGAGGAAGAGCAGAAAGGGGTGCAGGAACTGATGCATGAGGTGGCAGAAACCCTGAGAGAAGTAGAGCCAGCAATCCTCAGTGTTGGGAACACAAGTACTGTGCTAGGGTGAGACTCTGGCCCAGCCTCCACAATGTTCACCTAATGCGCCGTCAATTAAATGTAGCATCCCTAGCCACAAGCGCTTGTCCACATGTTGGTCGTAAAATGGACAATCCCTGTAAGTACATTGGTAGAGGCACGGGTGATGTTCCTGGACACATGCTGGTACAAGACGGGGATGCCACACTGGGAGAAAAAGTGATGACTGATGAACGATTACCGAGTTATGTTTGCTGCCAAATTCTCTTTGTCAAGTCAAAATGGCAACATTGACATGGCAATCAGATGGGAAATGTGCCCATTAGCCTTTAAGCCTGAGGGTGTGTGGCTGCAAACTTTCTTTCATTCCAAGGAATAGGGAAGGGACAGCTGAACGCTGTGCTGAGACAAGGATTGGAAGAGCCTGATGATGGTAAATCATAATATACAAGGATAGGTGCAGAGTGTATGCATCTCCACCAATGTTAAGGGTGGTGTGTGAACATGTTCCTACAGACTTGCTCGCTGTGAAAGTAGCCCATGTGTTCCTGTTTCCATAATTGTTCTCTTGTGTCTACAAGACTGGGGAGTTACCCACCACTCCTCTTGGGCTATTTGCACAAAAGCTGTTCCACTCAGCATGTCCTCATGGACTTTTTCTCTCTGAACCCTGTTCACACAGGTAATATACAGATGATCAGGTTTTTAAATACATCAGATAGGGATTGCATACATCAGTTAGGACTGCTCTGATATGGGTATACCTTGATGTTTGGTGGAGCAGCTTAGGCTGGTTTCACATTTGTGTTTTTTGCTGCTGCATTTTAGCGCAAAAAAATGCATGCGTTTTTTTTTCCTATACTTAACATTAACCCTTTTACCCCCAAGGGTGGTTTGCACGTTAATGACCGGGCCAATTTTTACAATTCTGACCACTGTCAGTTTATGAGGTTATAACTCTGGAACGCTTCAACGGATCCCAGTGATTCTGACATTGTTTTCTCGTGACATATTGTACTTCATGATAGTGGTAAAAATTCTTTGATAGTACTGCGTTTATTTGTGAAAAAAATGGAAATTTGGCGAAAATTATGAAAATTTCGCAATTTTCCAAATTTGAATTTTTATGCAATTAAATCACAGAGATATGTCACACAAAGTACTTAATAAGTAACATTTCTCACAATGTCTACTTTACATCAGCACAATTTTGGAACCAAAATTTTTTTTTGTTAGGGAGTTATAACGGTTAAAAGTTGACCAGCAATTTCTCATTTTTACACCACCATTTTTTTTTAGGGACCACATCTCATTTGAAGTTATTTTAAGGGGTCTATGTGATAGAAAATACCCAAGTGTGACACCATTCTAAAAACTGCACCCCTCATGGTACTCAAAACCATATTCAAGAAGTTTGTTAACCCTTCTGGTGCTTCACAGGAATTTTTGGAATGTTTAAATAAAAATGAACATTTAACTTTTTTTCACAAAAAATTTACTTCAGCTCCAATTTGTTTTATTTTACCAAGGGTAACAGGAGAAAATGGACCCCAAAAGTTGTTGTACAATTTGTCCTGAGTACATAGATACCCCATATGTGGGGTAAACCACTGTTTGGGCGCATGACAGAGCTCGGAAGCGAAGGAGCGCCATTTGACTTTTCAATGCAAAATTGACTGGAATCGAGATGGGACACCATGTTGCGTTTGGAGAACCCATGATGTGCCTAAACATTGAAACCCCCCACAAGTGACACCATTTTGGAAAGTAGACCCCCTAAGAAACTTATCTAGAGGTGTGGTGAGCACTTTGACCCACCAAGTGCTTCACAGAAGTTTATAATGCAGAACCGTAAAAATAAAAAATCATATTTTTTCACAAAAATTATCTTTTTGCCCCCAATTTTTTATTTTCCCAAGGGTAAGAGAAGAAATTGGACCCCAAAAGTTGTTGTACAATTTGTCCTGAGTACGCTGATACCCCATATGTGGGGTAAACCACTGTTTGGGCGCATGACAGAGCTCGGAAGCGAAGGAGCGCCATTTGACTTTTCAATGCAAAATTGACTGGAATCGAGATGGGACACCATGTTGCGTTTGGAGAACCCATGATGTGCCTAAACATTGAAACCCCCCACAAGTGACACCATTTTGGAAAGTAGACCCCCTAAGAAACTTATCTAGAGGTGTGGTGAGCACTTTGACCCACCAAGTGCTTCACAGAAGTTTATAATGCAGAACCGTAAAAATAAAAAATCATACTTTTTCACAAAAATTATCTTTTCGCCCTCAATTTTTTATTTTCCCAAGGGTAAGAGAAGAAATTGGACCCCAAAATTTGTTGTACAATTTGCCCTGAGTACGCTGATGCCCATATGTGGGGGTAAACCACTGTTTGGGCGCATGGGAGAGCTCGGAAGGGAAGGAGCGCCGTTTGACTTTTCAATGCAAAATTGACAGGAATTGAGATGGGACGCCATGTTGCGTTTGGAGAGCCACTGATGTGCCTAAACATTGAAACCCCCCACAAGTGACACCATTTTGGAAACTAGACCCCCTAAGGAACTTATCTAGAGGTGTTTTGAGCACTTCGACCCACCAAGTGCTTCACAGAAGTTTATAATGCAGAACCGTAAAAATAAAAAATCATATTTTTTCACAAAAATTACCTTTTTGCCCCCAATGTTTTATTTTTCCAAGGGTAAGAGAAGAAATGGGACCACAAAAGTTGTTGTATAATTTGTCCTGAGTACGCTGATACCCCATATGTGGGGGTAAACCACTGTTTGGGCGCATGGGAGAGCTCGGAAGGGAAGGAGCGCCGTTTGACTTTTCAATGCAAAATTGACAGGAATTGAGATGGGACGCCATGTTGCGTTTAGAGAGCCACTGATGTGGCTAAACATTGAAACCCCCCACAAGTGACACCATTTTGGAAAGTAGACCCCCTAAGGAACTTATCTAGATGTGTTTTGAGCACTTTGACCCATCAAGGGCCTCACAGAAGTTTATAATGCAGAGCCGTAAAAATAAAACAAAAATTTTTTCCCATAAAAAATATTTTTTTAGCCCCCAGTTTTGTATTTTCCCGAGGGTAACAGGAGAAATTGGACCCCAAAATTTGTTGCCCAATTTGTCCTGAGTGCGATTATACACAATATGTGGGGGGAACCACTGTTTGGGCGCATGGGAGGGCTCGGAAGGGAAGGAGCGCCATTTGGAATGCAGACTTAGATGGAATGGTCTGCAGGTGTCACATTGCGTTTGCAGAGCCCCTAATGTACCTAAACAGTAGAAACCCCCCACAAATGACACCATTTTGGAAAGTAGACCCCCTAAGGAACTTATCTAGATGTGTGGTGAGTGCTTTGACCCACCAAGGGCTTCACAGAAGTTTATAATGCAGAGCCGTAAAAATAAAACAAAAATTTTTTCCCATAAAAAATATTTTTTTAGCCCCCAGTTTTGTATTTTCCCGAGGGTAACAGGAGAAATTGGACCCCAAAATAAATTTGTTGTCCAATTTGTCCTGAGTGTGCTGATACCCCATAAGTGGGGGGAACCACTGTTTGGGCGCATGGGAGGGCTCGGAAGGGAAGGAGCTCCATTTGGAATGCAGACTTAGATGGAATGGTCTGCAGGTGTCACATTGCGTTTGCAGAGCCCCTAATGTACCTAAACAGTAGAAACCCCCCACAAGTGACACCATTTTGGAAACTAGACACACTAAGGAACTCATCTAGATGTGTTGTGAGAGCTATGAACCCCCAAGTGTTTCACTACAGTTTGTAACGCAGAGCCGTGAAAATTAAAAAAAAAAAATCTTTCCCCCAAAATTATTTTTTAGCCCCCAGTTTTGCATTTTTCCAAGGGTAAGAGGAGAAATTGGACCCCAAGAGTTGTTGTCCAATTTGTCCTGAGTACGCTGATACCCCATATGTTGGGGGGAACCACCGTTTGGGTGCATGGGAGGGCTCAGAAGGGAAGGAGTGCCATTTGGAATGCAGACTTAGATGGAATGGTCTGCAGGCGTCACATTGCGTTTGCAGAACCCCCTAATGTAGCTAAACAGTAGAAACCCCCCACAAATGACCCCATATTGGAAACTAGACCCCCCAGGGAACTTACCTAGATGTGTTGTGAGAACTTTGAACCCCAAGTGCTTCACTACAGTTTATAACGCAGAGCCGTAAAAATAAAAAATCCTTATTTTTCCCACAAAAATTATTTTTTAGCCCCCAGTTTTGTATTTTCCCAAGGGTAACAGGAGAAATTGGACCCCAACAGTTGTTGTCCTATTTGTCCTGAGTACGCTGATGCCCCATATGTTGGGGTAAACCCCTGTTTGGGCACACGGGCGAGCTCGGAAGGGAAGAAGCACTGTTTTACTTTTTCAACGCAAAATTGGCTGGAATTGAGATCGGACGCCATGTCGCATTTGGAGAGCCCCTGATGTGCCTAAACAGTGGAAACCCCCGAATCATAACTGAAACCCTAATCCAAACACTCCCCTAACCCTAATTCCAACGGTTACCCTAACCACACCTCTAACCCTGACACACCCCTAACGCTAATCCCAACTGTAAATGTAATCTAAACCCTAACTGTGTTAGGTCTCGAGTTCCCGCTTCTGCACAGGGGGAATCTCGAGCCATCTCTGCTGCGGTCTCCCATTCTTGTCCAGCCGCAGTGGAGCCTGCTCAGCGGGGACGTCGGTCCCAGCGTCTTGCTCAGTCTCACTCTGTACAGAGAGTTACTTCTGCTTCTTCAGCTTCTGCCATTAAAGCCAGTGCTGGTCAGCAGCAAGCGGACTTCTCTGGGACTAAGTCCTTGTCTGCACACACTGAGCATGCCCAGGGCAAGATCTCCCGTTGGAGATCGAGGGTCATGTGCTCAGGCTCTGCAGCACATTCCATTGGTCCTCTTGGCAGGTCTTGGAAGGGCAAAGTTTCTGTGGCCACTTCCTGTGCTGCAGCTATATAAACTGCGCATGACCTCACGGCCATGCGCTAGTGTACATTTGTTAAGGTGTGTATGTTGTGAGTGCAAGTCGTCCTTGGATACCATTACCCTATTGAATGTCTGTTCGCGGAAGGTGTATGGCTGCTATCTAGCGCCCGACTTATCCTACTGCATGAATCACACATTACAGCGTCCAGTTGCTGTGACCGCCAGTACGGCGCCGTGCACTTCCTCTGTGCTTTCCTTACCCAAGCCTGGGTGGTTAGTGGCGTTCGTCAGTGCGGCACCGCATGCACTCTTGTGCCTTAATATTGTTATAAAGTTTCCTTACACACCCAGTTGCGGTGTTGTGCCAGCAAGGGTCTAATCGGACTTCAATCCTAGTCGGGGTTGAGTTCGCTGACTACTTGCTCGCGCTCTATGTGCGGTACCGCGGTCCTGTGAGGCAACAGGATCGCTTCCTTCACGCTGGGTGAAGTTTAACCCACGTGTGTATACTTATGAGTACCGCCATATAGTCCGTCATTACTTGGCAGCAGGTTCCATCTCTGCACGGTGGACCCCGGGCTGCGAACGCACCATACTCTATCTGTCTAATTATTTGGTGCGTTCCGCTAGCCCTAACAAACTGTAACTTTAGCCCCAACCCAAACTGTAGCCCCAACCCTAACTCTAACCCTAGCCCTAACCCTATCCCTAGCCCTAACCCTAGCCCTAGCCCTAACCCTAGCCCTAACCATAGCCCTAACCCTAGCCCTAACCCTAACCCTAACCCTAGCCCTAACCCTAACCCTAGCCCTAACCCTAACCCTAGCCCTAACCCTAGCCTGTTGTGAATTCTGTGGCAGAGCTCCCTCCTGTGGTCACAAGTGGTACTTCGGCTGATTCTCTCTGTGTGCTTCCGTTGGTGGAGGAAAGTGGTACTGCGGCTTCTGAGTTTCCTTCCTCAGGTGATGTGGTGAAGTCGTTAGGTGCTGTTCTATTTAACTCCACCTAGTGCTTTGATCCTGGCCTCCAGTCAATGTTCTAGTATTGGACCTGTTTCCTCCTGGATCGTTCCTGTGGCCTGCTGCTCTGCATAGCTAAGTTCTGCTTTGCTATTTTGTTTGCTGTTTTTTCTGTCCAGCTTGTCTATTTGTTTTTGCTGCTTGCTGGAAGCTCTGGGACGCAGAGGGTGTACCTCCGTGCCGTTAGTTCGGTACGGAGGGTCTTTTTGCCCCCTTTGCGTGGTTTTTGTAGGGTTTTGTGTTGACCGCAAAGTTACCTTTCCTATCCTCGCTCTGTTCAGAAAGTCGGGCCTCACTTTGCTAAATCTATTTCATCTCTACGTTTGTCTTTTCATCTTAACTCACCATCATTATATGTGGGGGCTGCCTTTTCCTTTGGGGTATTTCTCTGAGGCAAGGTAGGCTTATTTTCTATCTTCAGGCTAGCTAGTTTCTCAGGCTGTGCCGAGTTGCATAGGGAGCGTTAGGCGCAATCCACGGCTGCCTCTAGTGTGGTTGGAGAGGATTAGGGATTGCGGTCAGCAGAGTTCCCACGTCTCAGAGCTCGTTCTATGTTTTTGGGTTATTGTCAGGTCACTGTATGTGCTCTGACCTCTATGTCCATTGTGGTACTGAATTATCTTATCATAACAGTACTGGAGGCCCAAAGTACTAATGATTCTCAATAGAGGGAAAAAAGAAGTTCTGAGACCATTTTTTTTTCTCTGCACTGTGTTTTGCCTTTTTTTTCCCCTAGACATTTGGGTGGTTCAGGACACAGGTGTAGCGATGGACATTAAAGGTCTGTCTTCATGTGTGGATCAGCTCACGGCAAGAGTACAAAATATTCAAGACTTTGTGGTTCAGAATTCTATGTTAGAACCGAGAATTCCTATTCCTGATTTGTTTTTTGGAGATAGAACTAAATTTCTGAGTTTCAAAAATAATTGTAAACTATTTCTGGCTTTGAAACCTCGCTCCTCTGGTGACCCAGTTCAACAAGTTAGGATCATTATTTCTTTTTTACGTGGCGACCCTCAGGACTGGGCATTTTCTCTTGCGTCAGGAGATCCTGCATTAAGTAATATCGATGCGTTTTTCCTGGCGCTCGGATTGCTGTACGATGAACCTAATTCAGTGGATCAGGCAGAGAAAAATTTGCTGGCTCTGTGTCAGGGTCAGGATGAGATAGAGGTATATTGTCAGAAGTTTAGAAAGTGGTCCGTACTCACTCAATGGAATGAAGGTGCGCTCGCAGCTATTTTCAGAAAAGGTCTCTCTGAAGCCCTTAAGGATGTCATGGTGGGATTTCCTATGCCTGCTGGTCTGAATGAGTCTATGTCTTTGGCCATTCAGACCGGTCGACGCTTGCGTGAACGTAAATCTGTGCACCATTTGGCGGTATTACCTGAGCTTAAACCTGAGCCTATTCAGTGCGATAGGACTTTGACCAGAGTTGAACGGCAAGAACACAGACGTCTGAATGGGCTGTGTTTCTACTGTGGTGATTCCACTCATGTTATCTCTGATTGTCCTAAGCGCACTAAGCGGTTCGCTAGGTCTGCCACCATTGGTACGGTACAGTCAAAATTTCTTCTGTCCGTTACCTTGATCTGCTCTTTGTCATCGTATTCTGTCATGGCATTTGTGGATTCAGGCGCTGCCCTGAATTTGATGGACTTGGAGTATGCTAGGCGTTGTGGGTTTTTCTTGGAGCCCTTGCAGTGTCCTATTCCATTGAGAGGAATTGATGCTACGCCTTTGGCCAAGAATAAGCCTCAGTACTAGACCCAGCTGACCATGTGCATGGCTCCTGCACATCAGGAGGTTATTCGCTTTCTGGTGTTGCATAATCTGCATGATGTGGTCGTGTTGGGGTTGCCATGGCTACAAGTCCATAATCCAGTATTAGATTGGAAATCCATGTCTGTGTCCAGCTGGGGTTGTCAGGGGGTACATGGTGATGTCCCATTTCTGACTATTTCGTCATCCACCCCTTCTGAGGTTCCAGAGTTCTTGTCTGATTACCGGGATGTATTTGATGAGCCCAAGTCCGATACCCTACCTCCGCATAGGGATTGTGATTGTGCTATCGATTTGATTCCTGGTAGTAAATTCCCAAAAGGTCGACTGTTTAATTTATCTGTGCCTGAGCACGCCGCTATGCGGAGTTATGTGAAGGAGTCCTTGGAGAAGGGGCATATTCGCCCGTCATCGTCGCCATTAGGAGCAGGGTTCTTTTTTGTAGCCAAGAAGGATGGTTCACTGAGACCTTGCATAGATTACCGCCTTGTAAATAAGATCACGGTTAAATTTCAGTACCCCTTTCCGTTGTTATCTGATTTGTTTGCTCGGATTAAGGGGGCTAGTTGGTTCACCAAGATAGATCTTCGTGGTGCGTATAATCTTGTGCGTATTAAGCGAGGCGATGAATGGAAAACTGCATTTAATACGCCCGAGGGCCATTTTTAGTATCTAGTAATGCCATTCGGACTTGCCAATGCTCCATCAGTGTTTCAGTCCTTTATGCATGACATCTTCCGAGAGTACCTGGATAAATTCCTGATTGTGTACTTGGATGACATTTTGATCTTCTCGGATGATTGGGAGTCTCATGTGAAGCAGGTCAGAACGGTGTTTCAGGTCCTGCGTGCTAATTCTTTGTTTGTGAAGGGATCAAAGTGTCTCTTTGGTGTTCAGAAGGTTTAATTTTTGGGGTTCATCTTTTCCCCTTCTACTATCGAGATGGACCCTGTTAAGGTCCAAGCCATCCATGATTAGACTCAGCCGACATCTCTGAAAAGTCTGCAAGAGTTCCTGGGCTTTGCTAATTTTTATCGTCGCTTCATCTGCAATTTTTCTAGTATTGCTAAACCATTGACCGATTTGACCAAGAAGGGTGCTGATGTGGTCAATTGGTCTTCTGCTGCTGTGGAAGCTTTTCAAGAGTTGAAGCGTCGTTTTTCTTCTGCCCCTGTGTTGTGTCAACCAGATGTTTCGCTTCTGTTCCAGGTCGAGGTTGATGCTTCTGAGATTGGAGCAGGGGCTGTTTTGTCGCAGAGAAGTTCTGATTGCTCGGTGATGAAACCATGCGCCTTCTTTTCCAGGAAGTTTTCGCCTGCTGAGCGAAATTATGATGTGGGCAATCGAGCGTTGCTGCCATGAAGTGGGCATTCGAGGAGTGGCGTCATTGGCTTGAAGGAGCTAAGCATCGCGTGGTGGTCTTGACTGATCATAAGAACTTGACTTATCTCGAGTCTGCCAAGCGGTTGAATCCTAGACAGGCTCGTTGGTCGCTGTTTTTTGCCCGTTTTGACTTTGTGATTTCGTACCTTCTGGGCTCTAAAAATGTGAAGGCGGATGCTCTGTCTAGGAGTTTTGTGCCCGACTCTCCGGGTTTATCTGAGCACGTTTGGTGGAGCAGCTTAGTATACATTTTTTGTAAAAAAACGTATCAACCAAATACCCTGTTTTTTTACATCTTTTTACTAGCACTTGCGGGTTACTGTGATTTTTTGAAGCTGTTTTTGGTTCTGCTTTGCTCTTTTGTGTCTTCAGTTTTTTTTGGTCGTGTGTGAACATGTTCCTACAGACTTGTTCACTGTGCAAGTAGCCCATGTATTCCTGTTTCCATAATTGTTCTCTTGTGTCTACAAGACTAGGGAGTTACCCACCACTCCTCTTGGGCTATCTGCACAAAAGCTGTTCCACTCAGCATGTCCACATGGACTTTTCCTCTCTAAACCCTTTTCACACAGGTAATATACAGATGATCAGGTTTCTAAAAACATCAGATAGGGATTGCATACATCGCTCTGTTCAGAAAGTCGGGCCTCACTTTGCTAAATCTATTTCATCTCTACGTTTGTCTTTTCATCTTAACTCACCGTCATTATATGTGGGGGCTGCCTTTTCCTTTGGGGTATTTCTCTGAGGCAAGGTAGGCTTATTTTCTATCTTCAGGCTAGCTAGTTTCTCAGGCTGTGCCGAGTTGCATAGGGAGCATTAGGCGCAATCCACGGCTGCCTCTAGTGTGGTTGGAGAGGATTAGGGATTGCGGTCAGCAGAGTTCCCACGTCTCAGAGCTCGTTCTATGTTTTTGGGTTATTGTCAGGTCACTGTATGTGCTCTGACCTCTATGTCCATTGTGGTACTGAATTATCTTATCATAACAGTACTGGAGGCCCAAAGTACTAATGATTCTCAATAGAGGGAAAAAAGAAGTTCTGAGACCATTTTTTTTTCTCTGCACTGTGTTTTGCCTTTTTTTTCCCCTAGACATTTGGGTGGTTCAGGACACAGGTGTAGCGATGGACATTAAAGGTCTGTCTTCATGTGTGGATCAGCTCACGGCAAGAGTACAAAATATTCAAGACTTTGTGGTTCAGAATTCTATGTTAGAACCGAGAATTCCTATTCCTGATTTGTTTTTTGGAGATAGAACTAAATTTCTGAGTTTCAAAAATAATTGTAAACTATTTCTGGCTTTGAAACCTCGCTCCTCTGGTGACCCAGTTCAACAAGTTAGGATCATTATTTCTTTTTTACGTGGCGACCCTCAGGACTGGGCATTTTCTCTTGCGTCAGGAGATCTTGCATTAAGTAATATCGATGCGTTTTTCCTGGCGCTCGGATTGCTGTACGATGAACCTAATTCAGTGGATCAGGCAGAGAAAAATTTGCTGGCTCTGTGTCAGGTTCAGGATGAGATAGAGGTATATTGTCAGAAATTTAGAAAGTGGTCCGTACTCACTCAATGGAATGAAGGTGCGCTCGCAGCTATTTTCAGAAAAGGTCTCTCTGAAGCCCTTAAGGATATCATGGTGGGATTTCCTATGCCTGCTGGTCTGAATGAGTCTATGTCTTTGGCCATTCAGACCGGTCGACGCTTGCGTGAGCGTAAATCTGTGCACCATTTGGCGGTATTACCTGAGCTTAAACCTGAGCCTATTCAGTGCGATAGGACTTTGACCAGAGTTGAACGGCAAGAACACAGACGTCTGAATGGGCTGTGTTTCTACTGTGGTGATTCCACTCATGTTATCTCTGATTGTCCTAAGCGCACTAAGCGGTTCGCTAGGTCTGCCACCATTGGTACGGTACAGTCAAAATTTCTTCTGTCCGTTACCTTGATCTGCTCTTTGTCATCGTATTCTGTCATGGCATTTGTGGATTCAGGCGCTGCCCTGAATTTGATGGACTTGGAGTATGCTAGGCGTTGTGGGTTTTTCTTGGAGCCCTTACAGTGTCCTATTCCATTGAGAGGAATTGATGCTATGCCTTTGGCCAAGAATAAGCCTCAGTACTAGACCCAGCTGACCATGTGCATGGCTCCTGCACATCAGGAGGTTATTCGCTTTCTGGTGTTGCATAATCTGCATGATGTGGTCGTGTTGGGGTTGCCATGGCTACAAGTCCATAATCCAGTATTAGATTGGAAATCCATGTCTGTGTCCAGCTGGGGTTGTCAGGGGGTACATGGTGATGTCCCATTTCTGACTATTTCGTCATCCACCCCTTCTGAGGTTCCAGAGTTCTTGTCTGATTACCGGGATGTATTTGATGAGCCCAAGTCCGATACCCTACCTCCGCATAGGGATTGTGATTGTGCTATCGATTTGATTCCTGGTAGTAAATTCCCAAAAGGTCGACTGTTTAATTTATCTGTGCCTGAGCACGCCGCTATGCGGAGTTATGTGAAGGAGTCCTTGGAGAAGGGGCATATTCGCCCGTCATCGTCGCCATTAGGAGCAGGGTTCTTTTTTGTAGCCAAGAAGGATGGTTCACTGAGACCTTGTATAGATTACCGCCTTCTAAATAAGATCACGGTTAAATTTCAGTACCCCTTGCCGTTGTTATCTGATTTGTTTGCTCGGATTAAGGGGGCTAGTTGGTTCACCAAGATAGATCTTCGTGGTGCGTATAATCTTGTGCGTATTAAGCGAGGCGATGAATGGAAAACTGCATTTAATACGCCCGAGGGCCATTTTTAGTATCTAGTAATGCCATTCGGACTTGCCAATGCTCCATCAGTGTTTCAGTCCTTTATGCATGACATCTTCCGAGAGTACCTGAGTAAATTCCTGATTGTGTACTTGGATGACATTTTGATCTTCTCGGATGATTGGGAGTCTCATGTGAAGCAGGTCAGAACGGTGTTTCAGGTCCTGCGTGCTAATTCTTTGTTTGTGAAGGGATCAAAGTGTCTCTTTGGTGTTCAGAAGGTTTCATTTTTGGGGTTCATCTTTTCCCCTTCTACTATCGAGATGGACCCTGTTAAGGTCCAAGCCATCCATGATTAGACTCAGCCGACATCTCTGAAAAGTCTGCAAAAGTTCCTGGGCTTTGCTAATTTTTATCGTCGCTTCATCTGCAATTTTTCTAGTATTGCTAAACCATTGACCGATTTGACCAAGAAGGGTGCTGATGTGGTCAATTGGTCTTCTGCTGCTGTGGAAGCTTTTCAAGAGTTGAAGCGTCGTTTTTCTTCTGCCCCTGTGTTGTGTCAACCAGATGTTTCGCTTCTGTTCCAGGTCGAGGTTGATGCTTCTGAGATTGGAGCAGGGGCTGTTTTGTCGCAGAGAAGTTCTGATTGCTCGGTGATGAAACCATGCGCCTTCTTTTCCAGGAAGTTTTCGCCTGCTGAGCGAAATTATGATGTGGGCAATCGAGCGTTGCTGGCCATAAAGTGGGCATTCGAGGAGTGGCGTCATTGGCTTGAAGGAGCTAAGCATCGCGTGGTGGTCTTGACTGATCATAAGAACTTGACTTATCTCGAGTCTGCCAAGCGGTTGAATACTAGACAGGCTCGTTGGTCGCTGTTTTTTGCCCGTTTTGACTTTGTGATTTCGTACCTTCTGGGCTCTAAAAATGTGAAGGCGGATGCTCTGTCTAGGAGTTTTGTGCCCGACTCTCCGGGTTTATCTGAGCACGTTTGGTGGAGCAGCTTAGTATACATTTTTTGTAAAAAAACGTATCAACCAAATACCCTGTTTTTTACATCTTTTTACTAGCACTTGCGGGTTACTGTGATTTTTTGAAGCTGTTTTTGGTTCTGCTTTGCTCTTTTGTGTCTTCAGTTTTTTTTGGTCGTGTGTGAACATGTTCCTACAGACTTGTTCACTGTGCAAGTAGCCCATGTATTCCTGTTTCCATAATTGTTCTCTTGTGTCTACAAGACTAGGGAGTTACCCACCACTCCTCTTGGGCTATCTGCACAAAAGCTGTTCCACTCAGCATGTCCACATGGACTTTTCCTCTCTAAACCCTTTTCACACAGGTAATATACAGATGATCAGGTTTCTAAATACATCAGATAGGGATTGCATACATCGCTCTGTTCAGAAAGTCGGGCCTCACTTTGCTAAATCTATTTCATCTCTACGTTTGTCTTTTCATCTTAACTCACCGTCATTATATGTGGGGGCTGCCTTTTCCTTTGGGGTATTTCTCTGAGGCAAGGTAGGCTTATTTTCTATCTTCAGGCTAGCTAGTTTCTCAGGCTGTGCCGAGTTGCATAGGGAGCGTTAGGCGCAATCCACGGCTGCCTCTAGTGTGGTTGGAGAGGATTAGGGATTGCGGTCAGCAGAGTTCCCACGTCTCAGAGCTCGTTCTATGTTTTTGGGTTATTGTCAGGTCACTGTATGTGCTCTGACCTCTATGTCCATTGTGGTACTGAATTATCTTATCATAACAGTACTGGAGGCCCAAAGTACTAATGATTCTCAATAGAGGGAAAAAAGAAGTTCTGAGACCATTTTTTTTTCTCTGCACTGTGTTTTGCCTTTTTTTTCCCCTAGACATTTGGGTGGTTCAGGACACAGGTGTAGCGATGGACATTAAAGGTCTGTCTTCATGTGTGGATCAGCTCACGGCAAGAGTACAAAATATTCAAGACTTTGTGGTTCAGAATTCTATGTTAGAACCGAGAATTCCTATTCCTGATTTGTTTTTTGGAGATAGAACTAAATTTCTGAGTTTCAAAAATAATTGTAAACTATTTCTGGCTTTGAAACCTCGCTCCTCTGGTGACCCAGTTCAACAAGTTAGGATCATTATTTCTTTTTTACGTGGCGACCCTCAGGACTGGGCATTTTCTCTTGCGTCAGGAGATCCTGCATTAAGTAATATCGATGCGTTTTTCCTGGCGCTCGGATTGCTGTACGATGAACCTAATTCAGTGGATCAGGCAGAGAAAAATTTGCTGGCTCTGTGTCAGGGTCAGGATGAGATAGAGGTATATTGTCAGAAATTTAGAAAGTGGTCCGTACTCACTCAATGGAATGAAGGTGCGCTCGCAGCTATTTTCAGAAAAGGTCTCTCTGAAGCCCTTAAGGATGTCATGGTGGGATTTCCTATGCCTGCTGGTCTGAATGAGTCTATGTCTTTGGCCATTCAGATCGGTCGACGCTTGCGTGAGCGTAAATCTGCGCACCATTTGGCGGTATTACCTGAGCTTAAACCTGAGCCTATTCAGTGCGATAGGACTTTGACCAGAGTTGAACGGCAAGAACACAGACGTCTGAATGGGCTGTGTTTCTACTGTGGTGATTCCACTCATGTTATCTCTGATTGTCCTAAGCGCACTAAGCGGTTCGCTAGGTCTGCCACCATTGGTACGGTACAGTCAAAATTTCTTCTGTCCGTTACCTTGATCTGCTCTTTGTCATCGTATTCTGTCATGGCATTTGTGGATTCAGGCGCTGCCCTGAATTTGATGGACTTGGAGTATGCTAGGCGTTGTGGGTTTTTCTTGGAGCCCTTGCAGTGTCCTATTCCATTGAGAGGAATTGATGCTACGCCTTTGGCCAAGAATAAGCCTCAGTACTAGACCCAGCTGACCATGTGCATGGCTCCTGCACATCAGGAGGTTATTCGCTTTCTGGTGTTGCATAATCTGCATGATGTGGTCGTGTTGGGGTTGCCATGGCTACAAGTCCATAATCCAGTATTAGATTGGAAATCCATGTCTGTGTCCAGCTGGGGTTGTCAGGGGGTACATGGTGATGTCCCATTTCTGACTATTTCGTCATCCACCCCTTCTGAGGTTCCAGAGTTCTTGTCTGATTACCGGGATGTATTTGATGAGCCCAAGTCCGATACCCTACCTCCGCATAGGGATTGTGATTGTGCTATCGATTTGATTCCTGGTAGTAAATTCCCAAAAGGTCGACTGTTTAATTTATCTGTGCCTGAGCACGCCGCTATGCGGAGTTATGTGAAGGAGTCCTTGGAGAAGGGGCATATTCGCCCGTCATCGTCGCCATTAGGAGCAGGGTTCTTTTTTGTAGCCAAGAAGGATGGTTCACTGAGACCTTGTATAGATTACCGCCTTCTAAATAAGATCACGGTTAAATTTCAGTACCCCTTGCCATTGTTATCTGATTTGTTTGCTCGGATTAAGGGGGCTAGTTGGTTCACCAAGATAGATCTTCGTGGTGCGTATAATCTTGTGCGTATTAAGCGAGGCGATGAATGGAAAACTGCATTTAATACCCCCGAGGGCCATTTTGAGTATCTAGTAATGCCATTCGGACTTGCCAATGCTCCATCAGTGTTTCAGTCCTTTATGCATGACATCTTCCGAGAGTACCTGGATAAATTCCTGATTGTGTACTTGGATGACATTTTGATCTTCTCGGATGATTGGGAGTCTCATGTGAAGCAGGTCAGAACGGTGTTTCAGGTCCTGCGTGCTAATTCTTTGTTTGTGAAGGGATCAAAGTGTCTCTTTGGTGTTCAGAAGGTTTCATTTTTGGGGTTCATCTTTTCCCCTTCTACTATCGAGATGGACCCTGTTAAGGTCCAAGCCATCCATGATTAGACTCAGCCGACATCTCTGAAAAGTCTGCAAAAGTTCCTGGGCTTTGCTAATTTTTATCGTCGCTTCATCTGCAATTTTTCTAGTATTGCTAAACCATTGACCGATTTGACCAAGAAGGGTGCTGATGTGGTCAATTGGTCTTCTGCTGCTGTGGAAGCTTTTCAAGAGTTGAAGCGTCGTTTTTCTTCTGCCCCTGTGTTGTGTCAACCAGATGTTTCGCTTCTGTTCCAGGTCGAGGTTGATGCTTCTGAGATTGGAGCAGGGGCTGTTTTGTCGCAGAGAAGTTCTGATTGCTCGGTGATGAAACCATGCGCCTTCTTTTCCAGGAAGTTTTCGCCTGCTGAGCGAAATTATGATGTGGGCAATCGAGCGTTGCTGCCATGAAGTGGGCATTCGAGGAGTGGCGTCATTGGCTTGAAGGAGCTAAGCATCGCGTGGTGGTCTTGACTGATCATAAGAACTTGACTTATCTCGAGTCTGCCAAGCGGTTGAATCCTAGACAGGCTCGTTGGTCGCTGTTTTTTGCCCGTTTTGACTTTGTGATTTCGTACCTTCTGGGCTCTAAAAATGTGAAGGCGGATGCTCTGTCTAGGAGTTTTGTGCCCGACTCTCCGGGTTTATCTGAGCCGGGGGGTATCCTCAAAGAGGGAGTAATTGTGTCTGCCATCTCCCCTGATTTGCGGCGGGTGCTGCAAAAATTTCAGGCTAAAATGCCTGATCGTTGCCCAGCGGAGAAACTGTTTGTCCCTGATAGGTGGACGAATAAAGTTATCTCTGAGGTTCATTGTTCGGTGTTGGCTGGTCATCCTGGAATCTTTGGTACCAGAGAGTTAGTGGCTAGATCCTTTTGGTGGCCATCTCTGTCGCGGGATGTGCGTACTTTTGTGCAGTCCTGTGGGATTTGTGCTCGGGCTAAGCCCTGCTGTTCTCGTGCCAGTGGGTTGCTTTTGCCCTTGCCGGTCACGAAGAGGCCTTGGACACATATCTCTATGGATTTTATTTCAGATCTTCCCGTCTCTCAAAAGATGTCAGTCATTTGGGTGGTCTGTAGTGTTGAGCGATACCTTCCGATATTGGAAAGTATCGGTATCGGATAGGATCGGCCGATATTCAAAAAATATCGGATATCGCCGATACCGATACCCGATCCCAATGCAAGTCAATGGGACCAAAATATCGGAATTAAAATAAACCCTTTCTTGCTTTGTAGGTTCATTCTACATGAAGGAAAACAACTAAGAATAATGCCGGATGTATTTGGGGAGGTGGCGGAGACATTAAAGTCATAGAGGTTTATCCCAATCAAATAGAATAGCATGTTTTTTGTTTTTTTTTAAGACGTTCGGAGTGACAAAGATATTGACCATGTAAATTTTTTTTTTTATTTTGTCAGATATTGATGTTTCACTATTCCACGCCCTTCCCCTTCTTTTTTTTCTTTTTTTTTTTCTTTTCCCACACTTTCATCTTCATCTTCATCAGCATCTTTGACATCAACTTCTTCTTCACCTTATTCATCTTCTTCTTCATCCTTTACCTTTTTTTTTTTTTTTTGATTACAGTCTTCATATTCATTTTATTCAACTATTATTATTCTTCCTATTCTACATATTCTTTTTATTCCACTGTTATTATTTTTCCTATTCTACTTCTTCATCATATTCTCATTTGTGACAGGCATTCCCGTTGTTGTTATATATAAAAGTTGGAAGATTACACCTTCCGTTCTGCCAGTCACAAAAGTTACATTTGTCTGCGTTCAGTTTGGCCTGCAGCATCAGGCTTTATCCAGGGGCACCACGAGGAGGAACGGACTCACCCCCATACACTGCTTAGTCTTCTTCTGCATATAATTTAGATAATATCTTTTGCTCTGATATTAAGTCTTATGCTTAATGTTCTTCTGCTCTTTGTTCTGCAGCCTCTTGTTCTTCTGCTTCTCGGTCTTCCATGTCGTCGTCTCCAGGGTCGTCGTCTCCAGTGTCGTCATCTCCGCCGTCGTCGTCTCAGCCGTCGTCGTCTCCGCCGTCGTCGTCTCCGCCGTCGTCGTCTCCGCCGTCGTCGTCGTCGTCATCGGGGTGGTCTTCCGGGTCGTCGTCGTCGTCATCTGGGTGGTCTTCCGGGTCGTCGACTTTAGGGTCTTCAATTTGGAAATGTAGCAGAAGGTACAAGAAGGCTGAGAAAATGCCAAGAACCAGCTGATGGAACTGGAACTCGGATGGCTACCCGAAGGTTCAAGAGCCTATGGAACTACCGAGGACCAGCTGACGTTACTGGAACCCGGTTACTAAGCAGGAGGTACCCGTGCTAAAAAGCACTACCAAGGACCGCCTGACGTTGGCGGAACTCGGATACCCAGAAGGAGGCACCTAAGCCAAAGGCTCTGCCCGGAACCAGCTGACGGTACTGGAATCAGGATGGGGAGCAGAAGGTACAAGAGCAAAAGACACTGCCGAGAACCAGCTGACGGTACTGGAACCCGGATGGGTAGCCGAAGGTCCAAGAGCCAATGGAACTACCGAGGACCAGCTGATGTTACTGGAACCCGGTTACTAAGCAGGAGGTACCCGTGCCCGAAAGCACTACCAAGGACCACCTGACGTTGGTGGAACTTGGATACCCAGAAGGAGGCACCTAAGCCAAAGGCTCTGCCCGGAACCAGCTGACGGTACTGGAACCAGGCTTGGCACGAGGGAGTACCTGTGTCAAGAACACTGCCGAGAACCAGCTGGCGGTGCTGGAACCCAGATGCGTTGCCCCAGTGTGCAAGAGCCAATGGCACGACCGAGGACCAGCTGGCGGTGCTGGAACCCGGTTACTAAGCTGTAGGTGCCCGCGCTTAAAAGCACTACCAAGGACCGCCTGACGTTGGCGGAACTCGGATACCCAGGAGGAGGCACCTAAGCCAAAGGCTCGGCCTGGAACCAGCTGACGGTGCTGGAACCAGGTGGTGGACCTGAAGGTCCACAGGAGAGGAGAGAACAGCTAGGCCGCGAGGCAGCCGGAGTTACCGAACCCCAACAGTCCTACAGGGGGAGCTGGGCCTACTGGCACTACAGAACCAGCCTTGACTGCCAGTTCACGCAGCCCACATAGGAAGCTCCTAAACTGGAGGCACCCTGGAGTTGGCTAACCCGACCGCACCACGACGGGGCAAGCATAGGCGTCTCAGTGAGCTTGACACAACCCAGAAACAGCTGGCGGTGCTGAAACCAGGCTTGGCACGAGGGAGTACCTGTGTCAAGAACACTGCCGAGAACCAGCTGGCGGTGCTGGAACCCAGATGCGTTGCCCCAGTGTGCAAGAGCCAATGGCACGACCGAGGACCAGCTGGCGGTGCTGGAACCCGGTTAATAAGCTGTAGGTGCCCGTGCTTAAAAGCACTACCAAGGACCGCCTGACGTTGGCGGAACTCGGATACCCAGGAGGAGGCACCTAAGCCAAAGGCTCGGCCCGGAACCAGCTGACGGTGCTGGAACCAGGTGGTGGACCCGAAGGCCCACAGGAGAGGAGAGAACAGCTAGGCCGCGAGGCAGCCGCAGTTACCGAACCCCAACAGTCCTACAGGGGGAGCTGGGCCTACTGGCACTACAGAACCAGCCTTGACTGCCAGTTCACGCAGCCCACATAGGAAGCTCCTAAACTGGAGGCACCCTGGAGTTGGCTAACCCGACCGCACCACGACGGGGCAAGCATAGGCGTCTCAGTGAGCTTGACACAACCCAGAAACAGCTGACGGTGCTGAAACCAGGCTTGGCACGAGGGAGTACCTATGTCAAGAACACTACCGAGAACCAGCTGGCGGTGCTGGAACCCAGATGCGTTGCCCCAGTGTGCAAGAGCCAATGGCACGACCGAGGACCAGCTGGCGGTGCTGGAACCCGGTTACTAAGCTGTAGGTGCCCGCGCTTAAAAGCACTACCAAGGACCGCCTGATGTTGGCGGAACTCGGATACCCAGGAGGAGGCACCTAAGCCAAAGGCTCGGCCCGGAACCAGCTGACGGTGCTGGAACCAGGTGGTGGACCCGAAGGCCCACAGGAGAGGAGAGAACAGCTAGGCCGCGAGGCAGCCGCAGTTACCGAACCCCATCAGTCCTACAGCGGGAGCTGGGCCTACTGGCACTACAGAACCAGCCTTGACTGCCAGTTCACGCAGCCCACATAGGAAGCTCCTAAACTGGAGGCACCCTGGAGTTGGCTAATTCGACCGCACCACGACGGGGCAAGCATAGGCGTCTCAGTGAGCTTGACACAACCCGGAAACAGCTGGCGGTGCTGAAACCAGGCTTGGCACGAGGGAGTACCTGTGTCAAGAACACTGCCGAGAACCAGCTGGCGGTGCTGGAACCCAGATGCATTGCCCCAGTGTGCAAGAGCCAATGGCACGACCGAGGACCAGCTGGCGGTGCTGGAACCCGGTTACTAAGCTGTAGGTGCCCGCGCTTAAAAGCACTACCAAGGACCGCCTGACGTTGGCGGAACTCGGATACCCAGGAGGAGGCACCTAAGCCAAAGGCTCGGCCCGGAACCAGCTGACGGTGCTGGAACCAGGTGGTGGACCCGAAGGTCCACAGGAGAGGAGAGAACAGCTAGGCCGCGAGGCAGCCGCAGTTACCGAACCCCAACAGTCCTACAGGGGGAGCTGGGCCTACTGGCACTACAGAACCAGCCTTGACTGCCAGTTCACGCAGCCCACATAGGAAGCTCCTAAACTGGAGGCACGCTGGAGTTGGCTAACCCGACCGCACCACGACGGGGCAAGCATAGGCGTCTCAGTGAGCTTGACACAACCCGGAAACAGCTGGCGGTGCTGAAACCAGGCTTGGCACGAGGGAGTACCTGTGTCAAGAACACTGCCGAGAACCAGCTGGCGGTGCTGGAACCCAGATGCGTTGCCCCAGTGTGCAAGAGCCAATGGCACGACCGAGGACCAGCTGGCGGTGCTGGAACCCGGTTACTAAGCTGTAGGTGCCCGCGCTTAAAAGCACTACCAAGGACCGCCTGACGTTGGCGGAACTTGGATACCCAGGAGGAGGCACCTAAGCCAAAGGCTCGGCCCGGAACCAGCTGACGGTGCTGGAACCAGGTGGTGGACCCGAAGGCCCACAGGAGAGGAGAGAACAGCTAGGCCGCGAGGCAGCCGCAGTTACCGAACCCCAACAGTCCTACAGGGGGAGCTGGGCCTACTGGCACTACAGAACCAGCCTTGACTGCCAGTTCACGCAGCCCACATAGGAAGCTCCTAAACTGGAGGCACCCTGGAGTTGGCTAACCCGACCGCACCACGACGGGGCAAGCATAGGCGTCTCAGTGAGCTTGACACAACCCGGAAACAGCTGGCGGTGCTGAAACCAGGCTTGGCACGAGGGAGTACCTGTGTCAAGAACACTGCCGAGAACCAGCTGGCGGTGCTGGAACCCAGATGCGTTGCCCCAGTGTGCAAGAGCCAATGGAACGACCGAGGACCAGCTGGCGGTGCTGGAACCCGGTTACTAAGCTGTAGGTGCCCGCGCTTAAAAGCACTACCAAGGACTGCCTGACGTTGGCGGAACTCGGATACCCAGGAGGAGGCACCTAAGCCAAAGGCTCGGCCCGGAACCAGCTGACGGTGCTGGAACCAAGTGGTGGACCTGAAGGACCACAGGAGAGGAGAGAACAGCTAGGCCGCGAGGCAGCCGCAGTTACCGAACCCCAACAGTCCTACAGGGGGAGCTGGGCCTACTGGCACTACAGAACCAGCCTTGACTGCCAGTTCACGCAGCCCACATAGGAAGCTCCTAAACTGGAGGCACCCTGGAGTTGGCTAACCCGACCGCACCACGACGGGGCAAGCATAGGCGTCTCAGTGAGCTTGACACAACCCGGAAACAGCTGGCGGTGCTGAAACCAGGCTTGGCACGAGGGAGTACCTGTGTCAAGAACACTGCCGAGAACCAGCTGGCGGTGCTGGAACCCAGATGCGTTGCCCCAGTGTGCAAGAGCCAATGGCACGACCGAGGACCAGCTGGCGGTGCTGGAACCCGGTTACTAAGCTGTAGGTGCCCGCGCTTAAAAGCACTACCAAGGACCGCCTGACGTTGGCGGAACTCGGATATCCAGGAGGAGGCACCTAAGCCAAAGGCTCGGCCCTGAACCAGCTGATGGTGCTGGAACCAGGTGGTGGACCCGAAGGCCCACAGGAGAGGAGAGAACAGCTAGGCCGGGAGGCAGCCGCAGTTACCGAACCCCAACAGTCCTACAGGGGGAGCTGGGCCTACTGGCACTACAGAACCAGCCTTGACTGCCAGTTCACGCAGCCCACATAGGAAGCTCCTAAACTGGAGGCAACCTGGAGTTGGCTAACCCGACCGCACCACGACGGGGCAAGCATAGGCGTCTCAGTGAGCTTGACACAACCCGGAAACAGCTGACGGTGCTGAAACCAGGCTTGGCACGAGGGAGTACCTGTGTCAAGAACACTGCCGAGAACCAGCTGGCGGTGCTGGAACCCAGATGCGTTGCCCCAGTGTGCAAGAGCCAATGGCACGACCGAGGACCAGCTGGCGGTGCTGGAACCCGGTTACTAAGCTGTAGGTGCCAGCGCTTAAAAGCACTACCAAGGACCGCCTGACGTTGGCGGAACTCAGATACCCAGGAGGAGGCACCTAAGCCAAAGGCTCG
The DNA here is from genome assembly GCF_032444005.1 of Ranitomeya imitator. Taxonomy (NCBI): domain Eukaryota; kingdom Metazoa; phylum Chordata; class Amphibia; order Anura; family Dendrobatidae; genus Ranitomeya; species Ranitomeya imitator. The sequence goes on from NC_091282.1 coordinate 223,159,343, forward strand.
GCCTGGAACCAGCTGACGGTGCTGGAACCAGGTGGTGGACCCCAAGGCCCACAGGAGAGGAGAGAACAGCTAGGCCGCGAGGCAGCCGCAGTTACCGAACCCCAACAGTCCTACAGGGGGAGCTGGGCCTACTGGCACTACAGAACCAGCCTTGACTACCAGTTCACGCAGCCCACATAGGAAGCTCCTAAACTGGAGGCACCCTGGAGTTGGCTAACCCGACCGCACCACGACGGGGCAAGCATAGGCGTCTCAGTGAGCTTGACACAACCCGGAAACAGCTGACGGTGCTGAAACCAGGCTTGGCACGAGGGAGTACCTGTGTCAAGAACACTGCCGAGAACCAGCTGGCGGTGCTGGAACCAAGATGCGTTGCCCCAGTGTGCAAGAGCCAATGGCACGACCGAGGACCAGCTGGCGGTGCTGGAACCCGGTTACTAAGCTGTAGGTGCCCGCGCTTAAAAGCACTACCAAGGACCGCCTGACGTTGGCGGAACTCGGATACCCAGGAGGAGGCACCTAAGCCAAAGGCTCGGCCCGGAACCAGCTGACGGTGCTGGAACCAGGTGGTGGACCCGAAGGCCCACAGGAGAGGAGAGAACAGCTAGGCCGCGAGGCAGCCGCAGTTACCGAACCCCATCAGTCCTACAGCGGGAGCTGGGCCTACTGGCACTACAGAACCAGCCTTGACTGCCAGTTCACGCAGCCCACATAGGAAGCTCCTAAACTGGAGGCACCCTGGAGTTGGCTAACCCGACCGCACCACGACGGGGCAAGCATAGGCGTCTCAGTGAGCTTGACACAACCCGGAAACAGCTGACGGTGCTGAAACCAGGCTTGGCACGAGGGAGTACCTGTGTCAAGAACACTGCCGAGAACCAGCTGGCGGTGCTGGAACCCAGATGCGTTGCCCCAGTGTGCAAGAGCCAATGGCACGACCGAGGACCAGCTGGCGGTGCTGGAACCCGGTTACTAAGCTGTAGGTGCCCGCGCTTAAAAGCACTACCAAGGACCGCCTGACGTTGGCGGAACTCGGATACCCAGGAGGAGGCACCTAAGCCAAAGGCTCGGCCCGGAACCAGCTGACGGTGCTGGAACCAGGTGGTGGACCCCAAGGCCCACAGGAGAGGAGAGAACAGCTAGGCCGCGAGGCACCCGCAGTTACCGAACCCCAACAGTCCTACAGGGGGAGCTGGGCCTACTGGCACTACAGAACCAGCTTTGACTGCCAGTTCACGCAGCCCACATAGGAAGCTCCTAAACTGGAGGCACCCTGGAGTTGGCTAACCCGACCGCACCACGACGGGGCAAGCATAGGCGTCTCAATGAGCTTGACACAACCCGGAAACAGCTGGCGGTGCTGAAACCAGGCTTGGCACGAGGGAGTACCTGTGACAAAAACACTGCCGAGAACCAGCTGGCGGTGCTGGAACCCAGATGCGTTGCCTATTAAAGATTGTCTTCCTAGAGCCCCAACTAGCGGTGCTGGAGCAAAGGGTAAGCAGGGGGAGCAGAGTGTAGGCCGAAGCCTGCACTGGAGGCAGCTTTGTGTCAGCGTTGCGTTTGCAGGACAATTTGCCGGCTACACAGTGTGGGAACAGCTGGCGTTGCTGAACCCCACTAACACAATGGCGGGTGTTTTTCTCTGTGCAGCTAGCACTTGCGGGCAAAAACTAGCGATGTTAGAGCCCGTGGTGAAGCAGGAGGAGGAGGAGAGGAGCAGAGTGTAGGCCGAAGCCTAGTTGAACCAATTTCAAAGGAAACCTTTAACCCCCCCTCAGGTGTTACAAAGTACAAGAGACACACCTTGTGCAGTATTAATGCTGCACAAGTGAAAGGTTGCTCTATTAATTTGTCTACTTGCACACGCTGAATGAAAGACGTACACAATTTAGCCCAATCTACAGTCAAACTGTAGTGGATGCGTGACTTGGCTTTTTAAGGAGACGCAGCACAGGTGTCCCAAATAACGCCTTGGTGCTTGGCGCAGCTTCCTGAGCGTTGTTATTTGCTGTACAGGAGTCTGCACTCTTGTGTTTTCCCTTGGCAATGCCCTGTTAGAGCTGCCCGTCTTATGACCTCATTTCATGTTGGCCGGTGCGGTTAACGATGGCCATAAATCCCAGACCCACAGTGCCTTTTCATAAAGTCACACTGCGGTGCTGGGATTCGTGGCCTTGAGCAGTAAATATTTTGGCCGCTCACACACGTCCTTACACCTGCTTCAGACTGGGCGGCCTCTGCTGATCCCTTCTCGCATGCCGCGGCCATGAGGCTGCACAGTCTGAAGAAGGCGGAAGGAGATGAGTTAAGACAGGCGAAGATATGCACTGCTCGTGCCCATCAATCACACCCTCGCAGTCAAAATAAGTAAGACAATGAGGAGCATTGTTTCAGGCAGGGCGGACACACCGGCGCAACAAGCCAACCAATGATGTCAGAAGACGGGAAGCGCTACCAAGGGGGGTGCTGCGTATCATTAGAAAGGAAAGTCACACCTCAGGGACAGTGGAATGGTCTCAATGAGACACATTTTGTACGTGTTGAGTTCCACGTGGGCAAGGAGAAAAAGTCAGCCACCTTGTACAAATGCAGCAGTACTGCTGTACAAGGTGGCTGTAATACATAGAAACACCTGGGGGGGTGGGGCCAGGTTCCCTTTAATTTCAGTTCATGTGCCTGCGTGGCGTTTGCAGGTCACGTTGCCGGCTACACAGCAGGGGAACAGCTGGCGGTGCTGAACCCCACTAACACATTGGCTGGTGTTTTTCTCTGTGCAGCTAGCACTTCCGGGCAGAAACTGGAGGTGTTTGAGCCCAGGGTCAGCAGGAGGAGGAGAGGAGCAGAGTGTAGGCCGAAGCCTGCACTGGTGGCAGCTTTTGGTCAGTTGTGCCAGCGTGGCTTGTGCTGGACACGATGCCGGCTACACAGCGGGGGAACAGCTGGTGGTGCTGAACCCCACTGACACAATGGTGGGTGTTTTTCTCTGTGCAGCTAGCATGTCCGGGCAGAAACTGGCGGTGTTTGAGCCCAGGGTCAGCAGGAGGAGGAGAGGAGCAGAGTGTAGGCCGAAGCCTGCACTGGTGGCAGCTTTTGGTCGGTTGTGCCAGCGTGGCTTGTGCTGGACACGATGCCGGCTACACAGCAGGGGAACAGCTGGCGGTGCTGAACCCCACTAACACATTGGCTGGTGTTTTTCTCTGTGCAGCTAGCACTTCCATGCTACAACTGGCGGTGTTATAGCCCAGGGTCAGCAGGAGGAGGAGAGGAGCAGAGTGTAGGCCGAAGCCTAGTTGAACCAATTTCAAAGGTAACCTTTAACCCCCCCTCAGGTGTTGCAAGGTACAAGAGCCACACCTTGAACTGCATTAATGATGCACAAGTCAAAGGTTGCTCTCTTAATTTTGCTCCTTGCACACGCTGAATAAAACACGTACACTATTTAGCCCATTATACTGTCAAACAGTAGTGGAGGCGTGACTTGTCTTTTTAAGGAGACGCAGCACAGGTGTACAAATTTACACCTAGGTGCTGGGCGCAGATTCCTTACCGTTGTTATTTGCAGTACAGGAAACTGCGCTCTTGTGTTATCCCTTGGCAATACCCTGTTAGTGCAGGCCGTCTCATGACCTCATTTCATGTTGGCCGGTGCGGTTAACGATGGCCATAAATCCCAGACCCACAGTGCCTTTTCCTAAAGTCACACTGCGGTGCTGGGATTCGTGGCCTTGTGCAGTAAATATGTTCGCCGCTCACACATGTCCTTACACCTGCTTCAGACTGGGCGGCCTCAGCTGATCCCTTATCGCATGCCGCGGCCATGAGGCCGCACAGTCAGAAGAAGGCGGAAGGAGGGGAGTGAAGACAGGGGAACATATGCACTGCTCGTGCCCATCAATCACACCCTCGCAGTCAAAATATATGAGACAACGAGGGGCGTTGTGTCGGGCAGGGCGGACGCACAGGCACAGCCAGCCAACCAATGATGTCAGAAGACGGGCAGCGCTAACAATGGGGGTGCTGCGTGTCATTAGAAAGGAAAGTCACACCTCAGGGACAGTGGAATGGTCTCTAATGAGACACATTTTGTACGTGTTGAGTTCCACGTGGGCAAGGAGAAAAAGTCAGCCACCTTGTACAAATGCAGCAGTACTGCTGTACAAGGTGGCTGTTATACATAGAAACACCTGGGGGTGGGGGGCAGGCTCCCTTCAATTTCAGTTCATGTGCCTGCGTGGCGTTTGCAGGACACGTTGCCGGCTACACAGCAGGGGAACAGCTGGCAGTGCTGAACCCCACTAACACATTGGCTGGTGTTTTTCTCTGTGCAGCTAGCACTTCCGGGCAGAAACTGGAGGTGTTTGAGCCCAGGGTCAGCAGGAGGAGGAGAGGAGCAGAGTGTAGGCCGAAGCCTGCACTGGTGGCAGCTTTTGGTCAGTTGTGCCAGCGTGGCTTGTGCTGGACACGATGCCGGCTACACAGCAGGGGGACAGCTGGCGGTGCTGAACCCCACTAACACATTGACTGGTGTTTTTCTCTGTGCAGCTAGCAGTTCCGGGCAAAAACTAGCGGTGTTTGAGCCCAGGGTCAGCAGGAGGAGGAGAGGAGCAGAGTGTAGGCCGAAGCCTGCACTGGTGGCAGCTTTTGGTCGGTTGTGCCAGCGTGGCATGTGCTGGACACGATGCCGGCTACACAGCAGGGGAACAGCTGGCGGTGCTGAACCCCACTAACACATTGGCTGGTGTTTTTCTCTGTGCAGCTAGCACTTCCAGGCTACAACTGGCGGTGTTATAGCCCAGGGTCAGCAGGAGGAGGAGAGGAGCAGAGTGTAGGCCGAAGCCTAGTTGAACCAATTTCAAAGGTAACCTTTAACCCCCCCTCAGGTGTTGCAAGGTACAAGAGCCACACCTTGAACAGCATTAATGATGCACAAGTCAATGGTTGCTCTCTTAATTTTGCTCCTTGCACACGCTGAATAAAACACGTACACTATTTAGCCCATTATACTGTCAAACAGTAGTGGAGGCGTGACTTGTCTTTTTAAGGAGACGCAGCACAGGTGTACAAATTTACACCTAGGTGCTGGGCGCAGATTCCTTACCGTTGTTATTTGCAGTACAGGAAACTGCGCTCTTGTGTTATCCCTTGGCAATACCCTGTTAGTGCAGGCCGTCTCATGACCTCATTTCATGTTGGCCGGTGCGGTTAACGATGGCCATAAATCCCAGACCCACAGTGCCTTTTCCTAAAGTCACACTGCGGTGCTGGGATTCGTGGCCTTGTGCAGTAAATATGTTCGCCGCTCACACATGTCCTTACACCTGCTTCAGACTGGGCGGCCTCAGCTGATCCCTTATCGCATGCCGCGGCCATGAGGCCGCACAGTCAGAAGAAGGCGGAAGGAGGGGAGTGAAGACAGGGGAACATATGCACTGCTCGTGCCCATCAATCACACCCTCGCAGTCAAAATATATGAGACAACGAGGGGCGTTGTGTCGGGCAGGGCGGACGCACAGGCACAGCCAGCCAACCAATGATGTCAGAAGACGGGCAGCGCTAACAATGGGGGTGCTGCGTGTCATTAGAAAGGAAAGTCACACCTCAGGGACAGTGGAATGGTCTCTAATGAGACACATTTTGTACGTGTTGAGTTCCACGTGGGCAAGGAGAAAAAGTCAGCCACCTTGTACAAATGCAGCAGTACTGCTGTACAAGGTGGCTGTTATACATAGAAACACCTGGGGGTGGGGGGCAGGCTCCCTTCAATTTCAGTTCATGTGCCTGCGTGGCGTTTGCAGGACACGTTGCCGGCTACACAGCAGGGGAACAGCTGGCAGTGCTGAACCCCACTAACACATTGACTGGTGTTTTTCTCTGTGCAGCTAGCAGTTCCGGGCAAAAACTAGCGGTGTTTGAGCCCAGGGTCAGCAGGAGGAGGAGAGGAGCAGAGTGTAGGCCGAAGCCTGCACTGGTGGCAGCTTTTGGTCGGTTGTGCCAGCGTGGCATGTGCTGGACACGATGCCGGCTACACAGCAGGGGAACAGCTGGCGGTGCTGAACCCCACTAACACATTGGCTGGTGTTTTTCTCTGTGCAGCTAGCACTTCCAGGCTACAACTGGCGGTGTTATAGCCCAGGGTCAGCAGGAGGAGGAGAGGAGCAGAGTGTAGGCCGAAGCCTAGTTGAACCAATTTCAAAGGTAACCTTTAACCCCCCCTCAGGTGTTGCAAGGTACAAGAGCCACACCTTGAACAGCATTAATGATGCACAAGTCAAAGGTTGCTCTCTTAATTTTGCTCCTTGCACACGCTGAATAAAACACGTACACTATTTAGCCCATTATACTGTCAAACAGTAGTGGAGGCGTGACTTGTCTTTTTAAGGAGACGCAGCACAGGTGTACAAATTTACACCTAGGTGCTGGGCGCAGATTCCTTACCGTTGTTATTTGCAGTACAGGAAACTGCGCTCTTGTGTTATCCCTTGGCAATACCCTGTTAGTGCAGGCCGTCTCATGACCTCATTTCATGTTGGCCGGTGCGGTTAACGATGGCCATAAATCCCAGACCCACAGTGCCTTTTCCTAAAGTCACACTGCGGTGCTGGGATTCGTGGCCTTGTGCAGTAAATATGTTCGCCGCTCACACATGTCCTTACACCTGCTTCAGACTGGGCGGCCTCAGCTGATCCCTTATCGCATGCCGCGGCCATGAGGCCGCACAGTCAGAAGAAGGCGGAAGGAGGGGAGTGAAGACAGGGGAACATATGCACTGCTCGTGCCCATCAATCACACCCTCGCAGTCAAAATATATGAGACAACGAGGGGCGTTGTGTCGGGCAGGGCGGACGCACAGGCACAGCCAGCCAACCAATGATGTCAGAAGACGGGCAGCGCTAACAATGGGGGTGCTGCGTGTCATTAGAAAGGAAAGTCACACCTCAGGGACAGTGGAATGGTCTCTAATGAGACACATTTTGTACGTGTTGAGTTCCACGTGGGCAAGGAGAAAAAGTCAGCCACCTTGTACAAATGCAGCAGTACTGCTGTACAAGGTGGCTGTTATACATAGAAACACCTGGGGGTGGGGGGCAGGCTCCCTTCAATTTCAGTTCATGTGCCTGCGTGGCGTTTGCAGGACACGTTGCCGGCTACACAGCAGGGGAACAGCTGGCGGTGCTGAACCCCACTAACACATTGGCTGGTGTTTTTCTCTGTGCAGCTAGCACTTCCGGGCAGAAACTGGAGGTGTTTGAGCCCAGGGTCAGCAGGAGGAGGAGAGGAGCAGAGTGTAGGCCGAAGCCTGCACTGGTGGCAGCTTTTGGTCAGTTGTGCCAGCGTGGCTTGTGCTGGACACGATGCCGGCTACACAGCGGGGGAACAGCTGGCGGTGCTGAACCCCACTGACACAATGGTGGGTGTTTTTCTCTGTGCAGCTAGCATGTCCGGGCAGAAACTGGCGGTGTTTGAGCCCAGGGTCAGCAGGAGGAGGAGAGGAGCAGAGTGTAGGCCGAAGCCTGCACTGGTGGCAGCTTTTGGTCAGTTGTGCCAGCGTGGCTTGTGCTGGACACGATGCCGGCTACACAGCGGGGGAACAGCTGGTGGTGCTGAACCCCACTGACACAATGGTGGGTGTTTTTCTCTGTGCAGCTAGCATGTCCGGGCAGAAACTGGCGGTGTTTGAGCCCAGGGTCAGCAGGAGGAGGAGAGGAGCAGAGTGTAGGCCGAAGCCTGCACTGGTGGCAGCTTTTGGTCGGTTGTGCCAGCGTGGCTTGTGCTGGACACGATGCCGACTACACAGCAGGGGGACAGCTGGCGGTGCTGAACCCCACTAACACATTGACTGGTGTTTTTCTCTGTGCAGCTAGCAGTTCCGGGCAAAAACTAGCGGTGTTTGAGCCCAGGGTCAGCAGGAGGAGGAGAGGAGCAGAGTGTAGGCCGAAGCCTGCACTGGTGGCAGCTTTTGGTCGGTTGTGCCAGCGTGGCATGTGCTGGACACGATGCCGGCTACACAGCAGGGGAACAGCTGGCGGTGCTGAACCCCACTAACACATTGGCTGGTGTTTTTCTCTGTACAGCTAGCACTTCCAGGCTACAACTGGCGGTGTTATAGCCCATGGTCAGCAGGAGGAGGAGAGGAGCAGAGTGTAGGCCGAAGCCTAGTTGAACCAATTTCAAAGGTAACCTTTAACCCCCCCTCAGGTGTTGCAAGGTACAAGAGCCACACCTTGAACAGCATTAATGATGCACAAGTCAAAGGTTGCTCTCTTAATTTTGCTCCTTGCACACGCTGAATAAAACACGTACACTATTTAGCCCATTATACTGTCAAACAGTAGTGGAGGCGTGACTTGTCTTTTTAAGGAGACGCAGCACAGGTGTACAAATTTACACCTAGGTGCTGGGCGCAGATTCCTTACCGTTGTTATTTGCAGTACAGGAAACTGCGCTCTTGTGTTATCCCTTGGCAATACCCTGTTAGTGCAGGCCGTCTCATGACCTCATTTCATGTTGGCCGGTGCGGTTAACGATGGCCATAAATCCCAGACCCACAGTGCCTTTTCCTAAAGTCACACTGCGGTGCTGGGATTCGTGGCCTTGTGCAGTAAATATGTTCGCCGCTCACACATGTCCTTACACCTGCTTCAGACTGGGCAGCCTCAGCTGATCCCTTATCGCATGCCGCGGCCATGAGGCCGCACAGTCAGAAGAAGGCGGAAGGAGGGGAGTGAAGACAGGGGAACATATGCACTGCTCGTGCCCATCAATCACACCCTCGCAGTCAAAATATATGAGACAACGAGGGGCGTTGTGTCGGGCAGGGCGGACGCACAGGCACAGCCAGCCAACCAATGATGTCAGAAGACGGGCAGCGCTAACAATGGGGGTGCTGCGTGTCATTAGAAAGGAAAGTCACACCTCAGGGACAGTGGAATGGTCTCTAATGAGACACATTTTGTACGTGTTGAGTTCCACGTGGGCAAGGAGAAAAAGTCAGCCACCTTGTACAAATGCAGCAGTACTGCTGTACAAGGTGGCTGTTATACATAGAAACACCTGGGGGTGGGGGGCAGGCTCCCTTCAATTTCAGTTCATGTGCCTGCGTGGCGTTTGCAGGACACGTTGCCGGCTACACAGCAGGGGAACAGCTGGCGGTGCTGAACCCCACTAACACATTGGCTGGTGTTTTTCTCTGTGCAGCTAGCACTTCCGGGCAGAAACTGGAGGTGTTTGAGCCCAGGGTCAGCAGGAGGAGGAGAGGAGCAGAGTGTAGGCCGAAGCCTGCACTGGTGGCAGCTTTTGGTCAGTTGTGCCAGCGTGGCTTGTGCTGGACACGATGCCGGCTACACAGCGGGGGAACAGCTGGCGGTGCTGAACCCCACTGACACAATGGTGGGTGTTTTTCTCTGTGCAGCTAGCATGTCCGGGCAGAAACTGGCGGTGTTTGAGCCCAGGGTCAGCAGGAGGAGGAGAGGAGCAGAGTGTAGGCCGAAGCCTGCACTGGTGGCAGCTTTTGGTCAGTTGTGCCAGCGTGGCTTGTGCTGGACACGATGCCGGCTACACAGCGGGGGAACAGCTGGTGGTGCTGAACCCCACTGACACAATGGTGGGTGTTTTTCTCTGTGCAGCTAGCATGTCCGGGCAGAAACTGGCGGTGTTTGAGCCCAGGGTCAGCAGGAGGAGGAGAGGAGCAGAGTGTAGGCCGAAGCCTGCACTGGTGGCAGCTTTTGGTCGGTTGTGCCAGCGTGGCTTGTGCTGGACACGATGCCGGCTACACAGCAGGGGAACAGCTGGCGGTGCTGAACCCCACTAACACATTGGCTGGTGTTTTTCTCTGTGCAGCTAGCACTTCCATGCTACAACTGGCGGTGTTATAGCCCAGGGTCAGCAGGAGGAGGAGAGGAGCAGAGTGTAGGCCGAAGCCTAGTTGAACCAATTTCAAAGGTAACCTTTAACCCCCCCTCAGGTGTTGCAAGGTACAAGAGCCACACCTTGAACTGCATTAATGATGCACAAGTCAAAGGTTGCTCTCTTAATTTTGCTCCTTGCACACGCTGAATAAAACACGTACACTATTTAGCCCATTATACTGTCAAACAGTAGTGGAGGCGTGACTTGTCTTTTTAAGGAGACACAGCACAGGTGTACAAATTTACACCTAGGTGCTGGGCGCAGATTCCTTACCGTTGTTATTTGCAGTACAGGAAACTGCGCTCTTGTGTTATCCCTTGGCAATACCCTGTTAGTGCAGGCCGTCTCATGACCTCATTTCATGTTGGCCGATGCGGTTAACGATGGCCATAAATCCCAGACCCACAGTGCCTTTTCCTAAAGTCACACTGCGGTGCTGGGATTCGTGGCCTTGTGCAGTAAATATGTTCGCCGCTCACACATGTCCTTACACCTGCTTCAGACTGGGCGGCCTCAGCTGATCCCTTATCGCATGCCGCGGCCATGAGGCCGCACAGTCAGAAGAAGGCGGAAGGAGGGGAGTGAAGACAGGGGAACATATGCACTGCTCGTGCCCATCAATCACACCCTCGCAGTCAAAATATATGAGACAACGAGGGGCGTTGTGTCGGGCAGGGTGGACGCACAGGCACAGCCAGCCAACCAATGATGTCAGAAGACGGGCAGCGCTAACAATGGGGGTGCTGCGTGTCATTAGAAAGGAAAGTCACACCTCAGGGACAGTGGAATGGTCTCTAATGAGACACATTTTGTACGTGTTGAGTTCCACGTGGGCAAGGAGAAAAAGTCAGCCACCTTGTTCAAATGCAGCAGTACTGCTGTACAAGGTGGCTGTTATACATAGAAACACCTGGGGGTGGGGGGCAGGCTCCCTTCAATTTCAGTTCATGTGCCAGCGTGGCTTGTGCTGGACACGATGCCGACTACACAGCAGGGGGACAGCTGGCGGTGCTGAACCCCACTAACACATTGACTGGTGTTTTTCTCTGTGCAGCTAGCAGTTCCGGGCAAAAACTAGCGGTGTTTGAGCCCAGGGTCAGCAGGAGGAGGAGAGGAGCAGAGTGTAGGCCGAAGCCTGCACTGGTGGCAGCTTTTGGTCGGTTGTGCCAGCGTGGCATGTGCTGGACACGATGCCGGCTACACAGCAGGGGAACAGCTGGCGGTGCTGAACCCCACTAACACATTGGCTGGTGTTTTTCTCTGTGCAGCTAGCACTTCCAGGCTACAACTGGCGGTGTTATAGCCCAGGGTCAGCAGGAGGAGGAGAGGAGCAGAGTGTAGGCCGAAGCCTAGTTGAACCAATTTCAAAGGTTACCTTTAACCCCCCCTCAGGTGTTGCAAGGTACAAGAGCCACACCTTGAACAGCATTAATGATGCACAAGTCAAAGGTTGCTCTCTTAATTTTGCTCCTTGCACACGCTGAATAAAACACGTACACTATTTAGCCCATTATACTGTCAAACAGTAGTGGAGGCGTGACTTGTCTTTTTAAGGAGACGCAGCACAGATGTACAAATTTACACTTAGGTGCTGGGCGCAGATTCCTTACCGTTGTTATTTGCAGTACAGGAAACTGCGCTCTTGTGTTATCCCTTGGCAATACCCTGTTAGTGCAGGCCGTCTCATGACCTCATTTCATGTTGGCCGGTGCGGTTAACGATGGCCATAAATCCCAGACCCACAGTGCCTTTTCCTAAAGTCACACTGCGGTGCTGGGATTCGTGGCCTTGTGCAGTAAATATGTTCGCCGCTCACACATGTCCTTACAACTGCTTCAGACTGGGCGGCCTCAGCTGATCCCTTATCGCATGCCGCGGCCATGAGGCCGCACAGTCAGAAGAAGGCGGAAGGAGGGGAGTGAAGACAGGGGAACATATGCACTGCTCGTGCCCATCAATCACACCCTCGCAGTCAAAATATATGAGACAACGAGGGGCGTTGTGTCGGGCAGGGCGGACGCACAGGCACAGCCAGCCAACCAATGATGTCAGAAGACGGGCAGCGCTAACAATGGGGGTGCTGCGTGTCATTAGAAAGGAAAGTCACACCTCAGGGACAGTGGAATGGTCTCTAATGAGACACATTTTGTACGTGTTGAGTTCCACGTGGGCAAGGAGAAAAAGTCAGCCACCTTGTACAAATGCAGCAGTACTGCTGTTCAAGGTGGCTGTTATACATAGAAACACCTGGGGGTGGGGGGCAGGCTCCCTTCAATTTCAGTTCATGTGCCTGCGTGGCGTTTGCAGGACACGTTGCCGGCTACACAGCAGGGGAACAGCTGGCGGTGCTGAACCCCACTAACACATTGGCTGGTGTTTTTCTCTGTGCAGCTAGCACTTCCGGGCAGAAACTGGAGGTGTTTGAGCCCAGGGTCAGCAGGAGGAGGAGAGGAGCAGAGTGTAGGCCGAAGCCTGCACTGGTGGCAGCTTTTGGTCAGTTGTGCCAGCGTGGCTTGTGCTGGACACGATGCCGGCTACACAGCGGGGGAACAGCTGGCGGTGCTGAACCCCACTGACACAATGGTGGGTGTTTTTCTCTGTGCAGCTAGCATGTCCGGGCAGAAACTGGCGGTGTTTGAGCCCAGGGTCAGCAGGAGGAGGAGAGGAGCAGAGTGTAGGCCGAAGCCTGCACTGGTGGCAGCTTTTGGTCAGTTGTGCCAGCGTGGCTTGTGCTGGACACGATGCCGACTACACAGCAGGGGAACAGCTGGCGGTGCTGAACCCCACTAACACATTGACTGGTGTTTCTCTCTGTGCAGCTAGCAGTTCCGGGCAAAAACTAGCGGTGTTTGAGCCCAGGGTCAGCAGGAGGAGGAGAGGAGCAGAGTGTAGGCCGAAGCCTGCACTGGTGGCAGCTTTTGGTCGGTTGTGCCAGCGTGGCTTGTGCTGGACACGATGCCGGCTACACAGCAGGGGAACAGCTGGCGGTGCTGAACCCCACTAACACATTGGCTGGTGTTTTTCTCTGTGCAGCTAGCACTTCCAGGCTACAACTGGCGGTGTTATAGCCCAGGGTCAGCAGGAGGAGGAGAGGAGCAGAGTGTAGGCCGAAGCCTAGTTGAACCAATTTCAAAGGTAACCTTTAACCCCCCCTCAGGTGTTGCAAGGTACAAGAGCCACACCTTGAACTGCATTAATGATGCACAAGTCAAAGGTTGCTCTCTTAATTTTGCTCCTTGCACACGCTGAATAAAACACGTACACTATTTAGCCCATTATACTGTCAAACAGTAGTGGAGGCGTGACTTGTCTTTTTAAGGAGACGCAGCACAGGTGTACAAATTTACACCTAGGTGCTGGGCGCAGATTCCTTACCGTTGTTATTTGCAGTACAGGAAACTGCGCTCTTGTGTTATCCCTTGGCAATACCCTGTTAGTGCAGGCCGTCTCATGACCTCATTTCATGTTGGCCGGTGCGGTTAACGATGGCCATAAATCCCAGACCCACAGTGCCTTTTCCTAAAGTCACACTGCGGTGCTGGGATTCGTGGCCTTGTGCAGTAAATATGTTCGCCGCTCACACATGTCCTTACACCTGCTTCAGACTGGGCGGCCTCAGCTGATCCCTTATCGCATGCCGCGGCCATGAGGCCGCACAGTCAGAAGAAGGCGGAAGGAGGGGAGTGAAGACAGGGGAACATATGCACTGCTCGTGCCCATCAATCACACCCTCGCAGTCAAAATATATGAGACAACGAGGGGCGTTGTGTCGGGCAGGGCGGACGCACAGGCACAGCCAGCCAACCAATGATGTCAGAAGACGGGCAGCGCTAACAATGGGGGTGCTGCGTGTCATTAGAAAGGAAAGTCACACCTCAGGGACAGTGGAATGGTCTCTAATGAGACACATTTTGTACGTGTTGAGTTCCACGTGGGCAAGGAGAAAAAGTCAGCCACCTTGTACAAATGCAGCAGTACTGCTGTACAAGGTGGCTGTTATACATAGAAACACCTGGGGGTGGGGGGCAGGCTCCCTTCAATTTCAGTTCATGTGCCTGCGTGGCGTTTGCAGGACACGTTGCCGGCTACACAGCAGGGGAACAGCTGGCGGTGCTGAACCCCACTAACACATTGGCTGGTGTTTTTCTCTGTGCAGCTAGCACTTCCGGGCAGAAACTGGAGGTGTTTGAGCCCAGGGTCAGCAGGAGGAGGAGAGGAGCAGAGTGTAGGCCGAAGCCTGCACTGGTGGCAGCTTTTGGTCAGTTGTGCCAGCGTGGCTTGTGCTGGACACGATGCCGGCTACACAGCGGGGGAACAGCTGGCGGTGCTGAACCCCACTGACACAATGGTGGGTGTTTTTCTCTGTGCAGCTAGCATGTCCGGGCAGAAACTGGCGGTGTTTGAGCCCAGGGTCAGCAGGAGGAGGAGAGGAGCAGAGTGTAGGCCGAAGCCTGCACTGGTGGCAGCTTTTGGTCAGTTGTGCCAGCGTGGCTTGTGCTGGACACGATGCCGACTACACAGCAGGGGAACAGCTGGCGGTGCTGAACCCCACTAACACATTGACTGGTGTTTCTCTCTGTGCAGCTAGCAGTTCCGGGCAAAAACTAGCGGTGTTTGAGCCCAGGGTCAGCAGGAGGAGGAGAGGAGCAGAGTGTAGGCCGAAGCCTGCACTGGTGGCAGCTTTTGGTCGGTTGTGCCAGCGTGGCTTGTGCTGGACACGATGCCGGCTACACAGCGGGGGAACAGCTGGCGGTGCTGAACCCCACTGACACAATGGTGGGTGTTTTTCTCTGTGCAGCTAGCATGTCCGGGCAGAAACTGGCGGTGTTTGAGCCCAGGGTCAGCAGGAGGAGGAGAGGAGCAGAGTGTAGGCCGAAGCCTGCACTGGTGGCAGCTTTTGGTCAGTTGTGCCAGCGTGGCTTGTGCTGGACACGATGCCGGCTACACAGCAGGGGAACAGCTGGCGGTGCTGAACCCCACTAACACATTGACTGGTGTTTTTCTCTGTGCAGCTAGCAGTTCCGGGCAAAAACTAGCGGTGTTTGAGCCCAGGGTCAGCAGGAGAGGAGCAGAGTGTAGGCCGAAGCCTAGCTGAACCAATTTCAAAGGTTACCTTTAACCCCCCCTCAGGTGTTGCAAGGTACAAGAGCCACACCTTGTGCAGCATTAATGCTGCACAAGTAAAAGGTTGCTCTATTTAATTTGCTCCTTGCACACGCTGAATAAAACACGTACACTATTTAGCCCACTATACTGTCAAACAGTAGTGGAGGCGTGACTTGTCTTTTTAAGGAGATGCAGCACAGGTGTCAAAATTTACACCTAGCTGCTGGGCGCAGATTCCTGAGCGTTGTTATTTGCTGTACAGGAGTCTGCGCTATTGTGATCCCTTGGTCATGCGCTGTGAGCGCTTCCTGTCTTCTGACCTCAATTCATGTCGGCCGTTGCGGTTAGCGATGGACATGAATCCCAGACCCACAGTGTGTTTTCAAAAAATCACACTGCGTGGCTGGGATTCGTGGCCTTGTGCAGTAAATATGTTTGACACTCACACATGTCCTTACACCTGCTTCAGACTGGGCGGCCTCATCTGATCCCTCATCGCCTGCCGCGGCCATGAGGACACCCAGTCTGAAGAAGGCGGAAGGAGATGAGTGAACACAGGCAAACATATGCACTGCACATGCCCATCAATCACACCCTCGCTGTCCAAAAAAATAAGACACCGAGGGGCGTTGTTTCGAGCAGGGCAGACGCACAGGCGCAGCCAGCTAACCAATGATGTCAAAAGACGGGCAGCGCTAACAAGGGTGGTGCTGCGTATCATTAGAAAGGAAAGTCACACCTCAGGGACAGTGGAATGGTCTCTAATGAGACACATTTTGTACGTGTTGAGTTCCACGTGGGCAAGGAGAAAAAGTCAGCCACCTTGTACAAATGCAGCAGTACTGCTGTACAAGGTGGCTGTTATACATAGAAACACCTGGGGGTGGGGGGCAGGCTCCCTTCAATTTCAGTTCATGTGCCTGCGTGGCGTTTGCAGGTCACGTTACAAGCTACACAGCAGGGGAACAGCTGGAGTTGCTGAACCCCACTGACACATTGACTGGTGTTTTTCTCTGTGCAGCTCGCATGTCCGGGCAAAAACTGGCGGTGTTAGAGCCCAGGGTCAGCAGGAGGAGGAGAGGAGCAGAGTGTAGGCCGAAGCCTAGTTGAACCAATTTCAAAGGTTACCTTTAACCCCCCCTCAGGTGTTGCAAGGTACAAGAGCCACACCTTGTGCAGCATTAATGCTGCACAAGTAAAAGGTTGCTCTATTTAGTTTGCTCCTTGCACACGCTGAATAAAACACGTACACTATTTAGCCCATTATACTGTCAAACAGTTGTGGAGGCGTGACTTGTCTTTTTAAGGAGACGCAGCACAGGTGTCAAAATTTGCACCTAGGTACTGGGCGCAGATTCCTGAGCGTTGTTATTTGCAGCACAGGAGTCTGCGCTATTGTGATCCCTTGGCCATGCGCTGTGAGCGCTTCCTGTCTTCTGACCTCATTTCATGTCGGCCGTTGCGGTTAGTGATGGACATGAATCCCAGACCCACAGTGTTTTCAAAAAATCGCACTGCGTGGCTGGGATTCGTGGCCTTGTGCAGTAAATAGGTTTGCCGCTCACACATGTCCTTACACCTGCTTCAGACTGGGCGGCCTCAGCTGATCCCTTATCGCCTACCACGGCCAGGAGGCCGCACAGTCTGAAGAAGGCGGAAGGAGATGAGTTAAGACAGGCGAACATATGCACTGCTCGTGCCCATAAACCACACCCTCGCTGATAAAATAAATATGACAACGAGGGGCGTTGTTTCAAGCAGGGCGGATGCACAGGCGCAGCCAGCTAACCATGATGACAAAAGACGGGAAACGCTACCAAGGGGGGTGCTGCGTATCATTAGAAAGGAAAGTCACACCTCAGGGACAGTGGAATGGTCTCAATGAGACACATTTTGTACGTGTTGAGTTCCACGTGGGTAAGGAGAAAAAGTCAGCCACCTTGTACAAATGCAGCAGTACTGCTGTACTAGGTGGCTGTTATACATAGAAACACCTGGGGGGGTGGGGCCAGGTTCCCTTTAATTTCAGTTCATGTGCCTGCGTGGCGTTTGCAGGTCACGTTGCCGGCTACACAGCAGGGGAACAGCTGGCGTTGCTGAACCCCACTAACACATTGGCTGGTGTTTTTCTCTGTGCAGCTAGCACTTCCGGGCAGAAACTGGAGGTGTTTGAGCCCAGGGTCAGCAGGAGGAGGAGAGACGCAGAGTGTAGGCCGAAGCCTGCACTGGTGGCAGCTTTTGTTCTGTTGTGCCAGCGTGGCTTGTGCTGGACACGTTGCCGACTACACAGCAGGGGAACAGCTGGCGGTGCTGAACCCCACTGACACATCACCTAGTGTTTTTTCTGTGTAGACAACACTTCCAGGTGGCAACTGACAGTGTTGAAACCCAGGGAATCAAAGAGGAGCAGAGTGTAGGCCGAAGCCTGCAGTGGAGCAAGTTGAAAGGGAACCTTTAACCCCCCCCCCCCCCAGGCATTTGTTGCTGAAAGAGCCGTCTTGTACAGCAGTAATACTGCACATGGAAAATGGTGGCTCCGAAAATTATGCTCCTTGCAAACGCTGAAGTACACACTCATATAATGTGTCCCCTCACACCGTCAAACCATCCCGGAAGTGGGACTTTCCTTTGTAATGTGACACAGCACAGCCGTCATTCCAACCCCCTTGGTGCCGGGCGCCACCTCCTCAACGTTGTTTGGTTCTGTCACGGAGCTCGCGCTGTAATGTTATCCCTTGGCCATGCACAGTTAGCGGTGCCCGTCTTCTGACATCATGTAGGTGTCAGGCTGGCAGTGCCTGTGCATCCAAGCTGCCCGAGATCCAACCTTGCAGTGTCATCTAATGTAGTCCCACTGCGGGCCAGGGATCCATGGGCATGCGCAGTGCATATCATCGCCTCTCACTCACCTCCTTCCTGCTTCTTCAGACTGTGCGGCGTCACGGCCGTGGCATGCTATTAGGGATCAGCTGACGCCGCCTAGTCTGAAGAAGCGTGAAGAAGGGGAGTGAGAGGCTAGTATATGCACTGCGCATGGCCATGGATACCAGGCCCACTGTGGGATCACATTAGACGACACTGCGAGGTGTGATTTCGGGCAGCGTGGACGCACAGGCGCAGCCAGGACGACAACAAATGATGTCAGAGGACGGGCAGCGCAAACTGTGCATGGCCAAGGGATAACATAACAGCGCAGGGTCCATGACGGAATCAAACAACGCTAAGGAGGCAGCGCACGGTGCCAAGGGGGTAGCAATGACGGCTGTGCTGCGTCACATTACAAAGGAAAGTCCCACCTCCGGGACGGTTGGACGGTGTGAGGGGACACATTACATGAGTGTGTAGTTCAGCGTTTGCAAGGAGCATAATTTCAAGAGCGACCTTTCCCTTGTGCAGTATTAGTGCTGCACATGGTGGCTCTTTCAGTAACAAACGCCTGGGGGGGGAGGGGACAGGTCCCCTTACATTTTAGTTGTGCCAGCGTGGCGGTCGCATGACATGTTGCCGGATACACAGCTGGGGATCAGCTGACGTTACTGAACCCCAATAACAGAGGAGCGACTGTTGACTGTGCACACAGCACTTCCAGGCACCAACTGGCGGTGTTAGAGCCCAGGGACAGCATAGTAACATAGTAACATAGTAACATAGTTAGTAAGGCCGAAAAAAGACATTTGTCCATCCAGTTCAGCCTATATTCCATCATAATAAATACCCAGATCTACGTCCTTCTACAGAACCTAATAATTGTATGATACAATATTGTTCTGCTCCAGGAAGACATCCAGGCCTCTCTTGAACCCCTCGACTGAGTTCGCCATCACCACCTCCTCAGGCAAGCAATTCCAGATTCTCACTGCCCTAACAGTAAAGAATCCTCTTCTATGTTGGTGGAAAAACCTTCTCTCCTCCAGACGCAAAGAATGCCCCCTTGTGCCCGTCACCTTCCTTGGTATAAACAGATCCTCAGCGAGATATTTGTATTGTCCCCTTATATATTTATACATGGTTATTAGATCGCCCCTCAGTCGTCTTTTTTCTAGACTAAATAATCCTAATTTCGCTAATCTATCTGGGTATTGTAGTTCTCCCATCCCCTTTATTAATTTTGTTGCCCTCCTTTGTACTCTCTCTAGTTCCATTATATCCTTCCTGAGCACCGGTGCCCAAAACTGGACACAGTACTCCATGTGCGGTCTAACTAGGGATTTGTACAGAGGCAGTATAATGCTCTCATCATGTGTATCCAGACCTCTTTTAATGCACCCCATGATCCTGTTTGCCTTGGCAGCTGCTGCCTGGCACTGGCTGCTCCAGGTAAGTTTATCATTAACTAGGATCCCCAAGTCCTTCTCCCTGTCAGATTTACCCAGTGGTTTCCCGTTCAGTGTGTAATGGTGATATTGATTCCCTCTTCCCATGTGTATAACCTTACATTTATCATTGTTAAACCTCATCTGCCACCTTTCAGCCCAAGTTTCCAACTTATCCAGATCCATCTGTAGCAGAATACTATCTTCTCTTGTATTAACTGCTTTACATAGTTTTGTATCATCTGCAAATATCGATATTTTACTGTGTAAACCTTCTACCAGATCATTAATGAATATGTTGAAGAGAACAGGTCCCAATACTGACCCCTGCGGTACCCCACTGGTCACAGCGACCCAGTTAGAGACTATACCATTTATAACCACCCTCTGCTTTCTATCACTAAGCCAGTTACTAACCCATTTACACACATTTTCCCCCAGACCAAGCATTCTCATTTTGTGTACCAACCTCTTGTGCGGCACGGTATCAAACGCTTTGGAAAAATCGAGATATACCACGTCCAATGACTCACCGTGGTCCAGTCTATAGCTTACCTCTTCATAAAAACTGATTAGATTGGTTTGACAGGAGCGATTTCTCATAAACCCATGCTGATATGGAGTTAAACAGTTATTCTCATTGAGATAATCCAGAATAACATCCCTCAGAAACCCTTCAAATATTTTAGCAACAATAGAGGTTAGACTTACTGGCCTATAATTTCCAGGTTCACTTTTAGAGCCCTTTTTGAATATTGGCACCACATTTGCTATGCGCCAGTCCTGCGGAACAGACCCTGTCGCTATAGAGTCACTAAAAATAAGAAATAATGGTTTATCTATTACATTACTTAGTTCTCTTAGTACTCGTGGGTGTATGCCATCCGGACCCGGAGATTTATCTATTTTAATCTTATTTAGCCGGTTTCGCACCTCTTCTTGGGTTAGATTGGTGACCCTTAATATAGGGTTTTCATTGTTTCTTGGGATTTCACCTAGCATTTCATTTTCCACCGTGAATACCGTGGAGAAGAAGGTGTTTAATATGTTAGCTTTTTCCTCGTCATCTACAACCATTCTTTCCTCACTATTTTTTAAGGGGCCTACATTTTCAGTTTTTATTCTTTTACTATTGATATAGTTGAAGAACAGTTTGGGGTTTTACTCTCCTTAGCAATGTGCTTCTCTGTTTCCTTTTTGGCAGCTTTAATTAGTTTTTTAGATAAAGTATTTTTCTCCCTATAGTTTTTTAGAGCTTCAATGGTGCCATCCTGCTTTAGTAGTGCAAATGCTTTCTTTTTACTGTTAATTGCCTGTCTTACTTCTTTGTTTAGCCACATTGGGTTTTTCCTATTTCTAGTCCTTTTATTCCCACAAGGTATAAATCGCTTACACTGCCTATTTAGGATGTTCTTAAACATTTCCCATTTATTATCTGTATTCTCATTTCTGAGGATATTGTCCCAGTCTACCAGATTAAGGGCATCTCTAAGCTGTTCAAACTTTGCCTTCCTAAAGTTCAATGTTTTTGTGACTCCCTGACAAGTCCCCCTAGTGAAAGACAGGTGAAACTGCACAATATTGTGGTCGCTATTTCCTAAATGCCCAACCACCTGCAGATTTGTTATTCTGTCAGGTCTATTAGATAGTATTAGGTCTAAAAGTGCTGCTCCTCTGGTTGGATTCTGCACCAATTGTGAAAGATAATTTTTCTTGGTTATTAGCAGAAACCTGTTGCCTTTATGGGTTTCACAGGTTTCTGTTTCCCAGTTAATATCCGGGTAGTTAAAGTCCCCCATAACCAGGACCTCATTATGGGTTGCAGCTTCATCTATCTGCTTTAGAAGTAGACTTTCCATGCTTTCTGTTATATTTGGGGGTTTGTAACAGACCCCAATGAGAATTTTGTTACCATTTTTCCCTCCATGAATTTCAACCCATATGGACTCGACATCCTCATTCCCTTCGCTAATATCCTCCCTTAAAGTGGACTTTAGACAAGACTTTACATAGAGACAAACCCCTCCTCCTCTCCGATTTTTACGATCCTTTCTAAACAGACTGTAACCCTGTAAGTTAACTGCCCAGTCATAGCTTTCATCTAACCATGTCTCGGTTATTCCCACTATGTCAAAGTTACCTGTAGATATTTCTGCTTCTAGTTCTTCCATCTTGTTTGTCAGGCTTCTGGCGTTTGCGAGCATGCAGTTTAGAGGATTTTGTTTTGTTCCAATCTCCTCACTGTGGATTGTTTTAGAAATGTTCTTACCTCCCTTCTGAGTATGTTTTCCTGGGTCGTCTTTGTTCGAGTCTAATGTTTTTCTTCCCGTCCCCTCTTCTTCTAGTTTAACGCCCTCCTGATGAGTGTAGCGAGTCTTCTGGCGAATGTGTGTTTCCCAGGTTTGTTGAGGTGTAGTCCGTCTCTGGCGAGGAGTCCATCATACCAGTAATTCACACCGTGGTCCAGGAATCCAAATCCTTGTTGTCTGCACCATCGTCTTAGCCAGTTGTTTGCATCAAGGATCCTGTTCCATCTCCTGGTGCCATGCCCGTCTACTGGAAGGATAGAAGAAAAAACTACCTGTGCATCCAGTTCCTTTACTTTCTTCCCCAACTCTTCAAAGTCCTTGCAGATTGTCGGTAGGTCCTTCCTTGCCGTGTCATTGGTGCCAACATGTATCAGAAGAAATGGGTGGACGTCCTTGGAGCTGAAGAGCTTTGGTATCCTATCGGTCACATCCTTGATCATCGCACCTGGAAGGCAGCATACTTCTCTTGCAGTTATGTCCGGTCTGCAGATGGCTGCTTCGGTGCCTCTCAGTAGTGAGTCTCCCACCACCACCACTCTTCGTTGCTTCTGCAGGAGGAGCAGATTGGAGGTATTGCCGCACACACAGCTGGGGATCAGCTGACGTTACTGAACCCCAATAACAGAGGAGCGACTGTTGACTGTGCACACAGCACTTCCAGGCACCAACTGGCGGTGTTAGAGCCCAGGGACAGCAGGAGGAGCAGATTGGAGGTATTGCCGCACACACAGCTGGGGATCAGCTGACGTTACTGAACCCCAATAACAGAGGAGCGACTGTTGACTGTGCACACAGCACTTCCAGGCACCAACTGGCGGTGTTAGAGCCCAGGGACAGCAGGAGGAGCAGAGGAACAGAGTGTAGGCCGAAGCCTGATTGGAGCAAGTTGAAAGGGAACCGTTACCCCCCCCCCCAAGACGTTTGTAGCTGAAAGAGCCATCTTGTGCAGCACTAACGATGCAAAAGGAAAAGGTGGTTCTTTTAATTATGCTCCTTGCAAACACCGAAGTAAACACTAAAAATGTGTCCCCTTATACCGTTAAACCGTCCCGGAGGTGCGAATTTCCTTCGTAAAGGGACACAGCACAGCTGTCATTCCTATCCCCTTGGTGCCGTGCGCTGCCTCCTCAGCGTTGTTTTAAGCTGTCACGGAGCCTGCGCTGTTCTGTTAGCCCTTGGCCATGCCCAATTAGCGCTGCCTGTCTTCTGACATAATTTGGTGTCAGGCTGTCACTGCCTGTGCGTCCACGCTGCTCCAGATCCCACCTCGCTGTCTCGTCCAACGTAATCCCACTGCGGGCCTTGGAACCATGGACATGCACAGTGCATATCCTCGACTCTCACTCCCCTCCTTCCCTCTTCTTCAGACTGTGCGGTGTCACGGCCGTGGCATGCTATTAGGGATCAGCTGACGGCGCACAGTCTAAAGAAGGCGGAGGGAAATGAGCGAGAGCCCGAGGGGAAGATATGCACTGCGCATGCCCATGGATCCCAGGCCCACAGTGTGACTCAATCAGAAGACACAGCGAGGCGGGATCTCGGGCAGCGCAGCCGCACAGGCGCAGCCAGCCTGACACCAAATTATGTCAGAAGACAGGCAGCGCAAATAGGGCATGCCCAAGGGATAACAGAACAGCGCAGGCTCCGTGACAGCTTAAAACAACGCTGAGGAGGCAGCGCATGGCACCAAGGGGGTAGGAATGACGGCTGTGCTGCGTCACATTGCGAAGGAAAGTCCCAGCTCCGGGACAGTATAACGGTATCAGTGAACACATTTTATAAGTGTTAAGTTCTGCGTGTGCAAGGAGCTAAAAAAAAAGAGCTACCTTTTCCTTGTGCAGCATTACTGCTGCACAAGATGGCTCTTTCAGTAACAAACGACGGGGGGGGGGGGGACAGGTTCCCTTACATTTAGGTTGTTGTGCCAGCGTGGCGGTCGCAGGACACATTGCCGGCTACACAGCTGGGGATCAGCTGACGTTACTGAAACCCAATAACACTGGGTCGTATGTTTTTACTGTGCAGCCTGCACTTCTGAGCCGCAACTGGCGGTGTTGGAGCCCAGGAATAGCAGTTCAGGTGGTAGAAAGATGAACACAGCAGGAGACCTGGATGACACCCAATTACTTAATCAGGCAGAGGAGTGGCAAATTCCTGCGAGATCCAGGCCTGGTTCATTTTCAGGAAAGTAAGCCGGTCAACGTTATCGGAGGATAGTCGCATGCGACGGTCTGTTAGTACACCACCTGCGGCACTAAAGACACGTTCCGATAAGACACTAGCCGCATGGCAAGCCAGCACCTCCAATGCATACTGGCTTAGCTCTGGCCATGTATCCAGCTTAGAGACCCAAAACTTGAACGGGGAAGAGCCGTCTGGGAGTACAGTAAGAGGGCAAGCCATGTAGTCTGTCACCATCTGACGGAACCGTTGCCTCCTGCTGACTGGAGCCGCCGGTGATGGTGTAGACATTTGGGGCGGGCACACAAAAGTGTGCCAGAGTTGTGCCATACTGGGCTTGCCTTGGGCAGAGGCACTGCTTCTGCTCCCTCTTTGGGCAGAGCCTCCCCCACTTCCTCGACGCACTGAGCTGCTTTGTAAAGCACTAGCAGCACTCCTCTCAGTTGGACAGGAGAAGATGATGGAATTCACCAGTGTGTCGTGGTACTCCCGCAATTTACGCTCCCGGGTCAACGCAGGGATGAGGTTTTGGACGTTGTCCCGGTAGCGAGGATCGAGGAGGGTGAACACCCAATAATCAGGCATGTTGAGAATGTGGTCGATGCGGCGGTCGTTTGTCAGGCACTGCAGCATGAAATCCACCATGTGCTGCAGAGTGCCAACTGGCCCAGAAACGCTGTCCCCTGCTTGAGACATGATCTCTGCCCGCTCGTCATCACCCCACCCTCGCTGTACACACTGACCACTGGACAATTGTGTCGCTCCCTCCTCTGGACGGAGCTCTTCCTCCTCCATTGACTCCTCCTCATCCTCCTCACAAATTGGCCCCTGCGTACCCCTTTGTGAGGAACCACGTGGCGCTGACTCTCCAGAAGCTGATGGAAAAGGTGACTCCTCATCCTCCACCTCTTCCACAACATCATCCCTTAACCCTTGCAAAGTTTGCTGAAGCAGGCAGATAAGGGGGACAGTCATGCTGACTAGTGCATCATCTGCACTTGCCATCCGCGTGGAATAATCAAAAGGACGCAAAACCTGGCAGACGTCCTTCATAGTGGCCCACTCTGTGGTTGTGAAGTCTGATCGGCGCTGACTGCGACTTCTTTGCGCCTGATGCAGCTGGTACTCCATAACTGCTTGCTGCTGCTCACACAACCGCTCCAACATATGTAACGTGGAATTCCACCGGGTAGGTAGGTCACATATGATGCGGTTTTCCGGAAGGCGGAATCGGCGCTGCAGAGCAGCAATGCGGGATCTGGCCAAGCTGGAACGCAGCAAGTGAGCACACTCTAGGCGGACCTTGTGCAGCAGGGCATCAAGATCCGGATAGTCCCTCAGAAAACTCTGCACAACCAAATTGAGCACATGTGCCAGACATGGGATGTGAGTGAGGTTGCCAAGGGCCAAAGCTGCCACCAGATTTCGGCCATTGTCACACACTACCATGCCTGGCTGGAGATTCGCTGGCAGTAACCACACATCGCTCTCCTGCTTGATGGCATTCCAGAGCTCCTGCGCTGTGTGGCTTCGATGCCCCAATGAAACTAGTTTCAAGACGGCCTGCTGACGTTTGGCCACGGCTGTGCTCATGTCGGTCATAGGTAAACGTTCACGGGTCCATGTGGAGGTGGACTGTGACGGATCCTGCAGAGAGGAATCTGAGGAACTGGTGTAAGAGGAGGAGTCGATGCGTACAGACTGGATTCCTGCAATCCTTGGAGTGGGCAAGACACGTCCTGCGCCACTCGCACGATCTGTACCTGGCTCAACAACATTAACCCAATGGGCAGTGAGGGAAACATATTGCCCCTGTCCATGCTGACTGGTCCACGCATCGGTGGTGAGGTGGACCTTGCTACTGACGGCGTTCAGTAGCGCATGTTTTATGTTTGCCTCAACATGCCTGTGCAGGGCAGGGACAGCCTGCCTGCTGAAGTAAAAGCGGCTGGGCACCTTGTACTGTGGGACTGCCAATGCCATCAAGTCACGGAAGCTGTCAGTCTCCACCAGCCTGAACGAGAGCATTTCCAGGGACAACAGTTTGGCAATGCCTGCATTCAGAGCCTGTGCTCGGGGGTGGTTGGCCGAGAATGCCCGCCTTTTCTCCCATGCCTGTACTACCGATGGCTGTAGAGTAGACTGGGAGTGTGAGGATGACTGGGAAGGTGGTGCTGTGGGTGGAATTACACTAGGTCTCTGGACAACAGTGGAGGAAGAGGCAATACGAGATGAAGAGGTGGTAGCTGCCGCTGTTGGTTGGCCTACGTCTTCACTGTGTTTCTGTAACTCCACCGCGTGCCTGGTCCGCACATGTTTCCACATATTTGTGGTATTGAGGTTGCTGACACTTTTACCTCTTTTTACTTTCTGATGACACAGCTTGCATTTGACAAAACAAATGTCATCTGCAACTGTGTCAAAAAAGGACCAGGCACTGCAAGTCTTGGGAGCGCCCTTTTTGGCTTTGGAAAGAGACAGGCTCCTAACGGGTGCCAAAGTGGAGGCTACAGGCTCCGCAGTCTTCCCCCTCCCTCTCCCTCTTTGGCCCGTAAGGGGAAGCTCTTCCTCAGAGCTGCTCCCACCACCTTCCTGTTCCTCACGCCACGATGGGTCAAGGACCTCATCATCTCCACTACCCTCTGCCACCAACTGCTCCTCCTGGGTAGTCTCGGCAGCACAGTACGCATCAGAAAGCGGCACCTGAGTTTCATCATCAGATGCGTACTGCGCTGTGGTCACCGGAGGCACTGGCCCACCTGCCTCTTCAGAGTCAGAGAGAAAAAGCTGTTGGGCATCACTGCACACTGCCTCTTCTTCCATTTCTCCAATGCTGCTTGGCTGGCCCCCTGTTTCCAAGCCAAGAGATTCAGAGAACAGAAGTAGAGACGGCTCCTGTCCTGGGCTCTCTGACTGCCTGGCCAATTTGGCAGGTGGTGAAGAGACAGATGGCTGCTCTCCAGTGCTCTGTGCCTGAGAGGATGTGGCACTAACTGAAGTCGATGCCGAGGCGTTAGCTGCCATCCACCCGACAACGGCTTCAATTTGGTCTTCATGCAGCAGCGGTGCACGGCGCTCTCCGACAAAGCTGCGCATGAAGGACTGTTCCCTGCTGAAACTGAGTGACGACGAGTCACCGGCGCCCGCAGCAGGCACAGAATCACCACGTCCTCTCCCTGCTCCTCTCCCTGCTCCGCGCCCACGCCCACGTGCCTTACTCCCTGCCCTCTTCATCTTGGTTGACAGATAAAGATAAGCAGAAAAGTACTAAGGCCTTAGCGTGCTTATTCCTGAAATGCTCCTCCTAACAGGTGTAAGAAACACTAATGTTGTAAAGTGTGGACTAAACTTTATTATTTTTCAAATGTGGCCTACACAAGTGTTAAGTTGTGTTTGGTGAACTTTACTTTTTTTTTGTGCAGATCGGGCTACAGAGCTAGTTTAAATCACACGGAGACCGTGCAGACAGCCGTAAACGGTGCTGCAAGGCCAAAAAACCCTCCTCTAGGTTATCCTATGTAGTGTTTTTCCACTATTTAGCTGGAGACGGGTGGAAAGACACTAATAGGAATTTTTTTTTTTAAATTTTAAACAGGCTGCACTATTTGAAAAAAAAGGAAATTGTTTTTCAAGGTATGAGGCAGTAACGCACCCTGAGCTGAATCCAACCGGCTATAGCTGCACACAGACTACAGGGCGAGCTGCGCTCACACAGAGACCGTGCAGACAGCCGTAAACGGCGCTGCAAGGCCAAAAAACCCTCCTCTAGGTTATCCTATGTAGTGTTTTTCCACTATTTAGCTGGAGACGGGTGGAAAGACACTAATAGGATTTTTTTTTTTTAAATTTTAAACAGGCTGCACTATTTGAAAAAAAGGAAATTGTTTTTCAAGGTATGAGGCAGTAACGCACCCTGAGCTGAATCCAACCGGCTATGGCTGCACACAGACTACAGGGCGAGCTGGGCTCACACGGAGACCGTGCAGACAGCTGTAAACATAGTAACATAGTAACATAGTTAGTAAGGCCGAAAAAAGACATTTGTCCATCCAGTTCAGCCTATATTCCATCATAATAAATACCCAGATCTACGTCCTTCTACAGAACCTAATAATTGTATGATACAATATTGTTCTGCTCCAGGAAGACATCCAGGCCTCTCTTGAACCCCTCGACTGAGTTCGCCATCACCACCTCCTCAGGCAAGCAATTCCAGATTCTCACTGCCCTAACAGTAAAGAATCCTCTTCTATGTTGGTGGAAAAACCTTCTCTCCTCCAGACGCAAAGAATGCCCCCTTGTGCCCGTCACCTTCCTTGGTATAAACAGATCCTCAGCGAGATATTTGTATTGTCCCCTTATATACTTATACATGGTTATTAGATCGCCCCTCAGTCGTCTTTTTTCTAGACTAAATAATCCTAATTTCGCTAATCTATCTGGGTATTGTAGTTCTCCCATCCCCTTTATTAATTTTGTTGCCCTCCTTTGTACTCTCTCTAGTTCCATTATATCCTTCCTGAGCACCGGTGCCCAAAACTGGACACAGTACTCCATGTGCGGTCTAACTAGGGATTTGTACAGAGGCAGTATAATGCTCTCATCATGTGTATCCAGACCTCTTTTAATGCACCCCATGATCCTGTTTGCCTTGGCAGCTGCTGCCTGGCACTGGCTGCTCCAGGTAAGTTTATCATTAACTAGGATCCCCAAGTCCTTCTCCCTGTCAGATTTACCCAGTGGTTTCCCGTTCAGTGTGTAATGGTGATATTGATTCCCTCTTCCCATGTGTATAACCTTACATTTATCATTGTTAAACCTCATCTGCCACCTTTCAGCCCAAGTTTCCAACTTATCCAGATCCATCTGTAGCATAATACTATCTTCTCTTGTATTAACTGCTTTACATAGTTTTGTATCATCTGCAAATATCGATATTTTACTGTGTAAACCTTCTACCAGATCATTAATGAATATGTTGAAGAGAACAGGTCCCAATACTGACCCCTGCGGTACCCCACTGGTCACAGCGACCCAGTTAGAGACTATACCATTTATAACCACCCTCTGCTTTCTATCACTAAGCCAGTTACTAACCCATTTACACACAATTTCCCCCAGACCAAGCATTCTCATTTTGTGTACCAACCTCTTGTGCGGCACGGTATCAAACGCTTTGGAAAAATCGAGATATACCACGTCCAATGACTCACCGTGGTCCAGCCTATAGCTTACCTCTTCATAAAAACTGATTAGATTGGTTTGACAGGAGCGATTTCTCATAAACCCATGCTGATATGGAGTTAAACAGTTATTCTCATTGAGATAATCCAGAATAACATCCCTCAGAAACCCTTCAAATATTTTACCAACAATAGAGGTAAGACTTACTGGCCTATAATTTCCAGGTTCACTTTTAGAGCCCTTTTTGAATATTGGCACCACATTTGCTATGCGCCAATCCTGCGGAACAGACCCTGTCGCTATAGAGTCCCTAAAAATAAGAAATAATGGTTTATCTATTACATTACTTAGTTCTCTTAGTACTCGTGGGTGTATGCCATCCGGACCCGGAGATTTATCTATTTTAATCTTATTTAGCCGGTTTCGCACCTCTTCTTGGGTTAGATTGGTGACCCTTAATATAGGGTTTTCATTGTTTCTTGGGATTTCACCTAGCATTTCATTTTCCACCGTGAATACCGTGGAGAAGAAGGTGTTTAATATGTTAGCTTTTTCCTTCCTTTTTGCAAGGCCCAAAAACCCCCCTCTAGGTTATCCTATGTAGTGTTTTTCCACAATTTAGCTGGAGACGGGTGGAAAAACACTAATAGGGAATTTTTTTTAAAATTTTTAAACAGGCTGCACTATTTGAAAGAAAGGAAAATTTTTCTCAAGGTATGAGCCAGTAACGAACCCTGAGCTGAATCCAACCGGCTATGGCTGCACCCAGACTACAGGGCGAGCTGGGCTCACACGGAGACCGTGCAGACAGCCGTAAACGGCGCTGCAAGGCCCAAAAACCCCCCTCTAGGTTATCCTATGTAGTGTTTTTCCACAATTTAGCTGGAGACGGGTGGAAAAACACTAATAGGAAATTTGAGAAAAAATGTGCAGCAGGCTGCACTATGAGCAAAAAAGGACAACTGTGTGAGGCAGTGTGAACCCCCCCTGAGCTGAATACAACCGGGTATATGGCTGCACACAGACTACAGAGTGAGCTGCACACACACACACACACAGAGACCTTGCAGAACGCTGTTAAAACAGCGCTGCAAGGCAAGAGCAAGGTGAACAGTGAAGAACACACGGCGTTTTGCTAAATTAGCCTTTGGAAAGGAAAATAAAGCAATTAGCTAACTCAACTGGCCCTCAGTTAGAACACAGCGTCCTGTCCCTAACTGAAATCACAGCAGAGTGAGCGCAAAATGGCGGCAGCGTTTTTTATAGTGCAGAGTGACATCATTTCAGCAGCCAATCACAGCCTTGCCAGTACTTACATGCCCACCATGCTAAACAGGATGTGCCCACACTTCCAATCATTCCTCATTGGTTGCTGCGTTCTGTTTGAATTTTGGGAACTTCCGATTCCGGTATCCGATACGCGGGAAGTATCGGAATTCGGTATCGGAATTCCGATACCGCAAATATCGGCCGATACCCGATACTTGCGGTATCGGAATGCTCAACACTAGTGGTCTGTGATCGCTTCTCTAAGATGGTCCATTTGGTACCCTTGTCTAAATTACCTTCCTCCTCTGATTTGGTGCCATTGTTCTTCTAGCATGTGGTTCGTTTACATGGTATTCCAGAGAATATCGTTTCTGACAGAGGTTCCCAGTTTGTTTCGAGGTTTTGGCGAGCCATTTGTGGTAGGATGGGCATTGACTTGTCTTTTTCCTCGGCTTTCCATCCTCAGACTAATGGCCAGACCGAACGAACCAATCAGACCTTGGAAACATATCTGAGATGCTTTGTTTCTGCTGATCAGGATGACTGGGTGTCCTTTTTGCCTTTGGCTGAGTTCACCCTTAATAATCGGGCCAGCTCGGCTACCTTGGTTTCGCCGTTTTTCTGCAACTCTGGGTTCCATCCTCGTTTCTCTTCAGGGCAGGTTGAGTCTTCAGACTGTCCTGGTGTGGATACTGTGGTGGACAGGTTGCAGCAGATTTGGACTCATGTAGTGGACAATTTGACCTTGTCCCAGGAGAAGGCTCAACGTTTCGCTAATCGCAGACGCTGTGTGGGTCCCCGACTTCGTGTTGGGGATTTGGTTTGGTTATCTTCTCGTCATATTCCTATGAAGGTTTCCTCTCCTAAGTTTAAACCTCGTTTCATTGGTCCGTATAGGATTTCTGAGGTTCTTAATCCTGTGTCTTTTCATCTGACCCTTCCAGACTCTTTTTCCATACATAACGTATTCCATAGGTCATTGTTGCGGAGATACGTGGCACCTATGGTTCCATCTGTTGATCCTCCTGCCCCGGTTTTGGTGGAGGGGGAGTTGGAGTATATTGTGGAGAAGATTTTGGATTCTCGTGTTTCAAGACGGAAACTCCAGTATCTGGTTAAGTGGAAGGGTTATGCTCAGGAAGATAATTCCTGGGTCTTTGCCTCTGATGTCCATGCTCCCGATCTTGTTCGTGCCTTTCATATGGCTCATCCTGGTCATCCTGGGGGCTCTGGTGAGGGTTCGGTGACCCCTCCTCAAGGGGGGGGTACTGTTGTGAATTCTGTGGCAGAGCTCCCTCCTGTGGTCGCAAGTGGTACTTCGGCTGATTCTCTCTGTGAGCTTCCGTTGGTGGAGGAAAGTGGTACTGCGGCTTCTGAGTTTCCTTCCTCAGGTGATGTGGTGAAGTCGTTAGGTGCTGTTCTATTTAACTCCACCTAGTGCTTTGATCCTGGCCTCCAGTCAATGTTCTAGCATTGGACCTGTTTCCTCCTGGATCGTTCCTGTGGCCTGCTGCTCTGCATAGCTAAGTTCTGCTTTGCTATTTTGTTTGCTGTTTTTTCTGTCCAGCTTGTCTATTTGTTTTTTCCTGCTTGCTGGAAGCTCTGGGACGCAGAGGGTGTACCTCCGTGCCGTTAGTTCGGTACGGAGGGTCTTTTTGCCCCCTTTGCGTGGTTTTTGTAGGGTTTTGTGTTGACCGCAAAGTTACCTTTCCTATCCTCGCTCTGTTCAGAAAGTTGGGCCTCACTTTGCTAAATCTATTTAATCTCTACGTTTGTCTTTTCATCTTAACTCACCGTCATTATATGTGGGGGCTGCCTTTTCCTTTGGGGTATTTCTCTGAGGCAAGGTAGGCTTATTTTCTATCTTCAGGCTAGCTAGTTTCTCAGGCTGTGCCGAGCTGCATAGGGAGCGTTAGGCGCAATCCACGGCTGCCTCTAGTGTGGTTGGAGAGGATTAGGGATTGCGGTCAGCAGAGTTCCCACGTCTCAGAGCTCGTTCTATGTTTTTGGGTTATTGTCAGGTCACTGTATGTGCTCTGACCTCTATGTCCATTGTGGTACTGAATTATCTTATCATAACACTAGCCCTAGCCCTAACCCTAGCCCTAACACTAGCCCTAACCCTAGCCCTAATGGGAAAATGGAAATAAATACATTTTTTTAATTTTTCCCTAACTAAGGGAGTGATGAAGGGGGGTTTGATTTACTTTTATAGCCAGTTTTTTAGCGGATTTTTATGATTAGCAGCCGTCACACATTGAAAGACGCTTTTTATTGCAAAAAATATTTTTTGCGTTACCACATTTTGAGAGCTATAATTTTTCCATATTTTGGTCCACAGAGTCATGTGAGGTCTTGTTTTTTGCGGGACGAGTTGACGTTTTTATTGGTAACATTTTTGGGCACGTGACATTTTTTGATCGCTTTTTATTTCGATTTTTGTGAGGAACAATGACCAAAAACCAGCTATTCATGAAATTCTTTCGGGGGAGGCGTTTATACCGTTCCGCGTTTGGTAAAATTGATAAAGCAGTTTTATTCTTCGGGTCAGTATGATTACAGCAAAACCTCATTTATATCATTTTTTTATGTTTGGCGCTTTTATACGATAAAAACTATTTTACAGAAAAAATTATTATTTTTGCATCGCTTTATTCTCAGGACTATAACTTTTTTATTTTTTTGTTGATGATGCTGTTTGGTGGCTCGTTTTTTGCGGGACAATATGACGTTTTCAGCGGTACCATGTTATTTATATTTGTCATTTTGATCGCGTGTTATTCCACATTTTGTTCGGCAATATGATAATAAAGCGTTGCTTTTTGCCTCGTTTTTTTTTTTTCTTACGGTGTTTACTGAAGGGGTTAACTAGTGGGCCAGTTTTATAGGTCGGGTCATTACGGATGCGGCGATACTAAATACGTGTACTTTTATTGTTTTTTTTTTATTTAGATGAAGAAATGTATTTATGGGAATAGTATATATATTTTTTTCATTATTTAGGAATATTTTTTTAAATTTTTTTTTACACATTTGGAAAAAAATGTTTTAACTTTTTTATTTTGTCCCAGGGGGGGACATCACAGATCGATGATCTGACAGTTTGCACAGTACTCTGTCAGATCACCGATCTGCCTTAGAGCACTGCAGGTGTTATGAACTGGTGGTTTAGGAGCAACATGGGACGAGCTCTGAAGGAGGTGGTATCTGTACTGACCGCAAACCCTGAACCTAGCAGCGCAACTAGAAATAGCCGTGGGGGGTACCTGACGCTCCCTAGACCCCTCGGCACAGCCTAAGATCTAACTTCCCCTAAAGACAGAAACAGGAAACCTATCTTGCCTCAGAGAAAATCCCCAAAGGAAAGATAGCCCCCCACAAATATTCATGGTGAAAGGAGAGGGAAATAACACACGCAGAAATTAAATCAGATTTTAGCATAGGAGGCCATACTAGCTAGATAGATAGGACAGGACAGGATACTGTGCGGTCAGTATAAAAACTACAAAAAATCCACACAGAGTTTACAAAAATCTCCACACCTGACTAAAAGTGTGGAGGGTAAATCTGCTTCCCAGAGCTTCCAGCTAACAGAATAAATCTATACTGACAAGCTGGACAAAACATAGAATGCACAGAACAATAAAGTCCACAACATGTGGACAGAAAAAAGCAAAGAAAGGACTTATCTTTGCTGAACTGGTCAGGATATCAGGGAAATCCAAGCAGAGATGTGAATCCAACCAGGAACCATTGACAAGTGGCACTGGCTGAAGGGAAGGGCCAGGCATAAAAGCCGAGCAGAAAGACAATCAGTGGAAGCAGCTGCAGACTGCTAAATCCAAAGAGCAGCCATTCCACTTAAAACCACCGGAGGGAGCCCAAGAGCAGAACTCACAAAAGTGCCACTTACAACCACCGGAGGGAGCCCAAGAGCGGAATTCACAACATGCAGGCTTCACAGTGCCTGCTCTGAGCAGGCTCTGTGAAGCCGCCTCCCTCCCTGCAGGACCCGGTTCCTCGGCCATCTTGGATCCGGGCCTGGAGCAGGCAGGGAGGGAGGTAAGAGACCCTCGCAGCAACGTGATCACATCCCTGCGCGATGCTTCCCTGTAGTGCCGGCACATTGCGATCATCTTTGATCGTGGTGTGCTGGGGGTTAATGTGCCGGGGGCGGTCCGTGACCACTCCTGGCACATAGTGCCGGATGTCAGCTGCGATAGGCAGTTGACACCCGGTCGCGATCGGCGGCGATCCCCCCGTGAGCGCTGCCGATCGCATATGATGTACTATCCCATCGGTTGTCATAGGGGCCCACCCCACCTCGACGGGATAGTACGTCTAATGTCAGAAAGGGGTTAAAAACGCATGCGTTTTTTGCATGCGTTTTGCCGCGTTTTGCCGCCGCATGCGTCTTTTCTATGCATGCGTTGTGTTGCAGAAATGCAACATGTAGTAATTTCTAGCGGCGTTTTTTTGCCGCAAGAAAACCTATTGCTGTCTATGTAAACGCATGCATTTTTAAGCACATGCGTTTGCATGCGTTTTAATAGAAAAACACAAGAATACACACTGATAAGCCAACCCCAAACCCTAACCCTAAGGGATCCTAACCCTAACCCTAGCTATTTCTGTTTAAAGTGGGTTTTCTTGTTGATTTTGATGATTGACAGCTGTCAGACACTTCTCATGATGCGTTTTAAAAATGCAAACGCAGGAAAAAACGCATATAAACGCATCAAAACGCTGCGTTTGTATTAAAACATGCATCGTTTTAACGCGTTTACATGCGTTTTTTTCACCACATGCGTTTGCGTTTAAAACGCTGTGTTTTTAAACGCAAATGTGAAACCAGCCTAAGCATACATTTTTTTGCAAAAAACGTATCAACCAAATACCCTGTTTTTTACATATTTTTACTAGCACTTGCGCATTACTGTGATTTTTTGAAGCTGAGTGTATTTGGTTCTACTATGCTCTTTTGTGTCTTCAGGTTTACTGGTGGTGTGTGAATATGTTCCTACATACTTGTTCACTGTGCAAGTAGCCCATGTGTTCCTGTTTCCATACTTTTTCTCTTGTGTCTACAAGACTAGGGAGTTACCCACCACTCCTCTTGGGCTATCTGCACAAAAGCTGTTCCACTCAGCATATCCACATGAACTTTTCCTCTCTGAACCCTGTTCACACAGGTAATATACAGATAATCAGGTTTTTAAATACATCAGAAAGGGATTGCATACATCAGTTAGGACTTCTCTTATATGGGTATACCTTGACGTTTGGTGGAGCAGCTTAGTATACATATTTTGTAAAAAAACGTATCAACCAAATACCCTGTTTTTTACATCTTTTTCCTAGCACTTGCGGGTTACTGTGATTTTTTGAAGCTGTTTTTGGTTCTGCTTTGCTCTTTTGTGTCTTCAGTTTTTTTTGGTGGTGTGTGAACATGTTCCTACAGACTTGTTCACTGTGCAAGCAGCCCATGTGTTCCTGTTTCCATAATTGTTCTCTTGTGTCTACAAGACTAGGGAGTTACCTACCACTCCTCTTGGGCTATCTGCACAAAAGCTGTTCCACTCAGCATGTCCACATGGACTTTTCCTCTCTAAACCCTTTTCACACAGGTAACATACAGATGATCAGGTTTCTAAATACATCAGATAGGGATTGCATACATCAGTTAGGACTGCTCTGATATGGGTGTAACTTGACGTTTGGTGGAGCAGCTTAGTATACATTTTTTGCAAAAAACGTATCAACCAAATACTCTGTTTTTTATATCTTTTTACTAGCACTTGCGGATTACTGTGATTTCTTGAAGCTGAGTGTTTTTGGTTCTACTATGCTCTTTTGTGTCCTCAGGTTTCTTGGTGGTGTGTGAACATGATCCTACAGACTTGTTCATTGTGCAAGTAGCCCATGTGTTCCTGTTTCCATAAATGTTCTCTTGTGTCTACAAGACTTGGGAGTTACCCACCACTCCTCTTGAGCTACAGTTAGGGCCAGAAATATTTGGACAGTGACACAATTTTCGCGAGTTGGGCTCTGCATGCCACCACATTGGATTTGAAATGAAACCTCTACAACAGAATTCAAGTGCAGATTGTAACGTTTAATTTGAAGGGTTGAACAAAAATATCTGATAGAAAATGTAGGAATTGTACACATTTCTTTACAAACACTCCACATTGTAGGAGGTCAAAAGTAATTGGACAAATAAACATAACCCAAACAAAATATTTTTATTTTCAATATTTTGTTGCAAATCCATTGGAGGCAATCACTGCCTTAAGTCTGGAACCCATGGGCATCACCAAACGCTGGGTTTCCTCCTTCTTAATGCTTTGCCAGGCCCTTACAGCCGCAGCCTTCAGGTCTTGCTTGTTTGTGGGTCTTTCCGTCTTAAGTCTGGATTTGAGCAAGTGAAATGCATGCTCAATTGGGTTTAGATCTGGAGATTAACTTGGCCATTGCAGAATGTTCCACTTTTTGGCACTCATGAACTCCTGGGTAGCTTTGGCTGTATGCTTGGGGTCATTGTCCATCTGTACTATGAAGCGCCATCCAATCAACTTTGCAGCATTTGGCTGAATCTGGGCTGAAAGTATATCCCGGTACACTTCAGAATTCATCCGGCTACTCTTGTCTGCTCTTATGTCATCAATAAACACAAGTGACCCAGTGCCATTGAAAGCCATGCATGCCCATGCCATCACGTTGCCTCCACCATGTTTTACAGAGGATGTGGTGTGCCTTGGATCATGTGCCGTTCCCTTTCTTCTCCAAACTTTTTTCTTCCCATCATTCTGGTACAGGTTGATCTTTGTCTCATCTGTCCATAGAATACTTTTCCAGAACTGAGCTGGCTTCTTGAGGTGTTTTTCTGCAAATTTAACTCTGGCCTGTCTATTTTTGGTATTGATGAATGGTTTGCATCTAGATGTGAACCCTTTGTATTTACTGTCATGGAGTCTTCTCTTTACTGTTGACTTAGAGACAGATACACCTACTTCACTGAGAGTGTTCTGGACTTCAGTTGATGTTGTGAACGGGTTCTTCTTCACCAAATTAAGTATGCGGCGATCATCCACCACTGTTGTCATCCGTGGACGCCCAGGCCTTTTTGAGTTCCCAAGCTCACCAGTCAATTCCTTTTTTCTCAGAATGTACCCAACTGTTGATTTTGCTACTCCAAGCACGTCTGCTATCTCTCTGATGGATTTTTTCTTTTTTTTCAGCCTCAGGATGTTCTGCTTCACCTCAATTGAGAGTTCCTTTGACCGCATGTTGTCTGCTCACAGCAACAGCTTCCAAATGCAAAACCACACACCTGGAATCCACCCCTGACCTTTTAACTACTTCATTGATTACAGGTTAACGAGGGAGACGCCTTCAGAGTTAATTGCAGCCCTTAGAGTCCATTGTCCAATTACTTTTGGTCCCTTGAAAAAGAGGACGCTATGCATTACAGAGCTATGATTCATAAACCCTTTCTCCGATTTGGATGTGGAAACTATCATATTGCAGCTGGGAGTGTGCACTTTCAGCCCATATTATATATATAATTGTATTTCTGAACATGTTTTTG
Source organism: Ranitomeya imitator (assembly GCF_032444005.1). Classification (NCBI taxonomy): domain Eukaryota; kingdom Metazoa; phylum Chordata; class Amphibia; order Anura; family Dendrobatidae; genus Ranitomeya; species Ranitomeya imitator. Next base: position 223,197,205 of record NC_091282.1, read on the forward strand.
TAAACAGCTAAAATAACAAAACTTGTGTCACTGTCCAAATATTTCTGGCCCTAACTGTAACTGCACAAAAGCTGTTCCACTCAGCATGTCCACATGGACTTTTTCTCTCTGAGCCCTGTTCACACAGGTAATATACAGATGAGCCTAAAATATAACATTTAATAAATATTAATTAAAAAAACTATACAACACAACATATAACAACAAACTCGTACATTGACCACAAAGGTCAATCGGACAAGGAACCGATAAACAGTCCAAAGAGAAATATTCAGTAGTCAGATTGGTACCCTACACAGCCTTCAGGATTACTGTTACAACATGCACCTTATCAGGTAAAGCAGAGGAACCAAATATATAGATACAAAGGTGTGCTACTGTTATTCACAAAAAATATTTCTTAAAGCTATCTATGAGGTGAAAAAACAACACCGCTGGTTATCACCAATAAGATGCCTTAAATACACGGGGGTGCACATAAAGTTATTGAAATGATCTCACCCAATTATGATGGTACCGCATACTGAAAACATGTTCCCCATGTCTGGATAAGAGTCCTATGGATCAAATTCAATCCATCTTGGATCCGTTGGACTCAAAGACCACCTCCTGCGTTCTGGACCACCTCCCTACGCGTTTCTTCTCAGAAAAGAATCATCAGGGGACAGGGTAGTCAGTCCGTGGTCAGGAATTGAAGGAGTGCTCAACCGAGACAAAAAATCTCCAGGGAGCCACATGGACTTTTCCTCTCTAAACCCTGTTCACACAGGTAATATACAGATGATCAGGTTTCTAAATACATCAGATAGGGATTGCATACATCAGTTAGGACTGCTCTGATATGGGTATAACTTGACGTTTGGTGGAGCAGCTTGGTATACATTTTTTGCAAAAAACGTGTCAACCAAATACCCTGTTTTTTACATCTTTTTACTAGCACTTGTGGATTACTGTGATTTTTTGAAGCTGAGTGTTTTTGGTTCTTTTGTGTCTTCAGGTTTCTTGGTGGTGTGTGAACATGTTCCTACAGACTTGTTCACTGTGCAAGCAGCCCATGTGTTCCTGTTTCCATTGTCATTACCAGTTGGCTGTAGTGACCAGTTCATTATGTCCAACTCATATTTCTGGAGACACGTACCTGTAAATTAGGCAGGCTCTCATTAATACAGAAATGCCAAACATGTGGGTGCTAGTTGTGGTTTAGGCACACTAGGGCTCAGAAGGGAGGGGGGCATTTAGATTTGGAAGCAGCAAATTTGCTCAATTTCTTTTTGGGGCAAGGAGCCATTTCACTTTTCCAGACCCTTTATCCTACCAGTAATATAGAAGCCCAAACTATTTCTTTTAACAGATGATGGATCTGAGTGGGGACTTGTATTTTTATGGATTGAGTTGAAGCTTTTATTGGGAATATTTGACATAACATTTAGGATCACATTTATATGGCGTTCTGTGATAAGCATTTACATCTGGGTTTCGTTCTAAATCTTCGAGTCATGTGACTCGAGTCATGTGTATAAGTATATAAGGGGACAATACAAATATCTCGCTGAGGATTTGTTTATACCAAGGAAGGTGACGGGCACAAGGGGGCATTCTTTGCGTCTGGAGGAGAGAAGGTTTTTCCACCAACATAGAAGAGGATTCTTTACTGTTAGGGCAGTGAGAATCTGGAATTGCTTGCCTGAGGAGGTGGTGATGGCGAACTCAGTCGAGGGGTTCAAGAGAGGCCTGGATGTCTTCCTGGAGCAGAACAATATTGTATCATACAATTATTAGGTTCTGTAGAAGGACGTAAATCTGGGGATTTATTATGATGGAATATAGGCTGAACTGGATGGACAAATGTCTTTTTTCGGCCTTACTAACTATGTTACTATGTTAGATAAAATCCCCAATGATCCATTCACTATGATGAGGCAGCAGAGTTAGGCTGCCGTCACACTAGCAGTATTTGGTCAGTATTGTACCTCAGTATTTGTAAGCCAAAACCAGGAGTGGGTGATAAATGCAGAAGCGGTGAATATGTTTCTATTATACTTTTCCTCTAATTGTTCCCCTCCTGGTTTTGGCTTACAAATACTGATGTAAAATACTGACCAAATACTGCTAGTGTGACAGTAGCCTTACTGTTGACTCTGTCTGGCCTCTGTTCAGCGGTGTCCTCCTATTCAGAAGTGCACAAAACTGTGTCTGACGACACTTTTATGCAATCTTTAAAAAATAACACCGTCCTTTGGTGTCCACAGTGCTTCCATCTGTCTAATTTTAGGGAATCTTCCCCCGGAGGTTATGTCTGAGTCATGTATTTCAGAGATTTACATGGAAATCCCAATGTAAGCACCTAGAGTAGAGTGCAGGATAAATGTGAGCCAAGCCTTTCTGCGATCTTTGGGAGGGAGAATGAAAAAATCAGCAGCATGTGAAAAATTGGTTTTATTTATTTTTTTACCCCATTTTTTGTGCAGTATAAGGGATTAGGTGACTTTATTCTTCGGGTCGGTTCGATTAAAGTGATACCAGATTTATATTGGATTTTTATGTTTGGCTGCTGTCACACACTAAAATATGCTTTTTAAACTAGTTTTTGCATCAAAATATCTAGACAGCTATAATTTTTCTTATTTCGACCTACAGAGTCATGGGAGGGCTTATTTTTTGAGGGAGGAGTTGACAATTTTAATGGTACTATTTTCAGACACATGACTATTTTTATCACTTTCTATTCAGATTTTTGTGAGACAGAATGTTAGGCATTGGGATTTTCCCACTGCGTGGGATATATCCAAAGCATTATCTGCTCCTGTGGTCTCCCATTCAGGTCCAGCTGAGGCGGGTGCTGCTCAGCCTTGTGATACTCTTGCAGGTACTGCTGGTACTTCAGCCAAGTCTATGGAAATATGCGAGAGGCAGGTGCAGCCTGACGCTTAGGAGTCAAAGTCCAGAGTTAACCCGACTGAGCATGTCCGTGATGTGGCGTCTGCTCATTGGTGGTTGGACATTTGCTGCTCTGGTGAGGTGATGAGAAAATAATCGCTGAACTGCTCTGCCTGCTAGAACAACACTGGGTCTATCTGATAAAACATCACATGACACGTTGCTTGTCTGAAAAATAAAACTGTGCTGTATTCACAGTCTGCAAATCCAGTGTCCACAGTTTTGATGTCACTAGTAGTGTTGAGCGATACCGTCCGATACTTGAAAGTATCGGTATCGGATAGTATCGGCCGATACCCGAAAAATATCGGATATCGCCGATACCGATATCCGATACCAATACAAGTCAATGGGACATCAAGTATCGGAATGTATCCTCATGGATCCCAGGGTCTGAAGGAGAGGAAACTCTCCTTCAGGCCCTGGGATCCATATTAAAGTGTAAAATAAAGAATTAAAATAAAAAATATTGTTATATTCACCTCTCCGGCGGCCCCTGGACATCAGCGGGAGGATCCGGCGTCCGGCACGGCTTCTTTCTTCAAAATGCGCGCCTTCAGGACCTGTGGAATGACGTCCCGGCTTCTGATTGGTCGCGTGCCGCCCATGTGACCGCCACGCGACCAATCAGAAGCCGCGACGTCATTCCTCAGCTAAAGTCCTAGAATGAGCGCCTTCTAGGACCTGAGGAATGACGTCGCAGGCTTCTGATTGGTCGCGTGGCGGTCACATGGGCGGCACGCGACCAATCAGAAGCCGGGACGTCATTCCACAGGTCCTGAAGGCGCGCATTTTGAAGAAAGAAGCCGTGCCGGACGCCGGATCCTCCCGCTGATGTCCAGGGGCCGCCGGAGAGGTGAATATAACAATATTTTTTATTTTAATTCTTTATTTTACACTTCCGATACCGATACCCGATATCACAAAAATATCGGATCTCGGTATCGGAATTCCGATACCGCAAGTATCGGCCGATACCCGATACTTGCGGTATCGGAATGCTCAACACTAGTCACTAGTGCTGCAGCCAATCAGGGAGCTCAGCAGCTAATTCTCTGTAGCGCTATTGCCATAATGTCAGAGATGCAAACAATAATAGACATCGGGTGTAGCAGCAGTATGTGTTCTTCTACAGAAAACTGCAGAGGGGGAACAGGGGTAAGTTTTGAATTGTATATGTGTATATACAGCCACTGGCAAAAATTATGTAATCGCCGGCCTTGGAGGATGTTCACTCAGTTGTTTTAATTTTGTAGAAAAAAGCAGATCACAGACATGGCAAAAAACTAAAGTCATTTCAAATGGCAACTTTCTGGCTTTAAGAAGCACTAAAAGAAATGAAGAACAAAAAATGTGGTAGTCAGTAATGGTTCCTTTTTTTTAACCAAGCATAGGGGAAAAATTATGGAGTCACTCAATTATGAGGGAAAAATTAAGCGGCTGAAAGTTTTTCACTTTGAAAGTTTGGAGTGCTGCCTTCATTTTTCTACTGTCTAAATTGGGCAAGTATTGGACTGTTTGCCTAGGAGCCTGGCACCCACCTGAATTTATTGTGCTATTCCCTTTTCTCTGATATATATATATATATATATATATTACAGTGGGTACGGAAAGTATTCAGACCCCTTTAAATTTTTCACTCTTTGTTTCATTGCAGTCATATGTCAAATTCAAAAAAGTTCATTTTTTTCACATTAATGTATCCCATCTTGACTGAAAAAAACAGAAATGTAGAAATTTTTGTAAATTTAATAAAAAAGAAAAACTGAAATATCACATGGTCAATTCAGACCCTTTGCTCAGTATGGGCAAAACTTTTTTTTTATCTTAGTTTTACTAATGCTTGCCTCCAGGTACGGACTGGGGCTGAAATTTAGCCCTGGCATTTGAAATCACACAGGCCCACGTTGTCCCCCTCCACCAAGAACCAAATGGGATATATCACTAATATTACCCTGGATGAAGGAAAGATTTACTTCAAGACCAATATTTCTAATGATACTAGTGGCCTGCTGGGGTAAGTGACGGAGTCAGCAACTTTGTGATCCATCACAACTCTTAGCAGTATGGGAATCTTGAGAACACCAATTCTGGTAATAAGGTAGCAGACAAGGCAGTCCATGACTAGAGAGGCCCTCCTGGCATTTGTCAGAATTGCCAGATGGCCCTTCCGGTCCTGCTTGCCTCTTAACAGCTTCCATGTTCCTAGGTACAACTCCAGTGCTGCTTTCTTTGCTTCTGTTCCATGCACTCACATTAAGGTTATCCTTTCAGGTCCTGCAGCCATGCTGAACAGAATGAAGTGGGTGGTCTGATGTCCAGGTCACAAGATGCAGTAAAAAGCAGAGTTGGAGCAACAAAGAACAGCACAGCGCGCCTCCTTCCCCACCCTGTCTCTATGTTACCTCACTGCAGCTCGTGATCAGGACATCAGACCGCGGCCACCAACTTCATCCTGTCTAGAGTGGCGGCAGTGATTTTAGAAGTGCAGCGTGATCGTGTGCACAAGGCAAGCTGATGCTGCCTGGTGTGCTGGCTGCAGAAGACAACATGGAATGCCTGCTGATAGCGTGAAGGGGGCGCCAGATTGAGTGGCCCACTAAAAGGACCAGCCGATGTGGTATTTGCCAGAAATGCCAGATGACCAGTCCCACCCTGCTCTAGTGCAAGACATGCAATAATGTCTTTATATGTTAAGGAGATAAAATTGCTAAGATTTCAATTGTGACCTACTATTTATTCTTAAAAGGACTCAAAATATATTAGTCATATGATCCAAAATATGGCATGCGCATTAATAATGTATCCACACTAATTAAAACTGCAGAAGTCAGCCTTGCTAAATTTACTTCTGTCCTTACTTTTTCAGCATCTTACTACATTATGGACTCTAAATAGAGTTACATTATATTATATTGATATTATATTGATATACCGTGGTGTTATCTATATTTTTGTCTCATGTGCAATAAAAGTGTTTGCTATGTCTTATCGGTCCTTTTGACTGATAACGATAAAGTTGGTCTGTAAACAAGTAAAGAAACTTTAACGCCTTAACATAAATTCCCCAGATAATAAAAACCTAATTCTTTCACTTCACCTACAAAGGATGTTCACTAATTAAATAATATTGCTATGGGATTATCTCAAGTCTCAAAGTCAACAGCGCGCTTCGATCCACTTCACTGTGTTTCTTATCATTAGCATTAATCTAAATGATGTGGACTGAATTGTTTCAGCAATGCAATAATTTAAATAAAATATTATTTCTACTTTTATGGGAAATAAGTTTTTGTTCTCATGTGAGGAAACTTTTTTGCGTTTCCCTAGAAGTTTGTTGATTACACATTTAACACTGATGTCACAGGAAACATTGCCTAATGTTCTTAAACTGAAACACAATTACTGTAGTCATATATCTAAACCCATGCATGTAGCTGTGACAGCCAGAATGAAAGCAGCAATTGCTCACATTGCCAGCTACATTCATAAAATTGGTTTGTGTTACAAATCTCTCTATGAGTACTACCAATGCATTTCTTTCATATACTCAGGTTGATTTTCCCTAATATTGTAATGTTAAGTTACAAATATTCGGTAATAATGGCTATATCAAACAGCCATATAGTATGTGGTCATTGTAACAGTATATCTTGTCTATGTGTAAAAGATGTTCAAAGAAATTTTGACAAATGTATTAAATCTACCAGTTTTAAAATATTAAAATAAAAGAATGATAATAAATACATTTACCATTACCCTGTCCATAAAAGTCTATTCTATCAAATTGAAAATGTATTTAAAATATTGAAAACAGAAATTAAAATAAAAAAATATAATTAAATTTGTGATTTTCAACCATCACAGTTCCTCCACAAAATGCAATAAGAATGCAAAAAAATCCTTCACACAGCTCAACCAACAGAAAAATAAAAAGTTACTGGTCTGGAAATACATTTTTTTATACAAATCATAGAAATTTTTTCATTACTAAATCTAACAAAAAAACTGCCGTATATAGTCGAGTATAAGCCGAGATTTTCAGCCCATTTTTTTGGGCTGAAAGTCCCCCTCTCGGCTTATACTCGAGTCATACCCAGGTGTCGGCAGGGAAGGAGGTCTAATTATGCTCACCTGCTCCCGGCGCAGTCCCTGCAGGTCCCTGGTTCCCCGGCGCCGCAGCTTCTTCCTGTACTGAGCTTTCACATGGTATCGCTCATTACAGTAATGAATATGCAGCTCCACCTCCCATAGGGGTGGAGCCGCATATTCATTACTGTAATGAGCGGTAACGGTGACCGCTCAATACAGGAAGAAGCTGCGGCGCCGAGGAATCAGGGACTGCACAGTGGCAGGAGCAGGTGAGTATAATGGGGAGGAGGAGCGCTGCGTGATAGTCACCTCTCCTCGTTCCGGGCGCCTCTCCATCTTCAGTGTCTTCTGCAGTGATGCTCAGGTCAGAGGGCGCGGTGACGTGGTTAGTGCACGCCCTCTGTCTGAACGTCAGTGCAGAAGACACTGAAGATGGAGCGGTGCCAGAACATGGAATAGGTGAATATTGAAAGTGCCGTAGGCCTGAGCGACAGAGAGGTGAGTATGTGATGGGGCAAATATCTATATGGAGCATCTTATGGGGCCATAACATTTGTGCAGCACTATATGGGGCAGTTGTCTGTATGGAGCATCTCATGGGGCCATAACGTTTGTGCAGCATTATATGGGGCAAGTGTCTGTATGGAGCATCTTATGGGGCCATAATCAAATGTTTTTGCAGCACTATATGGGGCAAATATCTTTATGCAGCATCTTATGGGGCCATAATTAACGTTTGTGGAGCATTATATGGGGCAAGTGTCAGTATGGAGCATCTTATGGGGCCATAATCAAGGTTTGTGCAGCACCATATAGGGATATTATCTTTATGGAGCCTCTTATGGGGCAATAATCAACATTTGTTCAGCATTATATTGGTCAAATGTGTCTATGGAGCATCTTATGGGGCCATAATTAACCTTTATGCAGGATTATATGGGGAATATTTTAATATGGAGCATCTTAAGGGGCCATCATGAACTTTATGGAGCATTATATGGGGCTCCTGATTCAATATGGATATTCAAAAACACTTAACCTACTGATGTCTCAATTAATTTTACTTTTATTGGTATCTATTTTTACTTTTGACATTTACCTGTAGCTGCTGCATTTTCCACCCTAGGCTTATACTTGAGTCATTAAGTTTTCCAGGTTTTTTGAGGGAAAATTAGGGGGGTTGGGTTATACTCGGGTCGGCTTATACTCAAGTATATACGGTAAATGCCGAGGCTTTGGCATCTTTAAAGACACTTCCCAGACATTTTAGATCCTTTCACGGATCTGATCACAGTGGTTTGAAGGTGCGGGGGATTGATAGAATCCACGGTGGAATCAGGGGTGGTAATTTGAATCAAATCCTCGCACAGCTTGAGTGTAGGTGGATCGCCACTCTTGACACTATGACCCCTAAGGGGCTTAATGAGAAGCTATCGTTTGCCTCTTTTTTGTAGTGGCCGGGTTTGTCCTTTTTGTTATTGCAGACCCTGTGTTCCTCCTCTGTCCTTGTCCGCTATGCCGCAGATTCCCTGTTCTCTATACTTTTTGATAGTGTTTTCCCACCCTAGTTTTTAAATGTTTTGTTCTAACTGTTGTGTTGTTTCTTAGTTTTTAGTGGTCATATATTTTCTTGCCCCACAAGCTGGCACACGCTCCTCAAGGACAATACTGTTCTTCCCTATACTGCACAAGATGAGTAAAAATGCTGATGTCCTACTATGTTTGAATATTCAAGACGGATTCATCATACATCCTGGGAGTCGGTACATGCCATTTTTCGTGACAATATCATCTCATCTCTACTGCATATAGTGATCCCACAGGCTCGGTGTTTTCCAGGACGGTTGCGTGATGGTTTTAATCGATATTTATATATACCATGTCATATTTTAAATTTTGCACTTTGTCACTTTACTATGTGCCCAATGTACATTCTAGTTAGGCTCTTTGCCATTTGTATACTTTTTAATATTTTTATGTTTGCCGGTATTTTCGTATATTGTATGCACTCATGTATTTCCGCGGTTTTTGCCATAAGATTCGCATACTGCTTTCTCTTTTCTGAATATTCCTATTGAGTATCACTCACCTTCACTTTCACATTGTGCTTTGCTCATTATTATTTTTTAGCACACCAATCATGGCGCCGCCCGTGTCTTCATTAACATGGCTGCCGTTGTGTGCACGTGCATCTCGATCTGCCTGCTCCTGTGGCTGTCTAATGTGACGATGTGCGCATGCTTCCTGACGTCACTATTGAGTATCACTCACCTTTCACTTTCACATTGTGCATCGCTCATTACTATTTTTTAACACACTAACCATGGTCGCCACCCGCTTCTTCATCAACATGGCTGCCGTTGTGCGCACGTGCATCTCGATCGGCGCAGTGCCTGCCTGTCTCTGTGGTTATCTAATGTGACGATGTGCGCATGCCTCCTGACGTCACTAGGCAAGATTTTGCCCGCATGCACACATCGTACTGATGGCCGCAGTGTGAGATGGTCACTTCCGGTGTGTGCTTTTCGATGCGCGTGCGCTGCATTTGTCGGCAATTGGGGGCATTAGTATTTAAACCCTGGGGACACAACACACACTTTTCCCCTTCTTGAAGAAGCACCTACGCGAAACACACGTCAAGGGGTCGCAGCGGGAGGACCTAATTTACATCTACTATTATGGGTGAGTTGTAGCCTACCCTCGGGACATGTAGGGGTATTGGGGACTTGCCTTTTTGGTAGCGCCCATGGGATCTATGCATAGTACCTATACTTTTTACCCATTAGGGTTTCATTACCCCCATGTACCATTTTTGATTAGGGTTTGCTATATTCACCCTTAGTTATTTCATCTGCATTACTGGTCGCTTTCTCCTGCTGCGCTAGCAGGTTCCCTCTATTTATCCTCTTCTTTTGTGTTTAGCCTTATGATTTGGCTGTTATTGTTTATAATTGTATTTGTATCAATAAACTGGTTTTGATTTTATTTCACTCTCTTGGTGTTCTTTGTACTCCATGTTCTCTGGTGTTGGTGTATTTTGGGAGTATTACACTATCCGACATACTTTGCTATATATATATGTATTTATGCAGGGAGCAGGGCTATTGCCTTTCTCGGCCTTGGTATTTTTCTGTATTTGTTTTGATTTTTGTTTACCGCTTAAGAATTGTTGAGTGGGCAATCATATAGTGCTGTCTATGTCTGCTTTGATTAGACTGTCCTCGATATTTTGGGGTTTCTTGGTGCATATGATGGCTGATGATTTGAATGCATCAATGGAAGGGTAAGATTGATGTAGAAGTGGCCAATGGCTGTGGATGATCATAAGGATTTTGGGCATGAGGGGGTGACATGTATGAACAAAGGGTATACGTTCAGGCTTATTATCCTGGGTGCGTGTTGGTGGCGTGGTCAGAGTCCTGTTTCTTTCTTGTTCAAGTAGTTCGGGAGGATAGTGCCTAGCTCTGAATTTAACAGACATATCTTGTTATCTGATGGGGAGCAAGGTTTTGGCAGATACTATTCTTGAGTCGCTTTGAAATTATGATCTGGGCAAGCTGTTCTTGGTGGACCCACGGTGACAACTAGTTAAATGTAGTAAATTATTGCAGTCCGTAGGCTTGGAATATAGGTCTGTGGGAAGGTGGCTATTGGTGTCTTTAACCCATTATCTACCAATGTCCTTTTTTGGGACGCCTAATCATTAGCTTCTAGCAACTAAGATTTTATAATTTTTATAATTACAGTTATATGAAAAAATTTGGGCACCCCTATTAATCTTAAGCTTAATGTTTTATAAAAATTGTTTTTTTTGCAACAGCTAATTCAGTTTCATATATCTAATAACTGTTGGACACAGTAATGTTTCTGCCTTGAAATGAGGTTTATTGTACTAACAGAAAATGTGCAATCTGCATTCAAACAAAATTTGGCAGGTGCATAATTATGGGCACCCCACCAGAAAAGTGACATTAATATTTAGTAGATCCTCTTTTTGCAAAAATAACAGCCTCTAGTCGTTTCCTATAGCTTTTAATGAGTTCCTGGATCCTGGATGAAGGTATTTTTGACCATTCCTCTTTACAAAACAATTCCAGTTCAGTTAAGTTTGATGGTCGCTGAGCATTTACAGCCCTCTTCAAATGATCCCACAGATGTTCAATGATATTCAGGTCTGGGGACTGGGATGGCCATTCTAGAACAGTGTAATTGTTCCCCTGCATGACTGCCTGCGTAGAGTTGGAGCATTGTCTTGCTGAAAGATCCATCCCCTGCGTAACTTCAACTTTGTCACTGATTCATGAACATTATTGTCAAGAATCTGCTGATACTGAGAGGAATCCATGCGTCCCTCAACTTTAACAAGATTCCCGGTGCCGGGATTGGCCACACAGCCCCAAAGCATGATGGAACCTCCACCAAATTTTACTGTGGGTAGCAAGTGTTTTTCTTGGAATGCTGTGTTTTTTGGCCGCCATGCATAACTCCTTTTTGTATGACCAAACAACTCAATCTTGGTTTCATCAGTCCACAGGACCTTCTTCCAAAAAGAAATTGGCTTCTCCAAATGTGCTTTTGCATACCTCAGCCGACTCTGTTTGTGGCGTGCATGCAGAAACGGCTTCTTTCGCATCACTCTCCCATACAGCTTCTCCTTGTGCAAAGTGCATTGTATAGTTGACCGATGCACAGTGACATCATCTACAGCAAGTTGATGCTGCAGCTCTCTGGAGGTGGTCTGAGGATTGTCCTTGACTGATCTCACCATTCTTCTTCTCTCCCTTTCTGATGTTTTTCTTGGCCTGCCACTTCTGGCCTTAACAAGAACTGTATCTGTGTTCTTTCATTTCCTTACTATGTTCCTCACAGTGGAAATTGACAGGTTAAATCTCTGAGACAGCTTTTTGTATCCTTCCCCTGAACAACTATGTTGAATAATCTTTGTTTTCAGATCATTAGACAGTTGTTCTGAGGAGCCCATGATGCCACTCTTCAGAGGAGATTCAAACAGGAGAACAACTTGCAAGTGGCCACTTTAAGTAGCTTTTCTCATGATTGCATACACCTGGCTATGAAGTCCAAAGCTCAGTGAGGTTAGAAAACCAAAAAAAGTGGTTTAGTAAGTCAGTAAAAAGTAGGTAGGAGTATTTAAAACAAGAAAATGATAAGGGTGCCCATACTTACGCACCTGTCAAATTTTGTTTGAATGCAGATTGCACATTTTCTGTTAGTACAATAAACCTCATTTCAAGGCAGAAACATTACTGTGTCCAACAGTTATTAGTAGTGTTGAGCGATACCGTCCGATATTTGAAAGTATCGGTATCGGATGGTATCGGCCGATATCCGAAAAATATCGGATATCGCCGATACCGATATCCGATACCAATACAAGTCAATGGGACACAAATATCGGAAGGTATCCGTAATGGTTCCCAGGGTCTGAAGGAGAGGAAACTCTCCTTCAGGCCCTGTGATCCATATTAATGTGTAAAATAAAGAATAAAAATAAAAAATATTGATATACTTACCCTCGGACGGGCCCTGGTTGTCACCGCTGCAATCGCCATGCTTTCCTTCCTAAGAATGAACGTTTTAATGACCTTCGATGACGTCGCGGCTTGTGATTGGTTGCGTGAGCGGTCACATGACCACTCAGCGACCAATCACAAGCCGCGACGTCATCGAAGGTACTTAACAAGCTCATTCATAGGAAGGAAAACATGGTGATTGCAGCGGTGACAACCAGGGCCCGTCCGAGGGTAAGTATATCAATATTTTTTATTTGTATTCTTTATTTTACACATTAATCTAAATCCCGATACCGATTCCGGATATCAAAAAAATATCGGAACTCGGTATCGGAATTCCGATACCGCAAATATCGGCCGATACCCGATACTTGCGGTATCGGAATGCTCAACATTAGTTATTAGATATATGAAACTGAAATAGCTGTTGCAAAAAAACTATTTTTATAAAACATTAAGCTTAAGATTAATAGGGGTGCCCAAACTTTTTCATATAACTGTAGGTCCAATTTTTTGTGTTGTGTTTGTAAAATGAATGTTTTCAAAATAGCAAATTACGTCACTGTCATTTTTAATTGAATATTGGGATGCCGTTTTCTGAAAAATCCGTACTTGTAAAAATTTTTATTTGGCAAGTAATGGGTTAAGTACTAGGGTGTCCAAGAATGGAATTTATTTGAGGTCATGATTGAGATTAAATATAAGTTCTGGTCTAACTGCATTGAGTGTTGTGACAAAGGAGTTGAGAGTATTCAGTGTGCCCAGCCATATACAGAGTATATCAAGTATGTATTTTAGCTAACAGTTGGAAAATTGCTCAAAAAGTATGTAAGAGTACACTACCATTCAAAAGTTTAGGGACACCCAGACAATTTTGTGTATTCCATGAAAACTCATACTTTTATTAATCAAATGAGTTGTCAAATGAATTGAAAATATAGTCCAGACATTGACAAGGTTCGAAAAAAAAAAGATTTTTATTTAAAATAATAATTTTCTCCTTCAAACTCTGCGTTTGTCAAAGAATGCTCCCTTTGCAGCAATTACCGCATTGTAGACCTTTGGCATTCTGGCAGTTAATTTGCTGAGGTAATCTGGAGAAATTTCACCCCAGAATCCCCTCCCTAAGTTGGTTTGGCTTGATGGGCACTTTTTGTGTACCATACGGTCAAGTTGCTCCCACAACAGCTCAATGGGGTTGAGATCTGGGAGTATGCTGGCCACTCCATTACAGATAGAATACCAGCTGCCTGCTTCTTCCCTAAATAGTTCTTGCATAATTTGGAGGTGTGCTTTGGGTCATTGTCCTGTTGTAAGATGAAATTGGCTCCAATCAAGCGCAGTCCACAGGGTATGGCATGGCGTTGCAAAATGGAGTGATAGCCTTCCTTATTCAAAATCCCTTTTACCTCATGCAAATCCCCCACTTTGCCAGCACCAAATCAACCCCAGACCATCACATCACCTCCACAATGCTTGACAGATGGCATCAGGCACTCTTCCAGCATCTTTTCAGTTGTTCTGCATCTCACAAATGTTCTTCTGTGTGATCCAAACACCTCAAACTTGGATTCATCTGTCCATAACACTTTTTTCCAATCTTCCTCTGTCCAATGTCTGTGTCCTTTTGCCCATATTAATCTTTTCATTGTATTAGCCAGTCTCAGATATGGCTTTTTCTTTGCCACTCTGCCCTGAAGGCCAGCATCCCAGAGTCACTTCTTCACTGTAGACGTTGACGCTGGCGTTTTGCATGTGCTATTTAATGAAGCTGAGGACTTGTGAGGCGTTGATTTCTCAAACTACAGACTCTAATTTACTTGTCTTATTGCTCAGTTGTGCAGCGGAGCCTCCCATTTCCCTTTCTACTCTGGTTAGAGCCTGGTTGTGCTCTCCTCTGAAGGGAGTAGTAAACATCATTGTAGGAAATCTTCAGTTTCTTGGCAATTTCTCGCATGGAATACAAAAAATGAGAATAATGGGGATAGGGGAAAATATGTGTAAGTGGGTTAAGAGCTGGCTCAGGGATAGGAAACAAAGGCTGGTTATTAATGGAGTACACTCGGACTAGGTTGCAATTAGCAGTGCGGTACCACAGGGGTCAGTATTGGGCCCTCTTCTTTTTAACATATTTATTAATAATCTTGTAGGGGGCATACAGAGTGGAATTTCAATATTTGCAGATGACACTAAACTCGGCAGGTGTGATGACAGAAAAACGACTGGCACATCCAAACTAGTGTGAATAGGTGCATACCAGGAGCAGCTACCTCCATACACAATATACAAAAAAAGGTTGCACTCTATCGTGCCAAAGCATGTCTGTCACGATATTGTATGAAATATCATATAAGTTTAGTTTCGCTGCCAGCACACATATGAATGTGTGTGTAGGAGAGCTTTTATAGCTTCTCTCAAATTCCTAACTTTCAGCTCCCAAACCCCTCCTGCCCCTCCTAAAGGAATTTTTACGACCAGGCTAGGATCGTCCTCCAGCAGGAACTGGATTAGAGAATCTTCCAGAACCCATGAGATTCTTTGTTCTAATATGATAAGATATTGGGCCAACTACTGGGGCTAAGAGAATATTAAATAGATATTGCTAAAGTCCATCGGAGCCTCTATCCATCACGGTAAACCTGAGCTTCTAACTCCATCAGGTAAAAAAGTAGGGATTTTTCTGTAATGACGCATCACACATATGACATATTTGATCTCATTAGAATGTTAATACGAGATGAATGCTGGGTTTGTTATGACCATGACATGTTCTGTAGTGGAGTTACAAACATTAGACAAATTTAGGGAAAAGTTAGTTAAACTGAAGAGGTAGGAGGGACGGGGTAATCCAACCCCTTTCAGTGATGTCACAGGCTGCAGCTATAAGTTTGTTGGCCAGACTCCAGCAGTCAGTCTGTCTGCTGGAAGCCATGTGAGTCTGACCTGAAGAGCTGTACCTAATGCACTGGGACAGATGGAAAACCCACTAGCCTGGTTGCCTGAACTGATATGAACTAAGAACATGTGAGTTGTACCTTTTCTTATTTAATCCCTGTTTATTTTATAATTACCTTGTACATATTTTTTTCAATTGTCTCATATTGTAAAATCTTTATATGACTTTTTATAAACACTGCCTGAAAATCATTTATGGAGTATAATATTTAATATACTAGATTCGTTCTCCTGTTCTAAAACGTACACTGTCTCCTGAAGGGAATTATGCTACTGTTTTGGGTTAGCTTCGGACCTGTTTAATCGAAGCTGGTGGCAGCTTACCATGTGCAGGCCTCTGGGTGTTGTTGTAGCGACTGCGGCGTTGATAATTATTGTTCCTGCCTGAGTGGGAGTAGTTTATCGCATCGCTGCAGCGGGCCCAATAGCCAGTACGTAGCAGGCAGCCTTTCTGGCGACTAATTACCCCAGGTGCAGTACCTAATCTGACCTGAGAGTAAGGGGGGCACCAGAGAGCTGCAAGTCTTAAGTGGAACTGTAAGCGGGATATACATAAATCCCTGCAGTTCGTGGTATATTGAAGAGCAGTGGGATGCCTTAAATAAGCCCCTGCTGTAAACTAAGAGGTCAATAGCCTTGTGTGTGTTTTCATCATATTGTGGAGTGGAGGGATAACTAAGATAAGCCCCCCCTGCACAGGTGATAGCTGTCTGTTGGCCTAAAGTCACCCCGACCCGTGACGTAGGGGTGACAGTCACGGTGTGAATCGTGACAATGTCTAATATGGAATACATGAAATA
Organism: Ranitomeya imitator; assembly: GCF_032444005.1. Classification (NCBI taxonomy): domain Eukaryota; kingdom Metazoa; phylum Chordata; class Amphibia; order Anura; family Dendrobatidae; genus Ranitomeya; species Ranitomeya imitator. The sequence continues at coordinate 223,213,520 of NC_091282.1, forward strand.
TGAATAGCAAAATGGCTTTGGAACATTGGGAAAATATTTGAGAGACGCTTTGCACAGAATTTGATCAAATTGTGTGAGCCCATCAACCATCGTCAAGGGGGTCTCATTAAAACTGATGGGTCCCTGACCTCCCTGTCCAAATGTGAACACTTACCGAAGGCCAATGTCTGTATGTCTGGGTGAATGTGGACACCTCTGTCAGCAAGGCCTACATATGGGTTGGCCGGAACCAAGTGTGAATAGATGTAATTAAAAACCGCATGGTGATGGGAGGTGTGCGCAGTCAGTAAGCTAACATAGAAATGACAGAAAAACGACTGGCACATCCAAACTAGTGTGAATAGGTGCATACCAGGAGCAGCTACCTCCATACACAATATACAAAAAAAGGTTGCACTCTATCGTGCCAAAGCATGTCTAATATGGAATACATGAAATATGAATAGCAAAATGGCTTTGGAACATTGGGAAAATATTTGAGAGACGCTTTGCACAGAATTTGATCAAATAGTGTGAGCCCATCAACCATCGTCAAGGTGGTCTCATTAAAACTGATGGGTCCCTGACCTCCCTGTCCAAATGTGAACACTTACCGAAGGCCAATGTCTGTATGTCTGGATGAATGTGGACACCTCTGTCAGCAAGGCCTACATATGGGTTGGCCGGAACCAAGTGTGAATAGATGTAATTAAAAACCACATGGTGATGGGAGGTGTGTGCAGTCAGTAAGCTAACATAGAAATGACAGAAAAACGACTGGCACATCCAAACTAGTGTGAATAGGTGCATACCATGAGCAGCTTCCTCCATACACAATATACAAAAAAAGGTTGCACTCTATCGTGCCAAAGCATGTCTAATATGGAATACACGAAATATGAATAGCAAAATGGCTTTGGAACATTGGGAAAATATTTGAGAGACGCTTTGCACAGAATTTGATCAAATAGTGTGAGCCCATCAACCATCGTCAAGGTGGTCTCATTAAAACTGATGGGTTCCTGACCTCCCTGTCCTAATGTGAACACTTACTGAAGGCCAATGTCTGTATGTCTGGGTGAATGTGGACACATCTGTCAGCAAGGCCTACATATGGGTTGGCCGGAACCAAGTGTGAATAGATGTAATTAAAAACCACATGGTGATGGGAGGTGTGCGCAGTCAGTAAGCTGACATAGAAATGACAGAAAAACGACTGGCACATCCAAACTAGTGTGAATAGGTGCATACCAGGAGCAGCTACCTCCATACACAATATACAAAAAAAGGTTGCACTCTATCGTGCCAAAGCATGTCTAATATGGAACTAAACTCTGCAGGGTAATCAATACAGAGGAGGAGAATTTTATATTACAGGATGATTTATGTAAACTAGAAGCTTGGGCTGATAAATTGGCAAATGAGCTTTAATGGGGATAAATGTAAGGTCATGCACTTGGGTAGAAGTAATAAGATGTATAACTATGTGCTTAATTCTAAAACTCTGGCAAAACCCTCAATGATAAAGACCTGCTAGTATGGGTGGATGACAAATTCACATTTAGTGTCCAGTGTCAGGCAGCTGCTACAAAGGCAAATAAAATAATGGGGTGCATTAAAAGAGGCATGGATGCTCATGAGGAGAACATAATTTTACCTCTATACAAGTCACTAGTTCGACCACACTTAGAATACTGTGCACAGTTCTGGTCTCTGGTGTATAAGAAAGACATAGCTGAACTAGAGCGGGTGCAGAGAAGAGCGACCAAGGTTATTAGAGGACTGGGGGGTCTGCAATACCAAGATAGGTTATTACACTTGGGGCTATTTAATTTGGAAAAACGAAGGCTAAGGGGTGATCTTATGTTAATGTATAAATATATGAGGGGACAGTACAAAGACCTTTCTGATGATCTTTTTAATCATAGCCCTAAGACAGGGACAAGGGAGCATCCTGTACGTCTGGAGGAAAGAATAACAGACGCGGATTATTTGCTGTAAGAGCAGTGAGACTATGGAACTCTCTGCCGTATGATGTTGGAATGAGTGATTCATTACCTAAATTTAAAGGGGGACTGGATGCCTTTCTTGAAAGGTATAATGTTACAGGGTATATATACTAGATTCCTTGTTAGAGTGTTGATCCAGGGAACTAGTCTGATTGCCGTATGTGGAGTCAGGAAGGAATTTTTTTCCCCAATGTGGAGCTTACTCTTTGCCACATGGGTTTTTTTTGCCTTCCTCTGGATCAACATGTGAGGGCATGTTAGGTTAGGCTATGGGTTGAACTAGATGGACTTAAAAGACTTCCTTCAACCTTAATAACTATGTTACTATGTAATAGCCTTCATTTCTAAGAACAAGAATAAACTGTCGAGTTTCACATGAAAGTTCTTTTTTTCTGGCCATTTTGAGAGTTTAATGGAACCAACAAATGTAATGCTTCAGATTCTCAACTAGCTCAAAGGAAGGTCAGGTTTATATTTTCTCTAATCAGCCAAAATGTTTTCAGCTGTGCTAACATACTTGCACAAGGGTTTTCAAAGGTATTCAAACCATCCATTAGCCTTTTTACACAGTTAGCAAACACAAAGTACCATAAGAACACTGGAGTGATGGTGTTAGGACTGGTGGAACGCACCGAGTAAATAGTGAGAAGATATGTGGTGCGTTCGCAGCCCGGGGTCCACCGTGCAGGAAAGAACCTGCTGCTGGCAAATGGCGGCACCGACATCTCCACCGAGCAGACTCCACTATGGCAGGAGAAGAATGGGAGACTGCAGCAGAGATGGCCCGAGATTCCCCTGTGCAGAAGTGGGAACTCGACCCCTAACAGATGGTTGATGGAAATGGGCCTCTATACACCTATAATGATATTGCTTTACAAACCAGACGTTTGCAGCTAGAATAGTCATATATTACATTAACAATGTAAAGAGTGTATTCCTAAACCATTTAATGTTAGCTTCATGGAGCAGAACAATATTGTATCATACAATTATTAGGTTCTGTAGAAGGACGTAGATCTGGGGATTTATTATGATGGAATATAGGCTGAACTGGATGGACAAATGTCTTTTTTCGGCCTTACTAACTATGTTACTATGTTACTATGTTCATTGGAAAAAACTGCTTTTCTTTCAAAAATAAGGAAAATTCTAAGTGACTCTAAACTTTTGAACAGTAGTGTATATATGTTGTTCCTCAAATAGAATCATATATGCATTTACATAGGCCCGTGCTACATTGGAACCCATTGTCGTCCTGCACGTCTGGAGATAGTAGCTGCTACTGAATAAGAAGAAGTTATAGTGTAGGACAATAAATAGGATATCTATGGATAGTCGGATGGAGTCATTATCCATGTGGAGAGTAATTGTGAGGTGACCTCTAGGCCTTTGTTATGTGTAATGGAGGCTGTTAACATCAAGAGTTACCAATAATTCTTCAAGAGGGACTGAAGATTGATTGTGAAGGACCTGTGGGAAATGTCCAGTGTCCAGTAAGAAAGATCATGTATTCTTGGTGAGGGGTGTGAGTATTTTTTCAAGGCACATGAAAAGTGGGATTAGTATGGAGTTAGTGGAGGGCACGATGGGATGTCCAGGTGGATTAAGGAGTGATTTGTCTATTTTGGGTAGAATGTAGAATATGGGAGTGATTGGGTGTGCATTGGTCAAGTAGGTGGAAGTTTTTTGATAAATAGTTTTTTTGTTCAGGTATGAGGTGAGTGTTTGTTGGATTTTGTCTCTAATCAAGAGGGTAGGGTCCATGAGGATTTTTTGGAACTTTTTTCAATATTCGGTGCAACAATGCAGTCAGTGTCTGATTCATGTTGCCCGTGGTTCAACAGGTTTGACTTCATCAATATTCAGTTTTGTCTCCACCCTTCTGTCCCCCAGTTAAATGATTGACAGCCAAGAACTATCATGTTCTAACATAAATATAATGTATTCATGTGCTGACTTACCCTAGATGAACATGATCTTTGCAGTAGATGTTAGAAAGACAGTTTTTTTTCTTGCTGTAGGGTTATGGAGCTTGCAGCTTCAATTAAGAATCTCCAAGATTTTAGCAACAGGAGCAGAGAGGACAAAAAAAGAGGTTTTCTATAAAGTACACTGTTCCAAAAAATAAAGAGAACACTAAAATGTCACATGCTAGATATCACTGAATGAAATATTCTAGTTGTAAATCTTTATTACCGTATATACTCGAGTATAAGCCGTCCTGAGTATAAGCCGACCCCCCTAATTTTGCCACAAAAAACTGGGAAAACTTAATGACTCGAGTATAAGCCTAGGGTGGGAAATGCAGCAGCTACCGGTAAATGTCAAAAGTAAAAATAGATACCAATAAAAGTAAAATTAATTGAGACATCAGTAGGTTAAGTGTTTTTGAATATCCATATTGAATCAGGAGCCCCATATAATGCTCCATACAGTTCATGATGGGCCCCATAAGATGCTTCATATAAAAATATGCCCCATATAATCCTGCATAAAGGTTAATAATGGCCCCATAAGATGATCCATAGACACATTTGCTCAATATAATGCTGCACAAATGCTGATTATGGCCCCATAAGATGCTCCATAAAGATATTTGCCCCATACAGTGGGGCAAAAAAGTATTTAGTCAGTCAGCAATAGTGCAAGTTCCACCACTTAAAAAGATGAGAGGCGTCTGTAATTTACATCATAGGTAGACCTCAACTATGGGAGACAAACTGAGAAAAAAAAATCCAGAAAATCACATTGTCTGTTTTTTTAACATTTTATTTGCATATTATGGTGGAAAATAAGTATTTGGTCAGAAACAAAATTTCATCTCAATACTTTGTAATATATCCTTTGTTGGCAATGACAGATGTCAAACGTTTTCTGTAAGTCTTCACAAGGTTGCCACACACTGTTGTTGGTATGTTGGCCCATTCCTCCATGCAGATCTCCTCTAGAGCAGTGATGTTTTTGGCTTTTCGCTTGGCAACACGGACTTTCAACTCCCTCCAAAGGTTTTCTATAGGGTTGAGATCTGGAGACTGGCTAGGCCACTCCAGGACCTTGAAATGCTTCTTACGAAGCCACTCCTTCGTTGCCCTGGCGGTGTGCTTTGGATCATTGTCATGTTGAAAGACCCAGCCACGTTTCATCTTCAATGCCCTTGCTGATGGAAGGAGGTTTGCACTAAAAATCTCACGATACATGGCCCCATTCATTCTTTCATGTACCCGGATCAGTCGTCCTGGCCCCTTTGCAGAGAAACAGCCCCAAAGCATGATGTTTCCACCACCATGCTTTACAGTAGGTATGGTGTTTGATGGATGCAACTCAGTATTCTTTTTCCTCCAAACACGACAAGTTGTGTTTCTACCAAACAGTTCCAGTTTGGTTTCATCAGACCATAGGACATTCTCCCAAAACTCCTCTGGATCATCCAAATGCTCTCTAGCAAACTTCAGACGGGCCCGGACATGTACTGGCTTAAGCAGTGGGACACGTCTGGCACTGCAGGATCTGAGTCCATGGTGGCATAGTGTGTTACTTATGGTAGGCCTTGTTACATTGGTCCCAGCTCTCTGCAGTTCATTCACTAGGTCCCCCCGCGTGGTTCTGGGATTTTTGCTCACCGTTCTTGTGATCATTCTGACCCCACGGGGTGGGATTTTGCGTGGAGCCCCAGATCGAGGGAGATTATCAGTGGTCTTGTATGTCTTCCATTTTCTAATTATTGCTCCCACTGTTGATTTCTTCACTCCAAGCTGGTTGGCTATTGCAGATTCAGTCTTCCCAGCCTGGTGCAGGGCTACAATTTTGTTTCTGGTGTCCTTTGACAGCTCTTTGGTCTTCACCATAGTGGAGTTTGGAGTCAGACTGTTTGAGGGTGTGCACAGGTGTCTTTTTATACTGATAACAAGTTTAAACAGGTGCCATTACTACAGGTAATGAGTGGAGGAAAGAGGAGACTCTTAAAGAAGAAGTTACAGGTCTGTGAGAGCCAGAAATCTTGATTGTTTGTTTCTGACCAAATACTTATTTTCCACCATAATATGCAAAAAAAATGATAAAAAAACAGACAATGTGATTTTCTGGATTTTTTTTTCTCAGTTTGTCTCCCATAGTTGAGGTCTACCTATGATGTAAATTACAGACGCCTCTCATCTTTTTAAGTGGTGGAACTTGCACTATTGCTGACTGATTAAATACTTTTTTGCCCCACTGTATAGTGCTGCACAAACCTTGATTATGGCCCTATAAGATGCTCCACACAGACACTTGTCCCATATACCGTAATGTTCCACAAACGTTAATTATGGCCCCATACAGACACTTGCCCCATATACCGTAATGCTCCACAAATGTTAATTATGGCCCCATACAGACACTTGCCCCATATAGTGCTGCACAAATGTTATGGCCCCATATAGTGCTGCACAAACGTTATGGCCCCATACAGTGCTGCACAAACGTTATGGCCCCATACAGTGCTGCACAAACGTTATGGCCCCATACAGTGCTGCACAAACGTTATGGCCCCTTATATTGCTGCACTAACGTTATGGCCCCTTATATTGCTGCACAAACGTTATGGCCCCTTATATTGCTGCACAGACGTTATGACCCCATATAGTGCTGCACAAACGTTATGGCCCCATATAGTGCTGCACAAACGTTATGGCCCCTTATATTGCTGCACAAAGGTTATGGCCCCATATAGTGCTGCATAAAGGTTATGGCCCCATATAGTGCTGCACAAAGGTTATGGCCCCATATAGTGCTGCACAAACCTTATGGCCCCATAGATGCTCCATACAGACACTTGCCCCATTTGCTGTGATAAAAAAAATAAATCACATACTCACCTCTCCGTCGCTCAGGCCCCCGGCACTTTCAATAGTAACCTGCTCCTTGTTCCGCTGCAGCTCCATCTTCTGTACTGACGTTCAGCAGAGGGCGCGCACTAACTACGTCACCGCTCCCTCTGACCTGAGCGTCACTGCAGAAGACAGAGCGATGCCCGGAATGAGGAAAGGTGACTATCGCGCAGCGCAGTGCTCCCCCTCCCCGTATACTCATCTGGTCCTGGCGCGGTGCAGTCCCTGCTTCCCCGACGCCGCAGCTTCTTCCTGTACTGAGCGGTCACCGTTACCGCTCATTACAGTAATGAATATGCGGCTCCACCTCTATGGGAGGTGGAGCCGCATATTCATTACTGTGATGAGCGATACCATGTGACTGCTCAGTACAGGAAGAATCTGCTGCTGCCGGCGCCGGGGAAGCCAGGGACCTGCAGGGACCGCGCCAGGAGTAGGTGAGTATAATTTCACAGCCCCCGCTCCCCCTTCCCTGCAGACCCCTGGGTATGACTCGAGTATAAGCTGAGAGGGGGACTTTCAGCCCAAAAAAAGTGGGCTGAAAATCTAGGCTTATACTCGAGTATATACGGTAATTACATAGTGGAATGTGTTGAGAACAATAAAACCTAAAAATAATCAACGAAAATCCCAACTAATATCCCACAGAGGTCTGGAGTTGGAATGATGCTCAAAATGAAAGTGCAAAATGAAGTTAGGGGTAGTGCAAGGGTAGTGTGTTAGGTTATTTGCCCACAGATGAATTATGTAGTAATAAGAAATATGCACAAATTAGCTGAACTGCTCAAAAGTTTTCCACCACCCCAAATATCTACAAAATACAGTTACAGCTTGCAATGGTTACAGTTCCTCAAACCAAAGACTAATTTTTGTAAGACGACTTTTCACTTGTGAATAAACTTGGCACACCATGATGGCTGCTTCTATCATGTGGTGCAGGGGAACATCGATTATGCAATTAATATCTTTTTATCTTGTGCTCACCTGTCCCGTGTATTCACAGGTTTCACCTTGCAAGGCTATTTAAGAGTTTCTGCCCTGTATGACTAATGTAGATAGCTTTCATTGCTTGATGACAGAGCAGCACCTTTTCCCATCCAATTTTACTACAAGGTGCAAAGTAGCCTTTCTTTATAGTTGCTTGTTTTTCATAAATTTCTGGATGCTCCATACCCTTTGCTGCCAAAACTATTCCAACTATATGTAATCTAAGCTACATTCATTGAGAGTTCAAAATAAATGCTAAACATCTTGGCTCGACAATGCTGGGAACTCCATGGAGGTGAATAGATGGAGTCAAACATGCACAGCCACCTCTTTGTTTCAAGCTGGTGTTATAAAATATTCTAATTTACTAAGATAATGACTTTTGGGTTTTCATTGGCTGTAAGCCATAATCATCAACATTAACAGAAATAAACACTTGAAATAGATCATTCTGTTTGTAATGACTATCTCATATACAAGATTCACTTTTTGTATTGAAGAACTGAAATAAATTAACTTTTTGATTATATTCTAATTTTGTGAGATGTACCTGTATATAAACTTTTGAGCACAACTCTATCTAGTTATGGCAATCATAGAAATGGTATAACAAAATGTTAATGTTAAAAGACTCATTTGATTGCTAGGAATATGTACAGTACAAAGAACTTAAGGAACATTAGCTCTCGTTCTAAGGGACACATGACAACTTTTGAATACTGGTATGTTTCACTAACATTTATTTTATGCTCTTAAAATAGAATACAGCTTAGCAGACAAGTTATGATTCCAAAAGAAGGTTTTTCGTTTATTAATTCAGTGCTATATGATTAGCTACTTATATTTTTATTCAGTAATAGTTCTGCAGACCATCACCTTTTTCCTTACTAATAGCCTTGTGAGTTGTACTGCAGCATGATAGCACACAGGTTACTGAAGGTTAATTGATGTTACTGCCTTATTATCTTCCAATGGGAAATATTGTTAGCTTACTGTTTACACAGGTCAGTAATTATGATGTAACATTAATTTACTGTTAATTAAATGGAATATTAAAAACAGTCATTTATGGCAATTAATTACTCAGTTATGACATGCTCAATTTTTGTCTCATCTGACCACAGCTCCTTCTCCCAATCACTCACAGAATCATCCAGGTGTTTATTTGCAAACTTCAGATGGGCCTGCACATGTGCCTTCTTAAGCAGGGGGACTTTGCGAGCACTGCAGGATTTTAAACCTTTACAGCGTAATGTATTTCCAACGGTTTTCTTGGTGACTGTGGTCACAGATGCCTTGAGATCTTTAACAAGTTCCCCCCTGTAGTTTTAGGCTGATCTTTCACCTTCCTCATAATCAATGATACCCCATGAGGTGAGATTTTTCATGGTGCCCCAGATTGATGTCAACTGACAGTCATTTGGAATGTCTTTAATTTTCTTACTATTGCACCAACAGCATCTTACTTATGGTTTTGTAGCCCATTCCAGCTTTCTGCAGGTCTATGATCTTGTCCCTAACATCCTTATAAAGCTCTTTGGTCTTGCCAATGTTGTAGAGGTTAGAGTCTGACTGGTTAGTTGAGTCTGTGGACTGGAGTCTTTTGTAAAGGTGACTATGTAAGAAGGCTGTCTTTAATGCAAGTAACGAGGTGATTAGAAGCGTGTAATTGGTCTGTAAGAGCCAGAACTCTTAATGATTGTTAGGGGGATCAAATACTTATTTTTCACTGCAAAATACAAATACCGTATATACTCGAGTATAAGCCGAGATTTTCAGCCCAAATTTTTGGGCTGAAAGTGCCCCTCTCGGCTTATACTCGAGTCATGGTAGCGGTGGGGTCGGCGGGTGAGGGGGTGAGGGCGCTGAGGCATACTTACCTAGTCCCAGCGATCCTCGCGCTGTCCCTGCCGTCCCACGGTCTTCTGTGCTGCAGCTTTTTCCCCTCTTCAGCGGTCACGTGGGACCGCTCATTAGAGAAATGAATAGGCGGCTCCACCTCCCAGAGGGGTGGAGCCGCCTATTCATTTCTCTAATCAGCGGTAACGGTGACCGCTGATAGAGAAAGAAGCTGCGGCACCGAAGACCAGCTGTGACAGGCGGGGAGCGCCAGGATCGCTGGGACTAGGTAAGTATGTCATATTCACCTGTCCGCGTTCCAGCCGCCGGGCGCCGCTCCATCTTCCCGGCGCCTCCATCTTCCCGGCGTCTATCTGCGCTCTGACTGTTCAGGTCAGAGGGCGCGATGACGCATATAGTGTGCGCGGCGCCCTCTGCCTGATCAATCAGTGCAGAGACACCGGGACCGGACGCTGGGAGCTGCAATCAAGAGAGGTGAGTATGGCTTTTTTTTTTTTATTGCAGCAGCAGCGGCCATGGCACAGATTTATGTGGAGCATCTATGGGGATATATGAACGCTGCAGCGCACTATATGGGGCACAGCTATGGGGAGATATGAACGCTGCAGAGCACTGTATGGGGCACAGCTATGGGGAAATATGAACGCTGCAGAGCACTATATGGGGCACAGCTATGGGGAGATATGAACGCTGCAGAGCACTATATGGCACAGCCAAGGGGGAATATGAACAGTGCAGAGCACTATATGGGGCACAGCTATGGGGAGATATGAACGCTGCAGAGCACTATATGGCACAGCCAAGGGGGAATATGAACAGTGCAGAGCACTATATGGGGCACAGCTATGGGGAGATATGAACGGTGCAGAGCACTATATGGGGCACAGCTATGGGGAGATATGAACGCTGCAGAGCAGCGTATGGGGCACAGCTATGGGGAGATATGAACGCTGCAGAGCACTATATGGCACAGCCAAGGGGGAATATGAACAGTGCAGAGCACTATATGGGGCACAGCTATGGGGAGATATGAACGCTGCAGAGCACTATATGGGGCACAGCTATGGGGAGATATGAACGCTGCAGAGCACTATATGGCACAGCCAAGGGGGAATATGAACGGCGCAGAGCACTGTATGGGGCACAGCTATGGGGAGATATGAACGGCGCAGAGCACTATATGGCACAGCTATGGGGAAATAATGATCTATTTTTATTTTTGAAATCCACCGGTAGCTGCTGCATTTCCACCCTAGGCTTATACTCGAGTCAATAGGTTTTCCCAGTTTTTTGTGGCAAAATTAGGGGGGTCGGCTTATACTCAGGTCGGCTTATACTCGAGTATATACGGTAAATTTATATAATTTATACAATGTAATTTTCTGGATTTTCTTTTTGCTATTCTATCTCTCAATGTTAAAATTAACCTACCCTTAAAATTATAGACTGTTCATGTCTTTGTCAGTGGGCAAACTAACAAAATCAGCAAGGGATCAAATACTTATTTCCCCCGCTGTATAACATTTCCCTCATGTCTGTTTTGCATCAGAATCATTTGTAAAATGTTATTTTATTTTGTTAGCCTTTTAGGAGGTTTAAAAATGTAGCAGCAACTTTTTTTTTCATTTTTTCAAGGAAATTTACAGTATTTTTTTGAAGGACCTATCTAGGTTTAAAATGACTTTGGGGGTCCTATATATTAGAAAACCTCCAGAAGTGATACCATTTAAAAAAAAACAACACTCCCCAACACACTCAAAACTGATGTCAGTTAATTTATTTACCCTTCAGGTGATTTTCAGGAATTAATGCAAAGTGGCATGACAGAAATGGAAAAGTGTATTTTTCCAATGTAAATGCAGTTAACTTCTGAACAGATTACTACAGCCGGCAGACTCTGAGGCCGCTATTTGGTGGTGAATAGCCATGGGAAACATCAGGACCACACAATCATGATCTCAGGATGCCGATGGGGATAAAGAGGAGATCCCCACAATCTGTTAACCATTTAGATGCTGTAGTCACTATTTACAGCAGCATCTAAGGGGTTAAACAGATATGGACAATGATAACACTGATCGTGGCTCATGCAGCAAGTTGTCAGCTATAGTGTACAGCCGACAGCTGCTGGATTGCCACCTGTATGGGGATGCCATTCTCTTATGTCTTAGGTCGGTAAAAATATGTATTGGCGGTCATTAATGGCATACCACCAATAGAAAATAAAAGCAACATTTATCACCCTTGAAGACCCATGATTCAGGCAACCCAGACACACCAAACATATCGCGGCAATCACTGCAGCTTCATTAGGGAAAGTGTATAGGTGAGTGGAGCAAGCACAGAGTATATATACACAATACTAGTTAAGGCCAGTTTCACACGTCAGTGGCTCCGGTACGTGAGGTGACAGTTTCCTCACGTACCGTAGCCACTGACACATGTAGACACAATGAAATCAATGCATCTTTTCAGATGTCATTGATTTTTTGCGGACCGTGTCTCTGTGTGCCAAACACGGAGACATGTCAGTGTTCGTGGGAGCGCACGTATTACACGGACCCATTAAAGTCAATGGGTCTGTGTAAAACATATACCGCACACGGACATTGTCCGTGTGCAGTCCGTGTGCCGTGCAGGAGACAGCGCTACATTAAGCGCTGTCCCCCCCACTAGTGCTGACGCCGCGATTCATATCTTCTCTCCAGCAGCGTTTGCTGTAGAGAAGATATGAATATTAGTGTTTAAAATGCAGATCCAGGTCCCCACCCCCCTCCCACCCCTGTGCACCCCCCCCCCCCACTGTGATTAAAATACTCACCTAGTTTCCGGATCCCTCGCCGCAGCGTCCTCTTCTGGGCGCAGCATCTCCTGTATGCGGTCACGTGGGGCCACCGATTACAATCATGAATATGCGGCTCCACCTCCCAAAGGGGCGGAGCCGCATATTCAGTACTGTAAATGAGCGGCCCCACGTGACCGCATACAGGAGAAGCTGCGGCCAGAAGAGGATGCTGCGGCGAGGAATCCGGAAGATAGGTGAGTATTTTAATCACAGCGGGGGGGGAGGGGGCGCACAGGGGGTGGGAGAGGGGGGACCTGGATCTGCATTTTAAACACTATTATTCATATCTTCCCTGCAGCAAACGCTGCTGCAGGGAACAAATGAATGGGGCTTCAGCACGATGCCAGGGACAGCGCTAAACTTTAGCGCTGTCTCCGGCACGGTGCGTGTGGTACCCAGTGGACGTGTGAAACCGGCCTAAGGTGTTAATACCCAGTGGCTGTGAATCTAATTTGGGGGAGGGAAGTACCAACCTGTGAACTAATCGTGTGTCTCAAGTAGATACTGTGTACCATGTTAGACACCAGAGTACAAAAAACGAAAATATCACGGCTGAAGTGACGTCTGTCATCAGCAATGGTATCACCCAGTCAGATCTTGGCAACCCCAGAGCATCTTTAAATGTATAAGAGGCACTTAGGCTAAATCCAGGCATCATACACTTATCGTGCTTTATATGCCTATATAGTTTGATATGGCACTATTAGGCCGGCTTCACACTTGCGAGTTTTACGGACGTAAGAGCGCAGAAACTACGTCCGTAAAACTCGCAAAAAATACGGCACAATTATTCTCTATGCCCCTGCTCCTATCTGCCGTATTAAACTGATCAGTATTATACGGCTTTCTACGGCCATAGAAAATCGCAGCATGCTGCGTTTGTCACCGTATTGCGCAAATAAAACGTCAATGAAAGTCTATGGAAGCCCCAAAAATACAGATCATACACGGACCAGCAGTGTGACTTGCGAGGAATACGCAGCGCTGTTAGAGAGAAAAGCCGGTAATTCAATTACCGGCTTTTGCTTTCTCCTTCCTAAACCCGACATGATATGAGACCTGGTTTACATACAGTAAACCATCTCATATCACCATTTTTTTTGCATATTCCACACTACTAATGTCAGTAGTGTGTATATGCAAAATTTGGCCGTTCTAGCTAGTAAAATAAGGGGTTAAATGGCGGAAAAAATTGGCGTGGGCTCCCGCACAATTTTCTCCGCCAGAGTAGTAAAGCCAGTGACTGAGGGCAGATATTAATAGCCTGGAGAGGGTCCATGGTTATTGGCCCCCCCCTGACTAAAAAAATCTGCCCCCAGCCACCCCAGAAAAGGCACATCTGGAAGATGCGCCTATTCTGGCACTTGGCCACTCTCTTCCCATTCCCGTGTAGCGGTGGGATATGGGGTAATGAAGGTTAATGCCACGTTGCTATTGTAAGGTGACATTAAGCCTAATTAATAATGGAGAGGCGTCAATTATGACACCTATCCATTATTAATCCAATACTAGTAAAGGGTTTTAAAAAAAAAACACACACACATTATTAAAAATTAATTTATTGAAAAAATCACAAAGGCTGTTGTATTAATTTATTCTACTCTCAATCCACTCACTGAAGACCCCCGATCTGTAAATTAAAAAAAAAAATAAACCAACAATATACATACCTTCCAGGGATCTGTAAGGTCCAACGATGTAGATCCATCTGAAGGGGTTAAAATATTTTGCAGACACGAGCTCCGCTAATGCAGCGCTGCTCATTTCTGCAAAACCCCGGCGAATGAAGCTAAATATAGGTCAATGACCTATATTTAGCTTCATTTGCGGTGAGGCGCCCTCTGCTGGCTGTTCCTAGATCGTGGGAACTTTCCTAGAAAGCTCCCTGGCTCGAGTTCATATGAGGACAGCCAGCAGAGGGCGCCTCACCGCAAATGAAGCTAAATATAGATCATTGACCTATATTTAGCTTCATTAGCCGGGGTTTTGCAGAAATGAGCAGCGCTGCATTAGCGGAGCTCGTGTCTGCAAAATATTTTAACCCCTTCAGATGGATCTACATCGTTGGACCTTACAGATCCTCGGACCTTACAGATCCTCGGAAGGTATGTATATTGTTGGTTTATTTTTTTTTTTTAATTTACAGATCGAGGGTCTTCAGTGAGTGGATTGAGAGTAGAATAAATTAATAAAACAGCCTTTGTGATTTTTTCAATAAATTAATTTTTAATAATTTTTTTTTAACCCTTTACTAGCATTGGATTAATAATGGATAGGTAATGTTAGGGGTCGAGTTCCTGCCTCTGCACAGGGGGAATCTCGGGCCATCTCCGCTGCAGTCTCCCATTCTTCTCCTGCCGCAGTCTCCCATTCTTCTCCTGCCGCAGTGGAGCTTGCTCAGCAGAGACGTCGATCCCAGCGTCTCACTCAGTCTGACTCTGTGCTTAGAGTTACTGCTGCGTTTCCTGCTTCTCCCATTGAAGTCAGTGCTGGGCAGCGGCGAGCGGACGTTTCTGGGGCTAAGTCCTGCTTTTTACATTCTGAGCATGCCCAGAGTAAGATCTCTCAGTGGAGATCGAGGGTCACATGATCAGATACTGCAGCTAAGGTCCTTGTAGCTGTTAGGACTAAATCCTGCTTTGCACTCTGAGCATGCCCAGTGCGAGATCTCTCAGTGGAGATCCAGGGTCACATGCTCAGGTGCTGCAGCACTCCATTGGTCCTTCTTTTGAAGGTCCTAAACATGCTGCAGCTATTTAAGCCTCGCATGGCCGCATGGCCATGCGCTAGTATTGTCTTGTAAAAATGTGTGTGTGTTGTGAGTGAAAGTCGCTCTTTAAATAACCCTCCCTATTGAATGTCTGTTCGCGGAAGGTGTATGTTTGCTATCTAGCGCCCGACTTATCCAACAGCACGAAACACACATTACAGCTACCAGTTGCTGTGTCCGCCAGTACGGCGCCGTGCGCTTGCTCTGCGCTTTCCTGACCCAAGCCTGGGTGGTTAGTGGCGTCCGTCAGTGCGGCACCGCACGCACTCTTGTGCCTTTATATTACTATTTATGTTCCTCTGACACACCCAGTTGCGGTGTTGTGCCAGCAAGTGTCTAATCGGACTTCAATCCTGTGTAGGGGTTGAGTCCGCTGACTTCTTGCTCGCGCTTTATGTGCGGTACTGCGGTCCTGTGTCGCAACAGGATCGCTTCCTTCACGCAGGGTGAAGTTAACCCATGTGTGTATACTTAGTACCGCCATATAGTCCGTCTTACTAGCAGCAGGGTCTTTTACCTGCACGGTGGACCTCGGACGGCGAACGCACCTAATACCATTACACCTTATACTTGGTGCGTTCCGCCATGCCTAACATAATACTAGCGCCAAGGTCTGGCTAGTAATGACGGACGATCAGCGTTTACAGCGGTACATCCAGCAGCTGGAGGGAAGGTTGGCGGCTCTTGAGCGTTCAACCTCAGCTGTGGATGTTACTGCTGTCGCTGTTCAGGCTGCAAGTGTGGCTGCAGCTACCTTGTCCACTGCCGCCCCTGTACCGACGCTATCTCGCCTCCCGCTACCAGAGAAATTTTCTGGTGACAGTAAGTCCTGTAGGGGTTTCGTGAGTCAGTGCTCAATACATCTCGAGCTTCTGGCCTCTCGTTTCCCTACAGAGCGGGCTAAGGTGGCTTTATCGTATCTTTATTGTCGGACAGGGCGTTGCAGTGGGCTACGCCGCTGTGGGAGCGTGGCGATCATGTGGTGCAGAGTGCTCCGTTATTCCTGAGCACTCTGAAACAGGTCTTTTTAGGACCTCGTGTCACCCATGATATGGCACTCCAACTGTTGGCATTGACTCAGGGCTCGTCCTTGGTCAGCCAGTTTGCCGTCCACTTCCGCACGCTAGCATCTGAGCTGGAGTGGTCGGATAAGGCCCTTATTCCTATATTTTGGAGGGGGCTGGCTGACCACGTTAAGGATGCCCTGGCCACTAGGGAGATTCCCTCCACACTGGAGGAATTAATAACAGTATCCACTCGTATTGACCTCCGTTTTCACGAGCGGAGGTTAGAGCGAGCCCAGTGTAGGCAGAGGTTTCGGCTGGCTCCCACCTTCGCCAAACCTTTGGAATCTCCAGTCCAGGCTCCTGAGTCCCATGAGCCTATGGTAGTGTCACGAGTGGGATCTAAGTCCCGGACCGCTCGTGCACTCCAGGTTTGTCATGTTTGCCAACAGTCAGGACATCTTGCCACCAGATGTCTCCAGCGGTCGAGGAAACGTCAGCGTCTAGTGGTAGTAGGTGGAGGTGCACTAGACACGGCGACGTTTGCCTCCAAATTATCCTTTAAGGGGACAATAACATTAGGCTCATCCTCCCACTCGGTAGACCTCTGCGTGGATTCTGGGGCAGAGGGCAATTTTATGTCTTCTGCCTTCGCCCAACGTCACGCAATACCCCTGGTTATGCTACCTCAACCAGTAACGGTACGAGTGGTGAATGGGTCGACACTGCCCGCACAGATAACACATCAGACCATCCCTTTTACTCTGTCCATGTCACCATCCCATCAGGAGATTATATCTCTGCTCATCATTCCTGAGGGCTTGATGAGGTCCTGTTGGGGATACCTTGGTTACGGTACCACTCTCCTCACATCGAGTGGTCCTCAGGCAGAATTCTGGGATGGGGTGAATCATGTGGGGGTAGGTGTTACCGAGAGTGCGTTCAGGTTGCTACTACAGAGGTACCCGCAGATCTATCCTCTCTCCCCAAGCAATATTGGTCGTATGCAGACGTGTTCTCCAAAAAGGCGGCGGAGACCCTTCCGTCCCATCGCCCCTATGACTGTCCTATTGATCTCTTGCCTGGTGCTGAGCCTCCCCGGGGTCGAGTCTATCCATTATCTCTCCCGGAGACGGAGGCAATGTCTCAGTACATTCAAGAGAATCTGGCAAGAGGGTTCATCAGGAAGTCAGTGTCACCTGCTGGGGCAGGGTTCTTTTTCGTGCAAAAGAAGAATGGGGAACTACGTCCATGCATAGACTACAGGGGTCTTAACGCTATCACCGTTAAGAACAAGTATCCTTTGCCCTTGATATCTGAGCTTTTCGATAGGCTTCGGGGAGCAAGGGTGTTTACCAAACTAGATCTGCGGGGTGCTTACAACCTGATTCGCATCCGTGAGGGGGACGAATGGAAAACGGCGTTTAACACCAGAGATGGGCACTATGAGTATCTGGTGATGCCCTTCGGGCTCTGTAACGCCCCAGTCGTTTTCCAAGACTTTGTCAACGACATCTTCCGGGATATGCTTTCCACCTCGGTTGTAGTCTATCTGGATGATATTCTCATCTTTTCTCCAGATATTGATTCCCACCGGAGAGATGTTGGCAGAGTCTTTGACCTCCTACGGCCAAACTCTCTTTATGCAAAGTTGGAGAAGTGTATGTTTGAGCAGGAGTCTTTACCGTTCCTGGGCTATATCATCTCCGCCCAGGGATTGGCTATGGATCCTGCCAAACTACAGGCTGTGATGGACTGGCAAGAGCCCCATTCTCTTAAGGCGGTGCAGCGCTTTATGGGGTTCATTAATTATTACCGCCAGTTCATTCCCCACTTCTCAACTCTGGTAGCTCCCTTGGTAGCCCTCACCAAGAAGGGAGCAAATCCCAAAGTGTGGTCTGAAGAGGTCTCCAGGGCCTTTTCTTCTACTAAGTCTCATTTTGCTAGCGCTCCCATCCTACATCATCCCGATGTCGATAAGCCGTTTATAATGGAGGTGGATGCCTCTTCCGTTGGTGCTGGAGCAGTCCTCTTCCAAAAGGATGCTCAAGGTCGGAAGCATCCGTGCTTCTTCTTCTCCAAGACCTTCACACCAGCGGAGAGGAATTATTCCATCGGGGACAGGGAGTTGCTAGCGATGAAATTGGCTTTCTCAGAGTGGAGACATCTCTTGGAGGGGGCTCGTTTTCCCTTTCAAGTTTTCACAGACCACAAAAATTTGCTATATTTGCAAACAGCCCAGCGGCTAAATTCTCGCCAGGCCAGATGGTCCTTATTCTTCTCCCGATTCCACTTCACCCTCCATTATCTCGCTGGGGAGAAGAACATTCGAGCTGATGCCCTTTCTCGCTCTGTTGTGTCATCTGAGGAGGAGGAAGGAGAGCCTCGGCTTATTGTTCCTTCTGAGAGCTTGAGAACCGTGGCTCCGGTGTCGCTTGAGTCTGTGCCTCCAGGCAAGACTTTTGTGCCCATAAATTTGCGACCGGAGGTTCTCTCTTGGGCTCATTCCTCCAGGGTGGGTGGACACTTTGGGACAAAAAGGACATCTGAGCTGCTGGCGAGGACGTACTGGTGGCCGCATATGCTCCGAGATGTCAGAGATTACGTTCTGGCATGTGTCTCATGCGCCAAAAATAAGTCTCCTCGACAACGGCCGTCTGGGTTACTCTATCCCTTGCTGGTGGCAGACAGGCCCTGGGAGATGGTCGGGATAGACTTTGTAGTGGGTTTGCCCAAGTCTCGCGGTTGTACCATCATTTGGGTTATTACCGATCATTTCTCGAAAATGGTGCATTTGGTGCCGCTCCCACGGTTACCTTCTGCATGGGCCTTGGCAGCGTTGTTCAAAAGACACATCTTCCGCCTACACGGCATGCCAGACAAAATTGTCAGTGACCGAGGTCCCCTGTTTGCGTCTCGGTTCTGGAGAGAGCTTTGTCGTCTTCTCAGCATTGAGTTAAATCTCTCTTCCGCATATCATCCCGAGACGAATGGGTTGGTAGAGAGGGCCAATCAGACTCTGGTCACATATCTACGACATTTTGTTTCTTCCAGGTAGGATGACTGGGCATCTTTATTACCATGGGCAGAGTTCGCCCTTAATAACGCTGTAGCCGACTCCACTGGTCAGACACCTTTCCTCCTTAATTACGGCCAGCATCCGCGGGTTCCTGTGCCTATGCCCGTGTCCTCTGCTGACTCCAGGGTGGCAGACTGGGCAGTGGAGGCACGGGACATTTGGGACCGCACTCAGGATGCCATTCGGGCCTCAAAGGAGAGAATGAGGTCCTCCGCCAATGCACATCGGCGCCCTGCCCCGACCTTTGCTCCTGGCGATTTAGTGTGGCTCTCCGCCCGTAACATCAGGCTGCATGTAGAGTCCACTAAGTTTGCACCTCGCTACTTGGGTCCCTTCAAGGTCCTCGAACAGGTTAATCCTGTGGTCTACCGTCTGGCCCTTCCTCCACGCCTTGGTATCACCGACACCTTTCATGTGTCCCTCCTTAAGCCCGTATACATGTCCCGGTTTTCTGAGTCATCTGCCGGGACATCGGGTTCGTCTACGGATGATTACGAGGTGAACGCTATTTTGGGGTACAAGGTGGTACGTGGTAAAAAATTCTATTTGGTGGATTTGAAGGGTTATGGCCCTGAGGACAGGTCCTGGGAGCCTGCTGAGCACATTCGGGCTCCGCAGCTCATTGCTGCCTTTGAACGTTGCGAGGCCCAAGGAGGGGGGGGCCCTAGGAGGGGGGGTAATGTTAGGGGTCGAGTTCCTGCCTCTGCACTGGGGGAATCTCGGGCCATCTCCGCTGCGGTCTCCCATTCTTCTCCTGCCGCAGTGGAGCTTGCTCAGCAGAGACGTCGATCCCAGCGTCTCGCTTAGTCTGACTCTGTGCTTAGAGTTACTGCTGCGTTTCCTGCTTCTCCCATTGAAGTCAGTGCTGGGCAGCGGCGAGCGGACATTTCTGGGGCTAAGTCCTGCTTTTTACATTCTGAGTATGCCCAGAGTAAGATCTCTCAGTGGAGATCGAGGGTCACATGATCAGATACTGCAGCTAAGGTCCTTGTAGCTGCTAGGACTAAATCCTGCTTTGCACTCTGAGCATGCCCAGTGCGAGATCTCTCAGTGGAGATCCAGGGTCACATGCTCAGGTGCTGCAGCACTCCATTGGTCCTTCTTTTGAAGGTCCTAAACATGCTGCAGCTATTTAAGCCTCGCATGGCCGCACGGCCATGCGCTAGAATTGTCTTGTAAATATGTGTGTGTGTTGTGAGTGAAAGTCGCTCTTTAAATAACCCTCCCTATTGAATGTCTGTTCGCGGAAGGTGTATGTTTGCTATCTAGCGCCCGACTTATCCAACAGCACGAAACACACATTACAGCTACCAGTTGCTGTGTCCGCCAGTACGGCGCCGTGCGCTTGCTCTGCGCTTTCCTGACCCAAGCCTGGGTGGTTAGTGGCGTCCGTCAGTGCGGCACCGCACGCACTCTTGTGCATTTATATTACTATTTATGTTCCTCTGACACACCCAGTTGCGGTGTTGTGCCAGCAAGTGTCTAATCGGACTTCAATCCTGTGTAGGGGTTGAGTCCGCTGACTTCTTGCTCGCGCTTTATGTGCGGTACTGCGGTCCTGTGTCGCAACAAGATCGCTTCCTTCACGCAGGGTGAAGTTAACCCATGTGTGTATACTTAGTACCGCCATATAGTCCGTCTTACTAGCAGCAGGGTCTTTTACCTGCACGGTGGACCTCGGACGGCGAACGCACCTAATACCATTACACCTTATACTTGGTGCGTTCCGCCAGTCCTAACAGGTGTCATAATTGCCATTATTAATTAGGCTTAATGTCACCTTACAATAGCAAGGTGGCATTAACCCTTCATTACCCCATATCCCACCGCTACACGGGAATGGGAAGAGAGTGGCCAAGTGCCAGAATCGGCGCATCTTCCAGATGTGCCTTTTCTGGGGTGGCTGGGGGCAGATGTTTTTAGCCGGGGGGGCCAATAACCATGGACCCTCTCCAGGCTATTAATATCTGTCCTCAGTCACTGGCTTTACCACTCTGGCGGAGAAAATTGCGCGGGAGCCCACGCCAATTTTTTCCCGCCATTAAACCCCTTAATTTACTAGCTAGAACAGCCAAATTTTGCATATACACACTACTAACATTAGTAGTGTGGAATATGCAAAAAAAATGGTGATATGAGATGGTTTACTGTATGTAAACCAGGTCTCATATCATGTCGGGTTTAGGAAGGAGATAGCAAAAGCCGGTAATTGAATTACCGGCTTTCTGCTATATCGCGCTGGATGAAATATTAATATATATACATATATGTGTCTATTGACAAGAGAGAGAGAGAGAGAGACAGTATATATGTTTTTTTTTTTAACACATGGATCCCTTGTATAGCCGTATGTCGGTTTTGCAAGCCTGCGATAAAAACACGCAGTACGGATGACATACGGATTACATACGGAGGATGCCATGCGCAAAAAATGCTGAAACACCCTGCCTACGGAGGAGCTACGGACCACTATTTTCGGGACTCTTCAGCGTATTACGGACCGTATTTTCATACGCTGAGTGTGAAGCCGGCCTTAGTTTCAGGCGGTATATGAGTAAGAGCACGACGACCTGTACTGAGGAGTCGTGCTTCAAGACAAAGTAATCTCATTTTTATCTACTGAGCCTTACATGCTGTATATTATTATACAAAGAGAAAAAAAAACAAGGAAAAAAATGTATTTAAATAAGCGGTCATACAGTATATATTAATCAGCTAACCCCTCTGAACTTATGTTGCAACATAAATATACAAGAGACGCTAGTGCAGGCCAGCTAGCCAATAGAGCAATATACAGTATACATAACGACGCTGTATTACAAAATGATGCATGTACTTGGATACTTAGGCACATTATGAGCAAAATATTAAAGGGAACCAGTCACATCCTTTCTTGCTATTAACCCCTTAACCCCCAGAGCTTTTTTTGGTTTTCCGTGTTCATTTTTTGCTCCCCTCCTTCCCAGAGCCATAACGTTTTTATTTTTTCGTCAATATGGCCATGTGAGGGCTTATTTTTTCCTGGACAAGTTGTACTTTTGAACAACTCCATTGGTTTTACCATGTCGTGTACTAGAAAACGGGAACAAAAATTCCAAGTGCAGTGAAATTGCAAAAAAAGTGCAATTCCATACTTGTTTTTTGTTCGGCTTTTTTGATAGGTTCAATAAATGCTAAAACTGACCTGCCATTATGATTTTCCAGGTCATTACGAGGTCATAGACATCAAACATGTCTAGGTTCTTTTTTATCTAAGTGTTGGAAAAAAAAATTCCAAACTTTGCAAAAAAAAAAAAAATTGCGCAATATTCCGATACCCGTAGCATCTCCCTTTTTCGTGATCTCGGGTTGGGTGTAGGCTTATTTTTTGCATGCCAAGTTAACATTTTTAATTATACCATTTTGGTGCAGATACGATCTTTTGATCGCCCGTTATTACATTTTAATGCAATGTCGCAGCGACCCAAAAAAGTAATTCTGGAGTTTTGAATTTTTTTATCGCTACGCCATTTAGCGATCAGGTTAATCCTTTTTTTATTGATAGATCTGGCTATTCTGAACTCGGCGATACCAAATATCTGTAGGTTTGAATTTTTTTAATTGTTTTATTTTGAATGGGGCGAAAGGGGGGTGATTTGAACTTTTATATATTTTTTTTAATATTTTAAAAACTTTTTTTTAACTTTTGCCATGCTTTAATAGCCTCCCTAGGAGCGAACTAGAAGCTGGCACAACTAGATTGCCTCTGCTACATAGAGGTGATGCTCAGATCGCCTCTATGTCGTAGAATTACAGCATTGCTATGAGCACCGACCACAGAGAGGCGCTCACAGCAATCCGGCATTAACAACCATAGAGGTCTCAAGGAGATGTCTGGTTGTCATGCCGACGTGCCGATGACCCCTGATCATATGATGGGGTCACCGGTGCGCTTTTCCGGATGGATGGCCAGAAGCGCTTGTTAAATGACGCTGTAGCTCTTATGGGACCCATTTACAATAGATATACATCATGGACCCTTTACAGCTAGTTGAGACCTGCACGCAAAAACCAAGGGGCCATAAGACTAGCTTTTCAGCATGGTTTATACACAAACAATTCGCCACATTGAGTGCAAAAAAATTCACATAGTTCCTGGCTATTAAAAGAAAAAGATGAAAAGATAAACAAAGTTGGGGTTTAACCCAAATTTAGCTTCCAGCCTCGACGCGTTTCCCTGTCCATACGGTTCATCAGGAGGCACACAATGCAAAGCCAGCTAATCAGTGGATATGAGGTGTCATGATGAGAGGACAGACCTCTGTCAATATATCTATTGTATATGGGTCCCATAAGAGCTATATGGGATCGTTCTGTAGACCATTACACGTCTTTGGTATATAAGGGTACCAAATAGTACAATAACCTAGGTTTCGTTAATCAATAAGCACTATCCCTTCATTTCTTTAATTTGCTTGCTGTTTTCCCACCTATAGCATATTAGGGAACTATCAGGGCTATGTTTTGGAACAGCCGCCGTGGAGTGGGTGCGCCAAAAAAACGTATCTAATAGGGTGCCAACCCCCGCTGATAGGAAGGGACAGCAGGCAAGATTAGGGTTTTGGTAGGTTATTGTTAGACCATTTATCGTGTTGTGTTGTTTTGCACTGGGAGGGTATTTTTTATACTTTTTTTCATTAAAGATATTTTTAAAGGGATTACATGATACACACTTTGAATTTTTTTTCCCTGGCACTACATTTTAATTTGATTAAAATACCTTTCAAAACTGGTTAATAAACGCACCTATGTGACATAATATGTGTGATGGTGCCTAAATGATGAATTGTCATGATAATTTAAAAAGTCAGCGGAATATTTATTAGCAAAGTGATATAACACTATGGTGCTTGAAAACAAGCTTTGTGTTTAACCTCAGACATAACCTTGTTTATCCCCCAAATAACAAACACAATCCAGACTGAGCAGCCAAGCTGAACATTACATGTCTACAGGGAACTGCACCACCAGTGCTCTAGCAATAATCCAGATACCGGAAATGTAGTCCAGCAATCGTAATGAGGGCATTAGGGTAATTCGTTTATGCTGAGTGAACCACTAACCTTTAAGCTCCCCTGTAAGTACAATAGGGATTGCAGCAAATTAGATCTATATGGAATAGAGAACTCGGAATGTTGACTACAGTTCATATATGCTGCTTTTGCTTTTTCAAAGATATATGTATTATATATTTTATATATTATATATATGTATATATATATACAGTGGGGCAAAAAAGTATTTAGTCAGTCAGCAATAGTGCAAGTTCCACCACTTAAAAAGATGAGAGGCGTCTGTAATTTACATCATAGGTAGACCTCAACTATGGGAGACAAACTGAGAAAAAAAAATCCAGAAAATCACATTGTCTTTTTTTTTAACATTTTATTTGCATATTATGGTGGAAAATAAGTATTTGGTCAGAAACAAACAATCAAGATTTCTGGCTCTCACAGACCTGTAACTTCTTCTTTAAGAGTCTCCTCTTTCCTCCACTCATTACCTGTAGTAATGGCACCTGTTTAAACTTGTTATCAGTATAAAAAGACACCTGTGCACACCCTCAAACAGTCTGACTCCAAACTCCACTATGGTGAAGACCAAAGAGCTGTCAAAGGACACCAGAAACAAAATTGTAGCTCTGCACCAGGCTGGGAAGACTGAATCTGCAATAGCCAACAAGCTTGGAGTGAAGAAATCAACAGTGGGAGCAATAATTAGAAAATGGAAGACATACAAGACCACTGATAATCTCCCTCGATCTGGGGCTCCACGCAAAATCCCACCCCGTGGGGTCAGAATGATCACAAGAACGGTGAGCAAAAATCCCAGAACCACGCGGGGGGACCTAGTGAATGAACTGCAGAGAGCTGGGACCAATGTAACAAGGCCTACCATAAGTAACACACTACGCCACCATGGACTCAGATCCTGCAGTGCCAGACGTGTCCCACTGCTTAAGCCAGTACATGTCCGGGCCCGTCTGAAGTTTGCTAGAGAGCATTTGGATGATCCAGAGGAGTTTTGGGAGAATGTCCTATGGTCTGATGAAACCAAACTGGAACTGTTTGGTAGAAACACAACTTGTCGTGTTTGGAGGAAAAAGAATACTGAGTAACATCCATCAAACACCATACCTACTGTAAAGCATGGTGGTGGAAACATCATGCTTTGGGGTTGTTTCTCTGCAAAGAGGCCAGGACGACTGATCCGGGTACATGAAAGAATGAATGGGGCCATGTATCGTGAGATTTTGAGTGCAAACCTCCTTCCATCAGCAAGGGCATTGAAGATGAAACGTGGCTGGGTCTTTCAACATGACAAAGATCCAAAGCACACCGCCAGGGCAACGAAGGAGTGGCTTCGTAAGAAGCATTCCAAGGTCCTGGAGTGACCTAGCCAGTCTCCAGATCTCAACCCTATAGAAAACCTTTGGAGGGAGTTGAAAGTCCGTGTTGCCAAGAGAAAAGCCAAAAACATCACTGCTCTAGAGGAGATCTGCATGGAGGAATGGGCCAACATACCAACAATAGTGTGTGGCAACCTTGTGAAGACTTGCAGAAAACGTTTGACCTCTGTCATTGCCAACAAAGGATATATTACAAAGTATTGAGATGAAATTTTGTTTCTGACCAAATACTTATTTTCCACCATAATATGCAAATAAAATGTTAAAAAAACAGACAATGTGATTTTCTGGATTTTTTTTTCTCAGTTTGTCTCCCATAGTTGAGGTCTACCTATGATGTAAATTACAGACGCCTCTCATCTTTTTAAGTGGTGGAACTTGCACTATTGCTGACTGACTAAATACTTTTTTGCCCCACTGTATATATATACACATACATGTATCTATCTATCTATCTACAATTACATGCATCTGTCTTTCTATAGAAATACATCTATCTATATATAAAGTGGATATTTACACATTTATTAGACATAAACTAAGATGATACAATAAATAAAGATTTCCCCTGACCGACTTCTATTTATCACACAATGCTGAAACTGCACATTTGTAATGATATAAGTCTCTATAGGTTACATGCCAATTTACAACATGGAACTAATAACGGTCTTGATCTTACAGGTGCTGAAGTGGTGTGAGGTTTGATAATGGACCCACTATAGTACAGAGCAGTCATCAAGTTCCTTTACTTGAAAGGCCACACACCAAATGAGACGTTCAATGAGACGAAAAAGGTTTATGGTGATGATTTTCCATCATATGATGTAGTCAAGAACTGGCATAGTCAATTCAAATGTGGTCGGACTTTGGTGCAAACAGCTCCAATTCCTGGATGACCCCACTCTGCTATTGATGAAAACACCATCCAGCAATTGGAGGTCACCATTTTGGAAAATTGCCATGTAACCATTCGCCACCTAGTCCAAAATGTCAAGATTAGTATGGGGTCCTTGGAAAAAATCATCAAGACCATCTTCACATGCATAAGTTATCTGCTCGTTGGGTACACCGGCTGCTCATATCTTTTCAGATGCTGGAGCAAGTTGAATGCTCTCAGGTACTATTGACGATATGCTATGGAAACCATACTGATTACACAGAATGAAAGCTGGGTCCATCACTATGATCCTAAGACTAAAGTTCTGTCGATGAAATGGAAGCATTATGACTCACTGTCTCCAAAGAAGGCACGTGCACAACCCTTGGAAAGCTAGATCATGCTCACAGTATATTGAGACCAGTATGGAGTAGTATTGATGGATTTTCTAGCAAAGAGTACCATGATCACTCGGGCATACTATGGTTCACTGCTGCTAAAATTGCCGGAGGACATCAAAACCAAGAGACATGCCCATGAATAGTGTTTGCCTTCTGCAAGACAATGCACCACTCATATTGCCCAAATGGAAGCATGTGGCTTCCTGTGGAATTCCTGTGGCTTTGAAATTCTGCCGCATCCCCCTTATTCACCTGACCTTGCACCATCGGACTTCCACCTGTTTCCAAAAATGAAGTTATTTTTGAAGGGAATGCATTTTCCAGATGATGAGACTCTGATTTCCGAAGTCACAAGGTGGCTTTTGGAGCAACCTATCAACTTCTACAAGCAAGGTGTTTACAGTTGCTTAAAGAGATGGGAGAAGTGTGTGTCACCTATGTAGAGAAGGACTACTGTGCCAATTTTCATTGCTCTCAGTCCACAGGAAGTGGGTCAGGGGGAATCTTTAATGAACGCCCCTCGTATATGCAGAGGCGGATTAAGGGTAACCTAGCCCCTGGGAAGTTCAGATTGTGGGGGCTCCCCCATGTGATGAGTCATATGATAGATCATGTGACGGGTGGTGTGACGGGTTGAGTCACAGATCATGTGACTGGTACAAGTGCAGTAGCGTGACCAATGTCATCATCATATACCTGAAACAGATTGTTTCTGAAAAATATAGCTTACTGGCAGACTGAGTCTATTAAAAGGGTTTTCCACCCCAATTAAAACATTTGGCGAACAGTACAGCTTACAAAATAACTCACATTGTGTACAATATATAATGCTATGATCCTGCTGTGTTGCTGGTTCCAATGGTTGCCACATAACTGCAAGTGTGTGGTTTCCACAGTTGCGATTACCTGCATAAGACTAGTTTCACATTTGCGTTACAATCCACAGTGTTTAATCTGCAACCTCAAATGCACGAAAACCCACATGCAAACGCGTACAAACGCAGCGTTTTTTAGATGCATAAGGTAACGCATGCGGTTAAAAAAAACGTGGCGTTTACACGCTTTTTCATGCGTTTTGCATGCATGTGCATTTTCTGTGCGCATGATGTAAAATTTAACAGGCGAAAAATCTAGATAAACAGACACCACCAATGGGACTACAGTGGGCGTGTATGATGGGATATCTATATAAAGACCCTTGGACTGCTGAAATCTTAACAGTTTGCTACTCTATCCTGAGTCATGATGGATCTTCACATGGAGAGCTTTTTTTTCAACCTGGATTTAAGCATCTAGCTGTTTCTTGCCTGTGTGTTTGCTTGGGAGCAACAAAGAAATAGAGAACGACAGAGAAGGACACGGCGTAGGCATTTTTGGAGACACCCCATTATTGAACTTCGGGAGAGCCATGGAGCCTATCACACGCTATATGGCGAGCTTAATGCCAACCCGGATAAATTTCCAGAATATACCAGGATGTCTCAAGACTAGTGTTGAGCATTCCGATACCGCAAGTATCGGGTATCGGCCGATATTTGTTGTATCGGAATTCCGATACCGAGTTCCGATATTTTTGCGATATCGGAAATTGGAATCAGAAGTATTCCCAGTCATCTTCGGCGTGTGTGGTGCGTATGGTTCCCAGGGTCTGGAGGAGAGGAGACTCTCCTTCAGGCCCTGAGATCCATATTCATGTAAAAAATAAAGAATAAAAATAAAAAACATGGATATATTCACCCTCGGACGGCCCCTCGCTCACAGCGCTGCTAGCATCTGCCTCGGTTCCTAAGAATGCAGAGAGTGAAGGACCTTCGATGACGTCGCGGTCACATGAGCGGTCACCTGACCGGACGTCATCAAAGCTCCTTCACTCACTGCATTCTTAGGAACGGAGGCAGAGGCTCGCAGCGGTGACAGCCAGGGTTCGTCGGAGGGGTGAGTATATCCATATTTTTTATTTTTATTCTTTATTTTTTACATGAATATGGATCCCAGGGCCTGAAGGAGAGTTTCCTCTCCTTCAGACCCTGGGAACCATCCAGGATAGCTTTCGATATTTGTGTCCCAGTGACTTGCATTTGTATCGGGTATCGGTATCGGCAATATCCGATATTTTTTGGATATCGGCCGATACCATCCGATACCGATACCTTTGAATATCGGAAGGTATCGCTCAACACTACTCAAGACTCTTTCCGGGAATTGCTTGGTCATGTCAAAGGAGCCATCCAGAGACAGGACACCCAGCTCCGTAGAGCGATTCCAGCAGAGGAACGTCTCCTGGTTACATTAAGGTACGCAATAATTTTAACCCCTTCAAGTCGCGGCCCTTTTTCATTTTTGCGTTTTCATTTTTCACTTCCCTCCTTCCCAGAGCCATAACTTTTTTATTTTTCCGTCAATATGGTCATGTGAGGGCTTATTTTTTGTGGGACAAGTTGTACTTTTGAACGACACCATTGGTTTTACCATGTCTTTTACTAGAAAACGGGAAAAAAATTCCAAGTGCGGTGAAATTGCAAAAAAAGTGCAATCCCACACTTGTTTTTTGTTTGGCTTTTTTGCTAGGCTCATTAAATACTAAAACTAACCTGCCATTGTGATTCTGTAGGTCATTACGAGTTCATAGACATCTTACATGTCTAGGTTATTTTTTATCCAAGTGGTTATTTTTTGCGTGCCGAGCTGACGTTTTTAATGATACCATTTCGGTGCAGATACGTTCATTTGATCGCCCGTTATTGCATTTTAATGCAATGTCACGGCGACCAAAAAAACGTAATTCTGGCGTTTTGGATTTTTTTCTCGCTACGCTGTTTAGTGATCAGGTTAAAGCTTTTTTTTTATTGATAGAATGGGCGATTCTGAACGCGGCGATACCAAATACGTGTAGGTTTTTTTTTTAATTGTTTTATTTAGGATGGGGCAAAAAGGGGGTGATTTAAACTTTTATATTTTTTATATTTTTTTCATATTTTTAAAAACATTTTTTTTTACTTGTGCCATGCTTCAATAGCCTCCATGGGAGGCTAGAAGCTGGCATAGCCTGATCGGCTCTGCTACATAGCAGCGATCATCAGATCGCTGCTATGTAGCTGAAATGCAGGTGTGCTGTGAGCGCCGACCACAGGGGGGCGCTCACAGCAGGCCGGCATCAATAACCATAGAGGTCTCAAGGACCTCTATGGTTACCTTCCTG
Source organism: Ranitomeya imitator (assembly GCF_032444005.1). NCBI lineage: Eukaryota > Metazoa > Chordata > Amphibia > Anura > Dendrobatidae > Ranitomeya > Ranitomeya imitator. The sequence continues at coordinate 223,243,846 of NC_091282.1, forward strand.
ATGCATCGCCGACCCCGATTATGTGACGGGGTCGGCGATGACATCATTTCCGGCCGCCCGGCCGGAAGCGCCGGTTAAATGTCGCTGTCTGCGTCTGACAGTGGCATTTAACAGGTTAATAGCGGTGGGTGAATAGCGATTTCACCCGCCGCTATTGCGCGCACATGTCAGCTGTACAAAACAGCTGACATGTCGCGACTTTGATGTGGGCTCACCGCAGAACCACATCAAAGGGGGTGACACGGCATGCGCTGTAATAGTACGGCGCATGTCGTGAAAGGGTTTTAAACAAATGCCAGTCATAATTATTGTTGGTCTCCCATGTATTATTTGTATTTTCCTTTATGTCTTTAGCTAGACACCACCATAAATGGAATTGATTGTAATTTTATTTTTTTATTTTATTTCAGATTTCTGGCAACCGGAGAGAGCTTATCATCCCTCCACTTTCAGTACCGGCATGGAATTTCCACCCTGTCTGAAATAGTTGTGGACACCTGCCGGGCTTTGTGGAACATTCTCCAGGATGAATTTACACCCCCTACCCACGGAGGACATGTGAATTGAAATTTCAAAAAAATTCTGGAGTGTGAGTGATTTACCCAACTGTTTGGGAGCGGTGGATGGAAAGCACATACGCATTATCAAACCCGCCAGAACTGGATCGGAGTACTTCAACTACAAAAAATATTTTTCTGTTGTGCTCATGGCAATAGCAGATGCCGACTGTCACTTCATTGCAGTGGACATTGTAGCTTTTGGCCGTGGCAATGACTCACAGACTTCCAAGAACCCGGATATTGGCCGACGTGTGTATGGCAAAAATTTTAATTTTCCACTGCCACGACTAGTGTTGAGCGATACCGTCCGATACTTGAAAGTATCGGTATCGGATAGTATCGGCCGATACCCGAAAAGTATCGGATATCGCCGATATCGATATCCGATACCAATACAAGTCAATGGGACACCAAGTATTGGAAGGTATCCTGATGGTTCCCAGGGTCTGAAGGAGAGGAAACTCTCCTTCAGGCCCTGGGATCCATATTAATGTGTAAAATAAAGAATTAAAATAAAAAATATTGATATATTCACCTCTCCGGCGGCCCCTGGACATCACCGCGGGTAACCGGCAGGCTTCTTTGTTTAAAATGAGCGCGTATAGGACCTGAGGAATGACGTCGCGGCTTCTGATTGGTCTCGTGCCGCCCATGTGACCGCCACGCGACCAATCAGAAGCCGCGACGTCATTCCTCGGGTCCTAAATTCCTAGAATGAGGAGTTTAGTGCCTGAGAATGACGTCGCGGCTTCTGATTGGTCGCCTGGCGGTCACATGGGCGGCACGCGACCAATCAGAAGCCGCGACGTCATTCTCAGGTCCTAAACGCGCTCATTTTAAACAAAGAAGCCTGCCGGTTACCCGCGGTGATGTCCAGGGGCCGCCGGAGAGGTGAATATATCAATATTTGTTATTTTAATTCTTTATTTTACACTTCACTATGGATCCGATACCGATACCCGATACCACAAAAGTATCGGATCTCGGTATCGGAATTCTGATACCGCAAGTATCGGCCGATACCCGATACTTGCGGTATCGGAATGCTCAACACTAGCCACGACCTCTCCCCAACACTCAAGGCCCACCTATGCCATTTGTTATGGTTGGGGATGAGGCCTTTCAGATGTGTGAAAACCTACTGAAGCCATATTCCAGTCGGGACTTGAACCACACTAAAAGGCTTTATAACTACAGACTGACCAGGACCCCAAGAACAGTAGAGGGTACCTTTGGGATTCTAGTCTCAAAATAGCGCATTCTTGGGACAGCCATTAATCTAAAAATGGAGACAGTCAATGAGGTGGTCAAAGCCTGTGTGGTTCTCCATAATTACATAATGGCTAAGGAGCGACCCAACATAGAACTGGATGAACCAGTTGCAAACCCATTGCCAGATTACCAGCATCACCTGCTGCGGTCAACTGTTGAAGTTGGCCACATGCGGGACCAATTTGCTGCCTATTTTGATTCTGATATTGGACGTGTGGCATGGCAAGACAATATTGTGTAAAATGTCCTGTTGGGTTTGGGTCTGTACCAGTTATGTTTTAATGTTACTAATATTTTTTGTTAATAAAATTCAGGTTTTGATATCTTCACCGAGTCTCCTATGTGTTTCCTCTAAAAACCACTTATGTTGTTAGTGGTAAGGTAGTTGACGTCATTACATCCTGACTCTGTTCTGCAGTATCTATTGGACGCAGACTGAAGAGACGATGGAGGTATAATACAAAGCAGATCTACACTCATCAAGTCAGGTGTCAAAAATAATGAATTCAGGATGCACAAATAACAGCCTCATGAATTCACTATTTCTGACATATGTTCAGGTGAGTATAGATATGGCTTGTATGACCTCCATCGTCTCTTCGGTTTGTGTGAAATAGATTACGTACACTGAAGAAAAATGGAAGTTATACAAGGCTGTTCTCTACTCACCAGGTCAGGTGTCATAAGTAATGAGTTCAAGACGCAGAGTTTTGTGCATCATGAACACACTATTTATGACACATGACCTGTTGAGTATAATTCTGCTTTGTAGGGTTGAGTGACTTTTAGTTTTTCAGGGTCGAGTCGGGCTCCGCGAAACCCGACTATCTCAAAAGTCGAGTCGAGTGAAATCGGCTGATTATCGCGAAAAGTCGGGGATCGACCAAAACACAAAACCCAATGCAAAGTCAATGGGAAATCTCTCTCTCTCTCTCTCCCCGTCCCTGAACAGAAAAGTTGGTGTTACACATTGCAAATCGCTACAGCGCACAAGTGAGAAGATGGCGATAGGCGTGCACGCCCCTAAGACCTAAGTCATCACTCTGCCCACGCTCCTTTATTGGCTGAAAAAATGGCACCAAACGCGTCATATCAAACGCGACTTTGGCGTGAAGATCGACGACCGCATGGCCGATCCCACGCTAGGATCGGGTTGGGTTTCATGAAACCCGACTTTGCAGAAAGTCGGCGACTTTTGAATTTGTCCGATCCGTTTCGCTCAAGCCTACTGCTTTGTATTACCACCATTTTCCCTTCAGTCTGCGACACAGATTAATCCAACTGAGGAGATTATGGAGAAAATACAAGTTATATTTATTTTTTGCCACCTCATAGCTCTATACCAAACACACAAAGCTGCAGTCTTGTACTTAATAACTGCTGGAGCTATGAGTTGGCAAAACAATATAGTGTGAAGCACAGTGTTTTATTAGGCGCACGGTGTGTGTTTCCGGCAGTGAAATACACAAATAACCAAACATTATTGGGGGCAAAAGCATTATTATATATTTTGTTAACCAAAAAAATGTAACTGCGCCTGCTTGGGGTAGAGTGAAGGAACTGTGGGGTGTGTAGCTGTGAGGCCTGGCTAAGTGTGGACGACGCAGGGGTGGCAGGAGAAGGGACAATTAAAGTAGTGGGGTCTAGGAGTCTGGGGATGGGGCTTGACACATGAGAATAAGACAGAGACACACTGGAAGGGTGAGACAAACCTGATATTACAGACACATTGGGAGGTGAGGGGGGTGGAACACTGATTGTATGCTGGTTCTTTTTCCCTTTTTGGGTTCGGCGCAGCGGTCTGGGGAGCCTCGGTGGGCTCATTACTTGCGGCCTGGTAATAGTGGCTGACCTGTCAGGGTCCGTGTGCCACTGCTGCTGCATGGTTGAGGTGGGAGAGCAGAAGGCCATGCCAGGGTCCTGCTGCTGCATGTTGGTGGGAAGGCCATGCCTGGGTCCTGCTGCTGCTGCATGTTGTGGTGGGAGAGCGGAAGGCTATGCCAGGGTCCTGCTGCTGCATGGTGGTGGGGAAGGCCATGCCAGGGTCATGCTGCTGTTGCATGGTTGTGGTGGGGAAGGCCATGCCAGGGTCCTGCTGCTGTTGCATAGTTATGGTGCGGAAGGCCATGCAAGGGTCCTGCTGCTGCATGGTGGAGGCAGTGGATGAGGTCATAGTAGGAGCAGCAGTTGTCATGGTGGTGGCGATGGGCTGTCCAGCAGCACTCGGCATGGTGGTGGTGCTGTAGTGGTGTCTGGCAGTGCTTGTAATGGAGATGGCCATGCAGTTGTATGCAGCAGAGCTCGGCATTGAGGTCAAGCGTGACAGTGTTAGCACAGGTGGATATGCCGCCACTGTCTGCTGAAAATACCGACTCTGCTGCATAGCTTGCACGTAAGCAGCTTTGCAGGCCTGCATGACACGAAGCTGGAGATCAGGAGTAAGGTGTTCCGACATGCCCTATTTAATTTGATTAAAAAAATGATGCGCTGACCTCGGGAGATTGGCTTTCACTTGGTCAAGGCTTTTGGTGACCTCCTGGATACGTGTATTCATATTGTTTATGGCACTATCCAGTCGGTCACCCATCGCCTTGAGTCCATCATGAAAGACCATGCTCAAGTGCAAAAACTAGGGCATGAGTGACTTGTCCAAGGCCCTCTGCCGCTGTCGGGAAGAGCCCAAAAAAAAGAGGCAGAGGACTGGGACAGGGGAACACCTGATGAACCAGCTTCCTGGTCTCTAGTCTTTGTGGCAGGCCCACTTGCTGCAGTGTTGCTGGTAGGCTGGGACGGGTCCGTGGCTGTTTGATGAAGGACCGCTCCAGAACCTGGGTCAAGAGTGCTGCTCCATGTGTTGTGAAAAAAGAAGAAAAAAACACATTAGTACCAAACATTTACAATATTAAAGCGCCAACTCCTGTGGAATAGAAAAATACAGATTAGGCAATCCAACACAACCCATTACACCACAAAAAATACTTATGTTGTCTGGGTAAAGACCGGTCTCAAAAATGCACGGATGCGGTGATACTTGTATTTGCGGATCCTTGCTCCAGAACCACTAGGAACCCGGTTCTCTTGACGAAGGTCATTGTTGAAGCGATCCTTCATCGAACGCCAACGTGTTTTGACTTTGAGCATTGTTGAAAAATATAAATAATGGTTAGACAATGCACTTTTGACCGTGATCACACAACTGTGTGTGACGAGAGAAACTCCTAAGAGTTTATCTCATCACACACAGTTGTGTGATCCCAGACAAGGTCAGTGCTGCAGCACACCGCATTGCAATACTTACAAAATGGATTTCGGACCTGAGTCGGGGCGTTGTCCCAGCCATCCCACATCGCTTTGGCCACCTCATTCCATAGTCGCCGGATCGTCATGTTGTCCGAGTGCTGCAGAACTCGGGTGTTCCACAATGGGACTTGTTCATGGACAAGGAAGATGAGGAGGTCATTTTCAATGAGGTCCTCATCTCATTCTGGAACCTAAAAAATAAATAAACACATTAATGTTGGAGAGATTAACATAAGGAAAAGAAAGAAGAAAGAGACAGAAAACCTGAAAAATGGCATGAATATTGAAAGTCAAGAAGAAAAAGCTAAAGAAAGAGGAAAGTAAAGAAATGAGCATTCAAGAATAGTATAGTCAGGATACAATAGTCAGCCAGGTATGCATACACACTGCCGCCTTGCCACCCGAGCATCTCCACTCTGCTCCTGCTCAGCCTCTGCCACAGTGGAAGAACTGCTCTAAGAAAAAGAAAAAAAAATGTGACACATGTGTAGATGTGACAGTGAATACTTACCAATCTGAAGAGGTGAGTACTCACTTCACTGACATTTGCTCCTCAGAAGAAGAAGATGACATTCTGATGCATGCAGAAAGAAAAAAATGACAGAAATTAGGACATGTAGAGACAGAAAATACAAAATAAAGGCATTGGCCTTGAAATACATTGTTCAGAGTCTTGTTTCCTCCAAGGTGCTTTCCTCTGTCTGGTCTGCTTCCCAGTCTGCTGTATAGTAACCTTCCAATGCCCACTCCTTCCTTTTATCAGTTTGTATGTGGGGGTGGCTAATCAGTGTCTAGACATGTTTTTCTGTGGTGCAACACATGCATTCACAAACGCAAGCAAACGCATGTGCTTGCAAACGCACGCGTTCACATAGACCGTAATGCGTTTTTTTGCCGCATTCCTTTCGCTAACAACCGCATACGTTTCTAGGCGGCAAATTGACACCTCTAAAATTACTACATGTAGCGTTTACCTCGCCAAACCGCAGACGACGAAACGACGTATGTGTCATCAAACACGGCAAAACGCAACTAATTGCAGACACCTGCATCCCTAATGTTAAAGATAGGAATACACGACGCATGCGGAAAATTGCAGCACAAACACTGCGGACACAACCGCAAATGTGAAACCAGCCTTATAGATTCTCATTTGCTTCTCTCAATGTTTTACTCAATGTTCTATGCTACACAGTGTAGTACACAGTTGTATGGTAAGATGCACTATTTGCAGAAAGTTTTCTTTGGGATGGAAAACAACTGTAATGGTCAGTTGGCCAATATAAATGTGCTTAAAGGGTTTGTTAGGTCTGAGGCTACATAGAGTGACTGCAGACTTGTGAATCTTCATATGGCACGCACTGTGAGCTGTGAGGATTTTCTGCTGCCGGGAGAGGCGGGTGCGTGACTGTAATTGATTTGCATACTCCTCCCGGCCACATTTTGGCTAGATGTGTGTGGCCTTGCTCAATGGAAGTGTTTTGAGAGAGGTCAGAAACAGTCTAGTCGAATTGTGGCTGGAAGTATGCATATCGTATACTTGCAGTCACATGTCCACTGCTGCCAATACCGGCAAATCCTCACAGTGTGTGTGCATGCCATATGAGGATTAACAAGTCTGCAGGCACATGTAGTGACAGTAGATGTGCAGTTTAAGACCAGACAACCCTTTTAATATCTTTATTTTTAATGCAAGAAAAGTGATTCTTTTTTTATTAGATTTAAAAAATATATATATTTTTTTACTTTGTTAGTCCCCTTAGGGTACTTGAACCCGTGATCCTTTATATACAGCAGTACTTTTATATTGCTGTATTTAGGAAAAATCACTATTGGCTTTGAAACCTAGCCACATAGATTGACAGTGGCATCTGGAGAGAACCTATCATGTTCCCAAGCGCTATTAACCTGCAGATGTATGGTTAATTTGCATTTTTAAAAGGATAGAAAGGTGCCTGACTGCTGTGATAAAAGTGTAGCTAATGGGAAAAAAATGACTTTATTCATCACAGGAACTGCCTGGCTTTCGGTCATACAGGTGTGTATGAAGCATCTACAGTTGATGCTCATAGCACTTTGAATAGTTGCTGTAAGCAAGCCCTGGCACTTTCACTGACAGCTGGGTCTTCACTGATGCATGGCATCGGGAGCTTTCAGTACAGCTATTGGGCTCCTTTCTAACACTATCAATCTGTAGATTAACCCTACATTTGCAGGATAGTAGCAAGTGCCCTTTAAAGTGGTTGTCCACTAATCGGACAAGCCCATCTGAATCCATATGTTTCCCATTTGTAAAATAACAACACTTATACTCACTGCCCCTGCCGTAACAGTAACACCGTTGGTATGGCGCCAGCAGTGAGTATAAGTGTTGCTATTTTGCAAGGGGGAAACATACTGATTAAGAAGGGGTTGTCGGAGTAGTGGAAAACCCCTTTAAGGACTTAACAGCAACTGGCGGAGCTAAGCTTGACCCATGGCTGCAAGAGACAGATCCTGGCTGTAACCATGCTTTGCCACTTACAACCCGCTCAGCACTTGAGCAGGCCTTAAGTGGAGGGGCGCTGTTACACCTGCCACTCACCTCTATGACTGGACTTAAAGACTGAGACTGCCGGGGAAAATAAAGTTAATTTCCTTCTGACAGCGGGACTATAAGTGCAGTGGCCATACGACTTCAGAACGCTATTAGCCTGCAGCATGAAAAAGTGCAGCATTTACACTACTGTTGCATCTCACAAAATTAGAATATCATCAAAAATGTAATTTATTTCAGTTCTTCAATACAAAAAGTGAAACTCATATGTTAGATATGTATGTTACCATATGTTAGATAGAGTAATTACAAATGTAGTGATGTATTTCAAATGTTTATTTCTGTTAATGTTGACGATTATGGCTCACAGCCATTGAAAACTCAAACGTCATTATCTCAGTAAATTAGAATACGTTATAACACCAGCTTGAAAAATTATTATAAAATCTAAAATGTTGGCCTACTGAAATGTATGTTCAGTAGTGTTGAGCATTTCGATACCGCAAGTATCGGGTATCGGCCGATATTTGCGGTATCGGAATTCCAATACCGAATTCCGATATTTCCCGCGTATCGGATACCGGAATCGGAAGTTCCCAGAATTCAAACTGCACGCAGCAGCCAATGAGGAATAAATGGAAGTGTGGGCACATCCTGTTTAGCATGGTGGGCATGTAAGTACTGGCAAGGCTGTGATTGGCTGCTGAAATGATGTCACTCTGCACTATAAAAAACGCTGCCGCCATTTTGCGCACACTCTGCTGTGATTTCAGTTAGGGACAGGACGCTGTGTTCTAACTGAGGGCCAGTTGAGATAGCTAATTGCTTTATTTTGCTTTTCCAAGGCTAATTTAGCAAACGCTGTGTGTTCACCTTGCTCTTGCCTTGCAGCGCTGTTTTAACAGCGTTCTGCAAGGTCTGTGTGTGTGTGTGTGCAGCTCACTCTGTAGTCTGTGTGCAGCCATATACCCGGTTGTATTCAGTTCAGGGGGGGTTCACACTGCCTCATACAGTTCTATCCATTGTCCTTTTTTGCTCCTAGTGCAGCCTGCTGCACATTTTTTCTAAAATTTCCTATTAGTGTTTTTCCACCCGTCTCCAGCTAAATTGTGGAAAAACACTACATAGGATAACCTAGAGGGGTGTTTTTGGGCCTTGCAGCGCCGTTTACGGCTGTCTGCACGGTCTCCGTGTGAACGCAGCTCGCCCTGTAGTCTGTGTGCAGCCACAGCCGGTTGTATTCAGCTCAGGGTGCGTCACTGCCTCATACCGTGAAAAAACTTTTCCTTTTTTTCAAATAGTGCAGCCTGCTGAAAATTTTTCCAAAAATTTCCTATTAGTATCTTTCCACCCGTCTCCAGCTAAATAGTGGAAATACACTACATAGGATAACCTAGAGGAGTGTTTTTCGGTCTTGCAGCGCCGTTTACGGCTGTCTGCACGGTCTCTGTGTGAGCGCAGCTCGCCCTGTAGTCTGTGTGCAGCCACAGCCGGTTGTATTCAGCTCAGGGTGCGTCACTGCCTCATACCGTTAAATAACTTCTCATTTTTTTCAAATAGTGCAGCCTGTTGAAAATTTTTCCAAAAATTTCCTATTAGTGTCTTTCCACCCGTCTCCAGCTAAATAGTGGAAATACACTACATAGGATAACCTAGAGGAGTGTTTTTGGGTCTTGCAGCGCCGTTTACGGCTGTCTGCACGGTCTCTGTGTGAGCGCAGCTCGCCCTGTAGTCTGTGTGCAGCCACAGCCGGTTGTATTCAGCTCAGGGTGCGTCACTGCCTCATACCGTTAAATAACTTCTCATTTTTTTCAAATAGTGCAGCCTGTTGAAAATTTTTCCAAAAATTTCCTATTAGTGTCTTTCCACCCGTCTCCAGCTAAATAGTGGAAAAACTCTACATAGGATAACCTAGAGGAGTGTTTTTGGGCCTTGCAGCACCGTTTACGGCTGTCTGCACGGTCCCCGTGTGAGTTAAACTTGCTCTGTAGCCTGATCTGCAGAAAAATAAAAAAGTAAAGTTCACCAAACACCACTTAACACTTGTGTAGGCCACATTTTATAAATAATAAAGTCTAGTCCACACTTTACAACATTAGTGTTTCTTACACCTATTAGGAGGAGCATTTCAGGAATAAGCACACTAAGGCCTTAGTACTTTTTTGCTTATCTTTATCTGTCAACCAAGATGAAGAGGGCAGGGAGTAAGGCACGTGGGCGTGGGCGCGGAGCAGGGAGAGGAGCAGGGAGAGGACGTGGTGATTCTGTGCCTGCTGCGGGCACCGGTGACTCATCATCACTCAGTTTCAGCAGGGAACAGTCCTTCATGCGCAGCTTTGTCGGAGAGCGCCTTGCACCGCTGCTGCATGAAGATCAAATTGAAGCCGTTGTCGGATGGATGGCAGCTAACGCATCGGCATCGACTTCAATTAGTGCCACATCCTCTCAGGCACAGACCACTGGAGAGCAGCCATCTGTCTCTTCACGACCTGCCAAATTGGCCAGGCAGTCAGAGAGCCCAGGACAGGAGCCGTCTCTACTTCTGTTCTCTGAATCTCTTGGCTTGGAAACAGGGGGCCAGCCAAGCAGCATTGGAGAAATGGAAGAAGAGGCAGTGTGCAGTGATGCCCAACAGCTTTGTCTCTCTGACTCTGAAGAGGCGGGTGGGCCAGTGCCTGCGGTGACCACAGCGCAGTACGCATCTGATGATGAAACTCAGGTGCCGCTTTCTGGTGCGTACTGTGCTGCTGAGACTACCCAGGAGGAGCAGTTGGTGGCAGAGGGTAGTGGAGATGATGAGGTCCTTGACCCATCGTGGTGTGAGGAACAGGAAGGTGGTCGGAGCAGCTCTGAGGAAGAGATTCCCCTAACGGGTCAAAGAGGGAGAGGGAGGGGGAAGACTGCGGAGCCTGTAGCCTCCACTTTGGCACCCGTTAGGAGCCTGTCTCTTTCAAAAGCCAAAAAGGGCGCTCCCAAGACTTGCAGTGCCTGGTCCTTTTTTGACACAGTTGCAGATGACATTTGTTTTGTCAAATGCAAGCTGTGTCATCAGAAAGTCAAAAGAGGTAAAAGTGTCAGCAACCTCAATACCACAAATATGTGGAAACATGTGCGGACCAGGCACGCGGTGGAGTTACAAAAACACACTGAAGACCTAGGCCAACCAACAGCGGCAGCTACCACCTCTTCAGCTCGTGTTGCCTCTTCCTCCAGCTCACTCACAGCTGGTTCGGCTTCCTCCCAGGATCGCCATGGAAGAACCTCTGGCACTGTTGTCCAGAGACCTAGTGTAATTTTACCCACAGCACCACATTCCCAGTCATCCTCACACTCCCAGTCTACTCTACAGCCATCGGTAGTACAGGCATGGGAGAAAAGGTGGGCATTCTCGGCCAACCACCCCCGAGCACAGGCTCTGAATGCAGGCATTGCCAAACTTCTGTCACTGGAAATGCTCTCATTCAGGCTGGTGGAGACTGACAGCTTCCGTGACTTGATGGCATTGGCAGTCCCACAGTACAAGGTGCCCAGCCGCTTTTACTTCAGCAGGCAAGCTGTCCCTGCCCTGCACAAGCATGTGGAGGGACACATAAAACACGCGCTACTGAACGCCGTCAGTAGCAAGGTCCACCTCACCACCAATGCGTGGACCAGTCAACATGGACAGGGGCAATACCTTTCCCTCACTGCCCATTGGGTAAATGTTGTTGAGCCAGGTACAGATCGTGCGAGTGGCGCAGGACGTGTCCTGCCCACTCCAAGGATTGCAGGAATCCAGTCTGTACGTATTGACTCCTCCTCATACACAAGTTCCTCGAAATCATCGCTGCAGGAGCCGTCACAGTCCACCTCCACATGGACCCGTGAACGTTTACCTGTTACGACCGACATGAGCACAGCCGTGGCCAAACGTCAACAGGCCGTCTTGAAACTTGTTTCTTTGGGGAATCGAAGCCACACAGCGCAGGAGCTCTGGAATGCCATCAAGCAGGAGAGCGATGTGTGGTTTGTGCCAGCGAATCTCCAGCCAGGCATGGTAGTGTGTGACAATGGCCGAAATCTGGTGGCAGCTTTGGCCATTGGAAACCTCACTCACATCCCATGTCTGGCACATGTGCTCAATTTGGTTGTGCAGAGTTTTCTGAGGGACTATCCGGATCTTGATGCACTGCTGCACAAGGTGCGCCTAGAGTGTGCTCACTTGCGGCGTTCCAGCTTGGCAAGATCCCGCATTGCTGCTCTGCAGCGCTGATTCCGCCTTCCGGAACACCGTATCATATGTGACCTACCTACCAGGTGGAATTCCACGTTACATATGTTGGAGCGGTTGTGTGAGCAGCAGCAAGCAGTAATGGAGTACCAGCTGAATCAGGCGCAAAAAAGTCGCAGTCAGCGCCGATCAGACTTCACAACCACAGAGTGGGCCACTATGAAGGACGTCTGCCAGGTTTTGCTTCCTTTCGATTATTCCACGCGGATGGCAAGTGCAGATGATGCACTAGTCAGCATGACTGTCCCCCTTATCTGCCTGCTTCAACAAACTTTGCAAGCGTTAAGGGATGATGTTGTGGAAGAGGTGGAGGATGAGGAGTCACCTTTTCCATCAGCTTCTGGAGAGTCAGCGCCACGTGGTTCCTCACAAAGGGGTACGCAGGGGCCACTTTGTGAGGAGGATGAGGAGGAGTCAATGGAAGAGGAAGAGCTCCGTCCAGAGGAGGGAGTTAGACAATTGTGCAGTGGTCAGTGTGTACAGCGAGGGTGGGGTGATGACGAGCGGGCAGAGATCATGTCTCAAGCAGGGGACAGCGTTTCTGGGCCAGTTGGCAGTCTGCAGCACATGGTTGATTTCATGCTGCAGTGCCTGAGAAACGACCGCCGCATCGACCACATTCTCAACATGCCTGATTATTGGGTGTTCACCCTGCTCGATCCTCGCTACCGGGACAACGTCCAAAACCTCATCCCAGCGTTGACCCGGGAGCGTAAAATGCGGGAGTACCACGACACACTGGTGAATTCCATCATCTTCTCCAGTCCAACTGAGAGGAGTGCTGCTAGTGCTTTACAAAGCAGCTCAGTGCGTCGAGGCAGTGGAGGAGGCTCTGCACAAAGAGGGAGCAGAAGCAGTGCCTCTGCCCAAGGCAAGACCAGTATGGCACAACTGTGGCAAACTTTTGTGTGCCCGCCCCAAATGTCTACACCATCACCGGCGGCTCCAGTCAGCAGGAGGCAACGGTTCCGTCAGATGGTGACAGACTACATGTCTTGCCCTCTTACTGTACTCCCAGACGGCTCTTCCCCGTTCAAGTTTTGGGTCTCTAAGCTGGATACATGGCCAGAGCTAAGCCAGTATGCATTGGAGGTGCTGGCTTGCCCTGCGGCTAGTGTCTTATCGGAACGTGTCTTTAGTGCCGCAGGTGGTGTACTAACAGACCGTCGCATGTGACTATCCTCCGATAACGTTGACCGACTTACTTTTCTGAAAATGAACCAGGCCTGGATCTCGCAGGAATTTGCCACTCCTCTGCCTGATTAAGTAATTGGGTGTCATCCAGGTCTCCTGATGTGTTCATCTTTCTACCACCTGAACTGCTATTCCTGGGCTCCAACACCGCCAGTTGCGGCTCTGAAGTGCAGGCTGCACAGTCAAAACATACGACCCAGTGTTATTGGGTTTCAGTAACGTCAGCTGATTCCCAGCTGTGTAGCCGGCAATGTGTCCTGCGACCGCCACGCTGGTACAACAACCTAAATGTAGGGGAACCTTTCCCCCCCCCCCGGCGTTTGTTACTGAAAGAGCCACCTTGTGCAGCAGTAATGCTGCACAAGGAAAAGGTAGCTCGTTTAGTTTAGCTCCTTGCACACGCAGAACTTAACACTTATAAAATGTGTTCACTGATACCGTTATACCGTCCCGGAGCTGGGACTTTCCTTTGTAATGTGACGCAGCACAGCCGTCATTCCTACCCCGTTGGTGCCGTGCGCTGCCTCCTCAGCGTTGTTTTAAGCTGTCACGGATCCTGCGCTGTTCTGTTATCCCTTGTCCATGCCCAATTTGCGCTGCCTGTCTTCTGACATAATTTGGTGTCAGGCTGGCTGCGCCTGTGCACCCGCGCTGCCCGAGATCCCGCCTCGCAGTGTCTTCTGATTGAATCACACTGCGAGCCTGGGATCCATGGGCATGCGCAGTGCATATCTTCCCCTCGGGCTCTCGCTCATCTCCCTCCGCCTTCTTTAGACTGTGCGCCGTCAGCTGATCCCTAATAGCATGCCACGGCCGTGACGCCGCACAGTCTGAAGAAGAGGGAAGGAGGGGAGTGAGAGGCGAGGATATGCACTGTGCATGCCCATCGATCCAAGGCCCGCAGTGGGATTACATTAGACGACACTGCGAGGTGGGATCTGGGGCAGCGTGGACGCACAGGCACTGACAGCCTGACACCAAATTATGTCAGAAGACAGGCAGCGCAAATTGGGCATGGCCAAGGGATAACAGAACAGCGCAGGGTCCGTGACAGCTTAAAATAACGCTGAGGAGGCAGCGCACGGCACCAAGGGGGTAGGAATGACAGCTGTGCTGCATCCCATTATGAAGGAAATTCGCACCTCCGGGACGGTTTTACGGTAAAGGGACACATTTTTAGTGTTTACTTCTGTGTTTGCAAGGAGCATAATTAAAAGAGCAACCTTTTCCTTTTGCATCCTTAGTGCTGCACAAGATGGCTCTTTCAGCTACAAACGTCTTGGGGGGGGGTTAAAGGTTCCCTTTCAACTTGCTCCAATCAGGCTTCGGCCTACACTCTGTTCCTCTGCTCCTCCTGCTGTCCCTGGGCTCTAACACTGCCAGTTGGTGCCTGGAAGTGCTGTCTGCACAGTCAACAGTCGCTCCTCTGTTATTGGGGTTCAGTAACGTCAGCTGATCTCCAGCTGTGTGTGTGGCAATACCTCCAATCTGCTCCTCCTGCTGTCCCTGGGCTCTAACACCGCCAGTTGGTGCCTGGAAGTGCTGTCTGCACAGTCAACAGTCGCTCCTCTGTTATTGGGGTTCAGTAGCGTCAGCTGATCCCCAGCTGTGTGTGCGGCAATACCTCCAATCTGCTCCTCCTGCTGTCCCTGGGCTCTAACACCGCCAGTTGGTGCCTGGAAGTGCTGTCTGCACAGTCAACAGTCGCTCCTCTGTTATTGGGGTTCAGTAACGTCAGCTGATCCCCAGCTGTGTATCCAGCAACGTGTCATGCGACCGCCACGCTGGCACAACTAAAATGTAAGGGGACCTGTCCCCCCCCCTAGGCGTTTGTTACTGAAAGAGCCACCTTGTGCAGCACTAATACTGCACAAGGAAAAGGTCGCTCTTTAAATTATGCTCCTTGGAAACGCTGAACTACACACTCATGTAATGTGTCGCCTCACACCGTCAAACCGTCCCAGAGGTGGGACTTTCCTTTGTAATGTGACGCAGCACAGCCGTCATTCCTACCCCCTTGGCTCCGTGCGCTGCCTCCTTAGCGTTATTTGATTCTGTCACGGACCCTGCGCTGTTATGTTATCCCTTGGCCATGCACAGTTTGCGCTGCCCGTCCTCTGACATCATTTGTTGTCGTCCTGGCTGCGCCTGTGCGTCCACGCTGCCCGAAGTCCCACCTCGCAGTGTCGTCTAATGTGATCCCACAGTGGGCCTGGTATCCATGGCCATGCGCAGTGCATATACTAGCCTCTCACTCCCCTTCTTCACGCTTCTTCAGACTAGGCGGCGTCAGCTGATCCCTAATAGCATGCCACGGCCGTGACGCCGCACAGTCTGAAGAAGCAGGAAGGAGGGGAGTGAGAGGCGATGATATGCAATGCGCATGCCCATGGATCCCAGGCCCGCAGTGGGATTACATTAGATGACACTGCGAGGGTGGATCTCGGGCAGCTTGGACGCACAGGCACTGCCAGCCTGACACCTAAATGATGTCAGAAGACGGGCACCACTAACTGTGCATGGCGAAGGGATAACATTACAGCGCGGGCTCCGTGACAGAATCAAACAACGTTGAGGAGGTGGCGCACGGCACCAAGGGGGTTGGAATAACGGCTGTGCTGTGTCACATTACAAAGGAAAGTCCCACCTCCGGGACGGTTTAACGGTGTGAGGGGACACATTATATGAGTGTGTACTTCAGTGTTTTCAAGGAGCATAATTTTAAGAGCCACCATTTTCCATGTGCAGTATTACTGCTGTACAAGATGGCTCTTTCAGCAACAAATGCCTGGGGGGGTTAAAGGTTCCCTTTCAACTTGCTCAACTGCAGGCTTCGGCTTACACTCTGCTCCTACTACAGACCCTGGGCTCTAACACCACCAGTTGTTGTCCGGAAGTGCTAGCTGCACAGGGAAAAACACCCGCCAATGTGTCAGTGGGGTTCAGCAACGCCAGCTGTTCCTCTGCTGTGTAGCCAGCAACGTGTCCAGCACAAGCCATGCTGGCACAATAACAGACATTTTCCTGCCTCCAGTGCAGGCTTCGGCCTACACTTTGCTCCTCTTTGATTCCCTGGGTTTCAACACTGTCAGTTGTCACCTGGAAGTGTTGTCTACACAGAAAAAACACTCGCTGATGTGTCAGTGGGGTTCCGCAACGCCAGCTGTTCCCCTGCTGTGTAGCCGGCAACGTGTCCTGCAAACGCCACGCAGACACAACAGACCTAAAGCTGCCACCACTGCAGGCTTCGGCCTACACTCTGCTCCTCTCCTCCTCCTACTGACCCTGGGCTCTAACACCGCCAGTTGTTGCCCGGAAGTGCTAGCTGCACAGAGAAAAACACCAGCCAATGTGTCAGTGGGGTTCAGCACAGGCCAGCTGTTCCCCTGCTGTGTAGCCGGCAACGTGTCCTGCAAACGCCACGCAGGCACCTGAACTGAAATTAAAGGGACCCTGTCCCCCCAGGTGTTTCTATGTATAACAGCCACCTTGTACAGCAGTAATGCTGCATTTGTACAAGGTGGCTGACTTTTTCTCCTTGCCCATGTCGAACTCAACAAACACGTACAAAATGTGTCTCATTAGAGACCATTATAGTGTCCCTGAGGTGCGACTTTCCTTTTTAATGACACGCAGCACCCCCATTGGTAACGCTGGCCGTCTTCTGACATCGTTGGTTGGCTGCCTGTGCCTGTGCGTCCGCCCTGCCCGACACAACGCCCCTCGTTGTCTTACTTATTTTGACTATGAGGGTGTGATTGATGGGCATGAGCAGTGCATATCTTCGCCTGTCTTCACTCCCCTCCTTCCGCCTTCTTCAGACTGTGTGGCCTCATGGCCGTGGCATGCGATAAGGGATCAGCTGAGGCCGCCCAGTCTGAAGCAGGTGTAAGGACATGTGTGAGCGGCAAACATATTTACTGCACAAGGCCACGAATCCCAGCCCCGCACTGGGACTTTATGAAAAGACACTGTGGGTCTGGGATTCATGGCCATCGTTAACCGCACTGGCCAACATGAAATGAGGTCAAAAGACGGGCAGCGCTAACAGAGCATGGGCAAGGGCTAACAAGAGCGCAGACTACTGTACAGCAAATAACAACGCTCAAGAGGCTGCGCCCAGCACCAAGGCGTTATTTTTGGACACCTGTGTTGCGTCTCCTTAAAAAGACAAGTCACGCCTCCAATACAGTCTTACTGTATAATGGGCAAAATTGTGTACGTGTTTCATTCAGCGTGTGCAAGAGCAACCTTTCACTTGTGGAGCATTACTGCTGCACAAGGTGTGGCTCTTCTACTTTGTAACACCTGAGGGAGGGTTAAAGGTTACCTTTGAAATTGGTTCTACTAGGCTTCAGCCTACACGCTGCTCCTCCTGCAGACCCTGGGCTCTAACACCGCCAGTTTTTGCCCGGAAGTGCTAGCTGCACAGAGAAAAACACCAGCCAATGTGTCAGTGGGGTTCAGCAACGCCAGCTGTTCCCCCGCTGTGTAGCCGGCAACATGTCCTGCAAACGCAACGCAGACACAAAGCTGCCACCAGTGCAGGCTTCGGCCTACACTATGCTCCCCCTGCTTACCCTTTGCTCCAACACCGCTAGTTGGGGCTCTAGGAAGACAATCTTGAATAGGCAACGCATCCGTGTTCCAGCACCGCCAGCTGGTTCTCGGCAGTGTTTTTGTCACGGGTACTTCCTCGTGCCCAGCCTGGTTCCAGCACCGTCAGCTGGTTCCGGGTAATGTCAAGCTCACTGAGACGCCTATGCGTTGCCCCGTCGTGTTGCGGTCGGGTTAGCCAACTCCATGGTGCCTCCAGTTTAGGAGCTTCCTATGTGGGCTGCGTGAATTGGCAGTCAAGGCTGGTTCTGTAGTGCCAGTAGGCCAAGCTCCCCCTGTAGGATTGTTGGGGTTCGGTAACTGTGGCTGCCTCACGGCCTAGCTGTTCTCTCCTCTCCTGTGGATCTTATGGTCCACATCCTGGTTCCAGCACCGTCAGCTGGTTCCGGGCAGAGCCTTTGGCTTAGGTGCCTCCTTCTGGGTATCCGAGTTCCACCAACGCCAGGCGGTCCTTGGTAGTGCTTTTAAGCGCGGGCACCTACAGCTTAGTAACCGTGTTCCAGCACCGTCAGCTGGTCCTCGGTGCCATTGGCTCTTGCACACTTGGGCAACGCATCCGTGTTCCAGCACCGTCAGCTGGTTCTTGGCAGTGTTTTTGTCACGGGTACTCCCTCATGCCCAGCCTGGTTCCAACACTGTCAGCTGGTTCCGGGTAGTGTCAAGCTCACTGAGACGCCTATGCGTTGCCCCGTTGTGTTGCGGTCGGGTTAGCCAACTCCATGGTGCCTCCAGTTTAGGAGCTTCCTATGTGGGCTGCGTGAATTGGCAGTCAAGGCTGGTTCTGTAGTGCCAGTAGGCCAAGCTCCCCCTGTAGGACTGTTGGGGTTCGGTAACTGCGGCTGCCTCGCAGCCTAGCTGTTCTCTCCTCTCCTGTGGACCTTATGGTCCACATCCTGGTTCCAGCACCGTCAGCTGGTTCCGGGCAGAGCCTTTGGCTTAGGTGCCTCCTTCTGGGTATCCGAGTTCCGCCAACGCCAGGCGGTCCTTGGTAGTGCTTTTAAGCGCGGGCACCTACAGCCTAGTAACCGTGTTCCAGCACCGTCAGCTGGTCCTCGGTGCCATTGGCTCTTGCACACTTGGGCAACACATCCGTGTTCCAGCACCGTCAGCTGGATCTCGGCAGTGTTTTTGTCACGGGTACTCCCTCGTGCCCAGCCTGGTTCCAGCACCGTCAGCTGGTTCCGGGTAGTGTCAAGCTCACTGAGACGCCTATGCGTTGCCCCATCGTTTTGCGGTCGGGTTAGCCAACTCCATGGTGCCTCCAGTTTAGGAGCTTCCTATGTGGGCTGCGGGAATTGGCAATCAAGGCTGGTTCTGTAGTGCCAGTAGGCCAAGCTCCCCCTGTAGGACTGTTGGTGTTCGGTAACTGCGGCTGCCTCGCGGCCTAGCTGTTCTCTCCTCTCCTGTGGACCTTCTGGTCCACATCCTGGTTCCAGCACCGTCAGCTGGTTCCGGGCAGAGCCTTTGGCTTAGGTGCCTCCTTCTGGGTATCCGAGTTCCACGAACGTCAGGTGGTCCTTGGTAGTGCTTTCAGGCACGGGTACCTCCTGTTTAGTAACCGGGTTCCAGTAACGTCAGCTGGTCCTCGGTAGTTCCATTGGCTCTTGTACCTTCGGCTACCCATCCGGGTTCCAGTACCCTCAGCTGGTTCTCGGCAGTGTCTTTTGCTCTTGTACCTTCTGCTCCCCATCCTGGTTCCAGTAACGTCAGCTGGTTCCGGGCAGAGCCTTTGGCTTAGGTGCCTCCTTCTGGGTATCCGAGTTCCGCCAACGTCAGGCGGTCCTTGGTAGTGCTTTTTAGCACGGGTACCTCCTGCTTAGTAACCGGGTTCCAGTAACGTCAGCTGGTCCTCGGTAGTTCCATTGGCTCTTGAACCTTCGGGTAGCCATCCGAGTTCCAGTTCCATCAGCTGGTTCTTGGCATTTTCTCAGCCTTCTTGTACCTTCTGCTACATTTCCAAGTTGAAGACCCTAAAGACGACAACCCGGAAGACCACCCCTAAGATGACTACGACACCAGAGACGACATCCAGTGAGATGACGACGACCCTGGAGATGACGACCCTGAAGACAACCCCGATGACGACGACGACGACGGCGGAGACGACGACCCTAGAGACGACGACCCTGGAGACGACGACATGGAAGACCGAGAAGCAGAAGAACAAGAGACTGCAGAACAAAGAGCAGAAGAACATTAAGCATAAGACTTAATATCAGAGCAAAAGATATTATCTAAATTATATGCAGAAGAAGACTAAGCAGTGTATGGGGGTGAGTCAGTTCCTCCTCGTGGTGCCCCTGGATAAAGCCTGATGCCGCAGGCCAAACTGAACGCGGACAAATGTAACTTTTGTGACAGGCAGAACGGAAGGTGTAATCTTCAAAGTTTTATAGATAACAACTACGGGAATGCCTGTCACAAATGAGAATATGATGAAGAAGTAGAATAGGAAGAATAATAATAGTTAAATAAAATGAATATGTAGAATAGGAAGAATAATAATAGTTGAATATAATGAATATGAAGAATGTAATAAAAAAAAATAGGTAGAAGATGAAGAAGAAGATGAATAAGGTGAAGAAGAAGTTGATGTCAAAGATGCTGATGATGATGAAGATGAAAGTGTGGGAAAAGTAAAAAAAAAAGAAGGGGAAGGGCGTGGAATAGTGAAACATCAATATCTGACAAAATAAAAAAAAATTTACATAGTCAATATCTTTGTCACTCCGAACGTCTTTAAAAAAAAAAAAATCATGCTATTCTATTTGATTGGGCTAAACCTCTATGCCTTTAATGTCTCCGCCACCTCCCGAAATACATCCTGCATTATTTTTAGTTGTTTTCCATCATGTAGAATGAACCTACAAGGAAAGAAAGGGTTTATTTTAATTCCGATATTTTGGTCCCATTGACTTGTATTGGGATCGGGTATCGGTATCGGCGATATCCGATATTTTTTGAATATCGGCCGATCCAATCCGATACCGATACTTTCCGATATCGGAAGGTATCGCTCAACACTAATGTTCAGTAAATGCACTCAGTACTTGGTCGGGGCTCCTTTTGCATCAATTACTGCATCAATGCGATGTGTCAAGGAGGAAATCAGTCTGTGGCACTACTGAAGTGTTATGGAAGCCCAGGTTGCTTTGATAGCAGCCTTCAGCTCGTCTGCATTGTTCAGTCTGGTGTCTCTAATTTCCTGAGAAAATTACTTTTGGGTTTTCATTGCTGCAAGCCATAATCATCAACATTAACATTAATCATCTTTTTGTAATGACTCTATATATGAGTTTCACTTTTTGTATTGAGAAATTGAAATAAATTAACTTTTTGATGGTATTCTAATTTTGTGAGATGCACCTGTATGTGGGAACCTGGCCTTAAAGGTGGCATCCTTTTTAGTAATGGATTCACAAGGTCTGGCCTGTTGTGATCAACATCTGGTAAGGTGATTCAGCCAATCACTTATTACAGATTGTCCAAGCAAGAGAGACAGGATTTCTTTCTTACACTCGGTCAAAATGTCAATGTAAGAGTAGTTCAGCACTTCGCAGTCCGATAGAGAATGAACATTGGGACAAGGACAAAAGTGCCCCAATCTGGCAATGGGCAGGGCTCAGATCCCCACCTGTATAGTAATGATCATTGCATTGTGGATAGTTCTCGTCTCCTTGCAACCAGAATAACCCCTTAAGTTCTTAAATCATAGTGCTAATTAACAAAGAGTGAGAATGTTTTCTGTCATAATTCTTCATTATTGAGTTTGCTATAGGGGTAAAGGAGATTAAGGTTTTCTGCAATAGTCACCTCATCACATTTGAGAAATAAAATGATTCACCTGGATTTAGTTTGACATTCAGAAATCTAAATTTATTAGAAATGATGGTTATAAAAAGGAATTTCTCTGCCACCTTTTTGCACTGTTCTAGAAATGAGCTTATGTTCCTTGTTCAGTTTCTTGATAGTAGCTGTATGTGGAATAGATAGCAGAGTTGGTGCGAATCAATTTGCAGGACCTGGTCTATCGGCCTAATGAGCAATATGTGGTCTCTACAGGAAAGTCTTGATAACCGCCCTCTAACTCCTGGCATCCGCAGTTCCTGTTTTGATTAGCCAGTCTGTCACTATGTCATCACCAGATAGATGTTGTGGAGGTTTTTCTCAGGACTCCTGCCCAGCGGCCACAAGTTACTGATGTGACAGATGGACCAGACCCTGCAAATCTATTTACATGAACTCTTTTAGATTTGTTTTAAAACATATTTTGTTGAATTTGAATGTTCCAAAAAACTATAGAGCTTGTAGTTACTGTAGTTCTGTCTTTCCAATATCTATCAGAAGATTTTCAATAGGTAAAACACTCTAGTATATACATGTAACAGATTTTTAGAAGTAACCCTCTACGTGTGCTATCTCAGGGTCCGACTATGTTTCGGCCTCCACAAGGTTCACCCATTGTGCCATGAGGGAAATGTAGCATCTCTGCCACAAGTTCTTGTCCACGTGTCTGTGGTTATATAGACCTTCCCAGTAACTGTGTTGGTCAGGTGACGTTATGGGACATGTGTTGGCATAAGATGTGGATTGCACAAAGTCTGGAAGATGGGGACCGACTACGCAGGCATGGCTGCCATCATGAAGTTAGGGAAAGCTTCAGTGTTCACAGGCCTAAATTATAACATTTACAAGGCAAGCAGTCTGGAAATGTGAACGTTTAGTGTTTGAGCCTGTGGTTGGGTGGCTTCGTATTTCAGCTTGCATTCCAAGGCCTAGGATAGGGACAGCTGAATGCTGCTCTAGGACAAGGTAGTGGATTTGGTTGCTGATGTTGCTTGTAAATGTCCAAATACAGGTGCAGGACAGGAATCATCTCTACCTGCATCCTGGACATAGGATTGGCAAGTGCGTTGCACAGGGGAAGAGACATTGGTATCACCAGCAGACATTGATTGTGGACCCAGGCATTCGGCCCATTTAGCCAGGTACTTGGATGACATGTGCCTGAGCATTCGGGTGGTAGTCAGGCCCCAGCTGATCTTGGTATTGCACAGGTTGAAAATTGTATTCTTGTCTTCTGAACTTTCTGAAAAAAAGAGCCAGACTGGGAAACACCTACCCTTAGCCTGGAATCTTGCTGCATGTGAGTGCTCTGGGGAACAGTTGCCTGTCTTCTCACTCTGGTCACCTCACAACTTCTTCCTGCATGTTGTGATACTGTGGACTCCTCCCCCTCTGCAATATTGTCCTTGGTCTGCACCATGACCAGGTTGGGTCAGTGACTTCATCGTCCACCACCTCATCTTCCACTTCCGCATTCTGGTCTTCCTTACTTGTCAACTTAATAACATCACTTGAGACACTAATTTCCATTACCTATCATTGTATTGTACTGAACGTGGCCGCTCAAATATTTGGGAATCACTTCTCATGTCTCTCTTGAAAAGTGCAGTGCATGACGCCAGAATAATAAATGTTAATGTAAAGAGATTTCGGAGTGTCCGAGTGTGGGATCACTTGTCTCTTGGGAGATGCATGGTGGGAGGAAGGAGGATAATGATGATGAGAATGTGATCTAGACTCTTGGCTAGTGTGACTGGACCATATTGAAGATAGGGTGGTGCAGGGAAACATACTGGAAGCATTTCCTGCTATCGAACCAACCACCTTTTTGCACTGTTCTGGCTTCAAGAGTGGTGTCTCCCACACCCCTTCAGTGTAGGACAGGAAGCTATGTCTCATGGATGAGCATGTTTCTGAGCCCCTGTAGCAGGCACAGTTTCACATGAGCCACGGCCTCGACCTCTGCGTGCACCATCAGCAGCATAGCCACTTCCTCGTCCCTTACCTTACACATATTAATTTAGGTTTGCAGCCAAGAGCGTTATTAATAGGCATTAGAAAATAAACTATGTAGGCCTGATAAGTACAGTTGGTTTAAAGTTTCTGCAGCAAGGACTGTAAGTTTTTAAATTGCCTTGATGGCTGTAATACAGTACTTTCCTTTCTCCACCATAGCTGTTGCCCTGAAAAGTAGTACTTGGCTATACAGTAATGGTCAAGTATTTATCAATTAAAAATTATCACAATTACACATTTTTTATGCACTTTTATAGACTGTGTATTGGAACAACACAAAAAAACTGAGAAAAAAACAAATTGTACATAATTTCACACGAACCCCAAAAATGGGCTGGAAAAAATTGTTGGCACCTTTCCAAAATTATGGGTAAACAACTTTGTTTCAAGCATGCCATGTTCATTCAAACTCTCCTATTGCAAGTAACATGTATGGGCAATTTGAAAATCATACCTGAAACCAGATAAAAAGGGTCAAAGTTGACTTAATCTTTGTATGGTGTGTCTTTGGGTGCCATGCTAAGCATGGAGAACAGAAAGAGGAGAAAAGAACTGTCTGAGATCTTGAGATCCAAAATTGTTGAACAATATCAGCAACCTCTAGGTTACAAGTCCATCTCCAGAGATTTTGATATTCCATTGTCCATGGTTCGCAACATAATCAAGATGTAAACAACCCATGGCACTGTGGCAAATCTCTCTGGAAGAGGAAGACAGAGAAAAATTAATGAAAAGTTGCAACTCAGAATAGTTTAGATGCTACATAAACAGCCCCAATCAAGTTCCAAAGAAATTAAAGCTGTACTTCAGGCTCAGGGTGCATCAGCGTCAGCTCGAACTATCTGTCAACATTTGATTGAAATGAAGCGCTATGAAAGGATATTCTGGAGGACTCCCATAAAGACACAGACATAAAAATGCTAGACTGTAGTTTGCCAAAATGTACCTGAGTAAGCCAAAATACTTATGGGAAAAAGTCTTGTCAACAGATAAAACCAAGATATAGCTTTCCACTGTTTGCCAAAAATGCAATGAAGGATACAATACAAAAAAAGAACGCAGTACCTATGGTCAAATATAGTAGAGGTTTAATGATGGTTTGGAGTTCTTTTGCTGCCTGAGGCACCGGTTGTTGTGACTGTAGGCAAGGCATCATCATGTCTGAAGATTACCAAAGGATTTTGGGTTGTAATATAGTACCCAATGTCAAAAAGCTGGGTTTACTTCATGAGTCTTCAAGCAAGACAATGACCCCAAACATACTTCAAGAAACACCCAGAAATTGATAGAAACAAAAGAGTTAGGAAATGTCAGCAATGAGTCTGGATCTGAATCCTATTAAACACCTGTGAAGGGATCTTAAAATTGCTGTTGGGAGAAGGCACACTTCGAATATTATTATTATTTATTATTATAGCGCCATTTATTCCATGGTGCTTTACATGTGAGGAGGGGTATACATAATAAAAACAAGCACAATAATCTTGAACAATACAAGTCACAACTGATACAGGAGGAGAGAGGACCCTGCCCGCGATGGCTCACAATCTACAAGGGATGGGTGAGAATACAGTAGGGGAGGGTAGAGCTGATCGTGCAGCGGTTTGGTCGATCGGTAGTTATTGCAGGTTGTAGGCTTGTCGGAAGAGGTGGGTCTTCAGGTTCTTTTTGAAGGTTTCGATGGTAGACGAGAGTCTGATGTGTTATGGTAGAGAGTTCCAGAGTAGGGGTGATGCGCGAGAGAAATCTTGTATGCGATTGTGGGAAGAGGAGATAAGAGGGGAGTAGAGAAGGAGATCTTGTGAGGATCGGAGGTTGCGTGCAGGAAAGTACCAGGAGACGAGGTCACAGATTTATGGAGAAGACAGGTTGTGGATGGCTTTGTATGTCATGGTTAGGCTTTTGCATTGGAGTTTCTGGGTAATTGGGAGCCAGTGAAGGGATTGACAGAGGGGAGAGTCCGGCGAATAGCGAGGGGACAGGTGGATTAGTCAGGCAGCAGAGATGAGAATAGATTGGAGGGGTGTGAGAGTGTTAGAGGGGAGGCCACAGAGCAGGAGGTTACAGTAGTCGAGGCGGGAGATGATGAGGGCATGGACTAGGGATTTTGCAGATTCTTGGTTTAGGAATGTACGGATCCGTGAAATATTTTTGAGTTGAAGGCGGCAGGAAGTGGAAAGGGCTTGGATATGTGGTTTGAAGGACAGATCAGTATCAAGAATTACCCCAAGACAGCGAGCTTGTGGGACTGGGGAGAATGGTCAGCCGTTTACTGTAATGGACAGGTTCATTGGGTGGGTCGCGTGAGGTGGGCGAAAGACGATGAATTCTGTTTTGTCCATGTTAAGTTTTAGAAATCTAGCGGAGAAGAAGGATGAAATAGCGGACAGACATTGAGGGATTCTGGTTAGTAGGATGGTGATATCTGGTCCAGAGATGTAAATCTGTGTCATCAGCATAGAGATGATACTGAAAACCATGCGATTCTATGAGCTGTCCCAGGCCAAATGTGTAGATGGAGAAGAGCAGGCGCCCTAGAACTGAACCTTGTGGGACTCCGACAGATAGGGGGCGAGTTGAGGAGGTGGTGTGTGAGTGGGAGATGTTGAATGTCCGGTCAGTTAGGTATGACAAGATCCAGGATAGGGCCAAGTCTGTGATACCAAGGGATGAGAGGGTCCACATCAACAGGAAATGGTCCACTGTGTCAAAGGCAGAGGACAGGCCCAGGAGGCGGAGGATAGAATAGTGTTGCCCCTGGTGGTTAATAGGTAATTGATGACCTTGGTTAAGGTTTCAGTGGAGTGGTGTGACCGGAAGCCTGATTGTAAGCGGTCAAGAAGGAAGCAGGATGATAGATGTGAGGACAGTTCAAGATGGACGTGTTGTTCCAGTAGTTTTGAGGCATAGGGGAGAAGTGATATAGGGCGATAGCTAGATACAGAGGATGGGTCAAGAGAGGGCTTTTTGAGGATAGGTGTGATTGAAGCATGTTTAAAGCTTGAGGGGGAAACACCAGTTGTTAGGGATAGGTTGAAGAGATGGGTTAGGGTTGGGATAAAGACTGTGGCGAGGTTTGGGATGAAGTGGGATTGGATTGGGTCAAGTGCACAGGTGAGGAGATGCAATCTTGAGAGTAGAGTGGAGAGTCGATCTTCTGTAATGGTGGACAAGTTGGTTTTGGAGGTGGAGGGCTGGGTAATTGGGAGGAATGGCTCTGGGTATTGTCTACTAAAACTGTCTCTGATGTTCTCAATCTTCTGCTTGAAAAATGAGGCAAAGTCTTCAGCTGTGATGAGTGGGGAGGGAGGAAGTGCTGGGGCAGAGTAGAGAATTGAAGGTGTTAATAACTGTTTAGGTTTGTGAGACAGGGAGGATATAAAAGATGAGAAGTAGGTTTGTTTTGTGGCGAGTGTGGTCTTGAAAGTAGTGAGGGACTGTTTGAATGTGATGAAGTGCTTGTTTGAATGGGATCTTTTCCATCTGCGCTCAGCAGCCCTGGAAGCTTGCCTCAGTTCTTTGGTCAGGCTGGTGTGCCAGGGCTGTCTGTTGATATTGGGAGCTTTGGTATGTGTGAGAGGGGCAAGAGATCCCAAAGCTACAGCTATTATGGTGTTATATAGAGCGGCAGCGTCACCCGCATTGTGTAGGGAACTTATATCTGAGAGAGGGGGGAGGGATTCAGAGAGTGAGTGTAGATCAAGGTGTAACGGGGTCTACCAAGCTGGGGTACCTCTTACCGTACCACCCCGTGTTTCAGGAAGTCCACTCTGCTTTTAATGTAGATACTGAATGAAGGAAGCTGGCTGGAATTCCATTGTTACGTGAGAGCATATAAAAGCTGACTGCTTCTTCACTTATTTCCAGTCTAAGAACACACTTTATTTTCAGCACACAGAATATATAACACAGATACACAGGACAGGCCAATAGGAAAACAGCTGGCCAGACATACATTACAATAGCCGCAGGGGGCCGGAGCCTGCCGCTATTTACTGTGGGAATTACAAAGGTGGGGGGAGGTCAGAAAGAGAATATCTTGTCCAGGGGTGCAGCCTGTGGACTGATGCATTTCACATGGAAACTATTATACATACATATACTGCATAACATTCTTGGTGCTGGGGGGTTCTGTAACACAAGGTGTTTAAGATTTCTGCGAGGGTGTGCAAGTTTGTGGGGTGGGGATTGTAGACAAGGAGTGGGGAGGGAAGAGAATGTGAATAGATTGTGGTCAGAAAGAGGAAGAGGTGAGTTAGAGAGGTTAGATAGGGAGCAGAGGCGGGTGAAGATGAGGTCCAGTGTGTGACGATCTTTATGAGTGGCTGTAAAAAACCACTGAGTGAGGTTGACAGAGGAAGTGAGAGATAGAAGTTTAGTGGCAGCTGAGAGGGAAGTGTCGATGGGGATGTTGAAATCGCCCATGATGATAGTGGGGATGTCCGCAGAAAGGAAATGAAGTAGCCAGGTGGTGAAGTGGTCAAAGAAGGTGGTGGCTTGCCCTGGGGGGCGGTAAATGACAG
This sequence comes from Ranitomeya imitator, assembly GCF_032444005.1. Taxonomy (NCBI): domain Eukaryota; kingdom Metazoa; phylum Chordata; class Amphibia; order Anura; family Dendrobatidae; genus Ranitomeya; species Ranitomeya imitator. The sequence continues at coordinate 223,271,980 of NC_091282.1, forward strand.
TCAGTTGGAGGTTGGAGGGTGAGTAGGTGCGCCCAGAGTGCACCGTAAAGGAAGTGAGGATAACAGAGGGTGGCAGTGGGATGTGGGTGAAGGATCAGTTATCTGACCAAAAACCCACTCCTCCGTTATGCTTGCTGCTGGGGCGGGGTGTGTGAGAAAGGTGGAACATCAGAGACCTTGAGCAGTTTGTAAAAGAAGAGTTTTCCAAAATTCAGTTGAAAGGTATAAAAAGCTTGTTGATAGTTATAGGAAGCGATTGATTGCAGTTATTTATTAGAAACCAAAAATGAAGTTGAGAGTGGCAACAATTTTGTCCAGCCAATTTTTGAAATTTTGTGTGATGTCAATTTTTTTCCCTGCCTTTTTCCCTTTTTTTGTGTTCTTTCAATAGACACAAAGGAAAAAAACATGCATATAACAAAACATGTGTAATTGCAATAATTTTCTGGAAGAAATACTTTTTCTGGAACAATTTTAAGGGTGCTAAGTTGCTAACTAGTAACGATCAAGCATTATAATGACTGAGTGTACTTAAATAAACCAGGTCAGATGATTGGACCCACGCAACTCGAGTATATATAATGGCAGTCAATGGGAAACTAAGGCATTTTTCCATCAGACTCTAGCAGGAGTGCTGAGAGGGACAAAAAACAGATGGGAATAGTGCTTAGCGGCGCTTCACAGTTTAGCAGATATAAATTAGGAGAAGGAGATGGGCGTAGGGAGCAGTGAATATTCATTTTTAATTTATATCAACTTAACACAGTGTGCGGTTCTCATTTCTCAGTGACTAACAGAAGAAATAAATAAATTAAAAATTTATATGGGGTCCCCCCATTTTTAATAACCAGCCAATGGAAAGAAGACAGCTGTGAGATGGTATTTGTAAGCCGGGAAGGGGCAGATAAACATGGACCTTCCCAGCATGATAATTGTTGTGAATTCTGTTGTCAGGCTCCCTCCTGTGGTCATGAATGGTACTTCGGCTGGTTCTGTCCATGGACTTCCTCTGGTGGGTGTTTCTGAGTTTCCTTCCACAGGTGACGAGGTTAATTCATTAGCTGGCTGCTCTATTTAACTCCACTTAGATCTTTGCTCCATGCCACCTGTCAATGTTCCAGTATTGGTCTTGTTCACTCCTGGATCATTCTTGTGACCTGTCTTCCCAGCAGAAGCTAAGTTCCTGCTTGTATTTTCTTTGGTTTGCTATTTTTCTGTCCAGCTTGCTATTTTTATTCTTGTCTTGCTTGCTGGAAGCTCTGGGACGCAGAGGGAGCGCCTCCGCACCGTGAGTCGGTGCGGAGGGTCTTTTTGCGCCCTCTGCATGGTCCTTTTGTAAATTTTTGTGCTGACCACAAAGCTACCTTTCCTATCATCAGTCTGTTCAGTAAGTCGGGCCTCACTTTGCTAAATCTATTTCATCTCTGTGTTTGTATTTTCATCTTTACTCACAGTCATTATATGTGAGGGGCTGCCTTTTCCTTTGGGGAATTTCTCTGAGGCAAGGTAGGCTTTATTTTTCTTTCTTCAGGGCTAGCTAGTTCCTTAGGCTGTGCCGAGTTGCATAGGGAGCGTTAGGCGCAATCCACGGCTATTTCTAGTGTGTTTGATAGGATTAGGGATTGCGGTCAGCAGAGTTTCCACGTCCCAGAGCTCGTCCTTTATTATCAGTAACTATCAGGTCATTCCGTGTGCTCTTAACCACCAGGTCCATTATTGTCCTGACCACCAGGTCATAACAGTACAGGTGGCCCAAAGTACTAATGCATCTCAATAGAGGGATAAGAGAAGTTCTGAGACCAGAACTTTGCAGTGTGTTTTGTCTCTCTTTTCCCCCTTTACCTCTGGGTGGTTCAGGACACAGGTGTAAACATGGACATTCAAGGTCTGTCCTCTTGGATGGATAATCTCACTACAAGGGTACAAAACATTCAAGATTTTGTGGTTCAGAATCCGATGTCAGAGCCTAGGATTCCAATTCCTGATTTGTTTTTTGGTGATAGATCTAAGTTCTTGAATTTCAAAAATAATTGTAAATTGTTTCTTGCCTTGAAACCTCGCTCCTCAGGTGACCCTGTTCAACAAGTAAAGATCATTATTTCTTTGTCACGTGGTGACCCTCAAGACTGGGAATTTTCTCTTGCGCCAGGAGATCCGGCATTGCGTGATGTTGATGCGTTTTTCCTGGAGCTTGGATTGCTTTATGACGAACCTAATTCAGTGGATCAGGCAGAGCAAATCTTGCTGGCTCTGTGTCAGGGTCAGGATGAAGCGGAGATATATTGTCAGAAGTTTAGAAAGTGGTCTGTGCTCACTCAGTGGAATGAATGTGCCCTGGCAGCAATCTTCAGAAAGGGTCTCTCTGAAGCCCTTAAGGATGTCATGGTGGGATTTCCTATGCCTGCTGGTCTGAATGAGTCTATGTCTTTGGCCATTCAGATCGATTGACGCTTGCGTGAGCGTAAAGCTGTGCACCATTTGGCGGTACTATCTGAGCATGGGCCTGAGCCTATGCAATGTGATAGGACTTTGACCAGAGCTGAACGGCAAGAACACAGACGTCGGAATGGGCTATGTTTTTACTGTGGTGATTCCACTCATGTCATCTCCGATTGTCCTAAGCGCACTAAGCGGTTCGCTAGGTCTGCCACCATTGGTACGGTACAGTCTAAATTTCTAATGTCCGTTACTCTGATTTGCTCTTTGTCATCCTATTCTGTTATGGCATTTGTGGATTCAGGCGCTGCCCTGAATTTGATGGACTTGGAGTATGCTAGGCGCTGTGGTTTTTTCTTGGAGCCCTTGCAGTATCCTATTCCATTGAGAGGAATTGATGCTACGCCTTTGGCCAAGAATAAGCCTCAGTACTGGACCCAATTGACCATGTGCATGGCTCCTGCACATCAGGAGGATATCCGCTTTCTGGTGTTGCATAATCTGCATGATGTGGTCGTTTTGGGGTTGCCATGGCTACAGGTTCATAATCCAGTATTGGACTGGAAATCTATGTCTGTGTCCGCCACAGGGGGTACATGGTGATGTTCCATTTTTGTCTATTTCGTCTTCCACTCCTTCTGAAGTTCCAGAGTTTTTGTCGGATTATCGGGATGTATTTGATGAGCCCAAAACCAGTGCCCTACCTCCTCATAGGGATTGCGATTGTGCAATTAATTTGATTCCTGGTAGTAAGTTTTCTAAGGGCCGATTGTTCAATTTATCTGTGCCAGAACACGCCGCTATGCGGAGTTATATAAAGGAATCCTTGGAGAAAGGCCATATTCGCCCGTCGTCATCACCGTTAGGAGCAGGGTTCTTTTTTGTGGCCAAGAAGGATGGTTCTTTGAGACCTTGTATTGATTACCGCCTTCTTAATAAAATTACAGTCAAATTTCAGTATCCTTTGCCGTTGCTGTCTGATTTGTTTGCTCGTATTAAGGGGGCTAGTTGGTTCACCAAGATAGATCTTCGAGGGGCGTATAATCTTGTGCGTATTTAACGGGGCGATGAATGGAAAACAGCAATTAATACGCCCGAGGGCCATTTTGAGTACCTGGTTATGCCATTCTGGCTTTCCAATGCTCTATCAGTATTTCAGTCCTTTATGCATGACATCTTCCGAGAGTACCTGGATAAATTCCTGATTGTGTATTTGGATGATATTTTGGTCTTTTCGGATGATTGGGAGTCTCATGTGAAGCAGGTCTGAATGGTGTTCCAGGTCCTTCGTGCGAATTCCTTGTTTGTGAAGGGGTCAAAGTGTCTCTTTGGAGTTCAGAAGGTTTCATTTTTGGGGTTCATTTTTTCCCCTTCTACTAATCGAGATGGACCCTGTTAAAGTCCAGGCCATTTACGATTGGACTCAGCCGACATCTGTGAAGAGCCTGCAAAAGCTCCTTTGCTAATTTTTATCGGCGCTTCATCGCTAATTTTTCTAGTGTTGCTAAACCGTTGACTGATTTGACCAAGAAAGGTGCTGATGTGGTCAATTGGTCTTCTGCAGCTGTAGAGGCTTTTCAGGAGTTGAAGCGTCGTTTTGCTTCTGCCCCTGTGTTGTGCCAGCCAGATGTTTCGCTCCCGCTTCAGGTTGAGGTTGATGCTTCTGAGATTGGAGCAGGGGCTGTTTTGTCGCAAAGAAGTTCTGATGGCTCGGTGATGAAGCCATGTGCTTTCTTTTCTAGAAAGTTTTCGCCTGCTGAGCGTAATTATGATGTTGGTAATCGAGAGTTGTTGGCCATGAAGTGGGCATTCGAGGAGTGGCGTCATTGGCTTGAAGAAGCCATGCATCGCGTGGTGGTCTTGACAGATCACAAGAATTTGACTTATCTTGAGTCTGCCAAACGGTTGAATCCGAGACAGGCTCGATGGTCATTATTTTTCTCCCGTTTTGATTTTGTGGTTTCGTACCTTCCAGGCTCTAAGAATGTGAAGGCTGATGCACTGTCAAGGAGTTTTGTGCCTGACTCTCCGGGTGTTCCTGAGCCGGCGGGTATTCTCAAAGAGGGGGTAATTTTGTCTGCCATCTCCTCTGATTTGCGGCGGGTGCTGCAAAAATTTCAGGCTGATAGACCTGACCGTTGCCCAGCGGAGAAACTGTTTGTCACTGATAAATGGACTAGTAGAGTTATCTCTGAGGTTTTATTGTTCAGTGTTGGCTGGGCATCCTGGAATCTTTGGTACCAGAGATTTGGTGGCTAGATCCTTTTGGTGGCCGTCTTTGTCACGGGATGTGCGTTCTTTTGTGCAGTCCTGTGGGACTTGTGCTCGGGCTAAGCCCTGCTGTTCTCGTGCCAGTGGGTTGCTTTTGCCCTTGCCGGTCCCGAAGAGGCCCTGGACGCATATTTCTATGGATTTTATTTCGGATCTCCCCGTCTCTCAAAAGATGTCGGTCATTTGGGTGGTTTGTGATCGCTTTTCTAAGATGGTCCATTTGGTACCTTTGTCTAAATTGCCTTCCTCCTCTGATTTGGTGCCATTATTTTTCCAGCATGTGGTTTGTTTACATGGTATCCCGGAGAGCATCGTTTCTGACAGTGGTTCCCAGTTTGTTTCGAGGTTTTGGCGATCTTTTTGTGCTAGGATGGGCATTGATTTGTCTTTTTCCTCGGCTTTCCATCCTCAGACAAATGGCCAAACCGAACGAACTAATCAAACTTTGGAAACATATCTGAGATGCTTTGTTTCTGCTGATCAGGATGATTGGGTGTCCTTTTTGCCGTTGGCTGAGTTCGCCCTTAATAATCGGGCCAGCTCGGCTACTTTGGTTTCGCCGTTTTTCTGCAATTCTGGTGTCCATCCTCGTTTCTCTTCAGGGCAGGTTGAGTCTTTGGACTGTCCTGGTGTAGATACTGTGGTGGATAGGTTGCAGCAGATTTGGACTCATGTGGTGGACAATTTGACATTGTCCCAGGAGAAGGCTCAACGTTTCGCTAACCGCCGGCGCTGTGTGGGTCCCCGACTTCGTGTTGGGGATTTGGTTTGGTTGTCGTCTCGTCATGTTCCTATGAAGGTTTCCTCTCCTAAGTTTAAGCCTCGTTTCATTGGTCCGTATAAGATTTCTGAGGTTATCAATCCTGTGTCATTTCGTTTGGCCCTTCCTGCTTCTTTTGCCATCCATAATGTTTTCCATAGGTCGTTATTGCGGAGATACGTGGCACCTGTGGTTCCATCCGTTGATCCTCCTGCCCCGCTGTTGGTTGAGGGGGAGTTGGAGTATGTGGTGGAGAAGATTTTGGATTCTCGTATTTCGAGATGGAAACTCCAGTACCTGGTCAAGAGGAAGGGTTATGGTCAGGAAGATAATTCCTGGGTCTTTGCCTCCGATGTTCATGCTGCCGATCTGGTTCGTGCCTTTCATTTGGCTCATCCTGGTCGGCCTGGGGGCTCTGGTGAGGGTTCGGTGACCCCTCCTCATGGGGGGGGGGGTACTGTTGTGAATTCTGTTGTCGGGCTCCCTCCTGTGGTCATGAATGGTACTTCGGCTGGTTCTGTCCATGGACTTCCTCTGGTGGGTGTTTCTGAGTTTCCTTCCACAGGTGACGAGGTTAATTCGTTAGCTGGCTGCTCTATTTAACTCCACTTAGATCTTTGCTCCATGCCACCTGTCAATGTTCCAGTATTGGTCTTGTTCACTCCTGGATCATTCTTGTGACCTGTCTTCCCAGCAGAAGCTAAATTCCTGCTTGTATTTTCTTTGGTTTGCTATTTTTCTGTCCAGCTTGCTATTTTTATTCTTGTCTTGCTTGCTGGAAGCTCTGGGACGCAGAGGGAGCGCCTCCGAACCGTGAGTCGGTGCGGAGGGTTTTTTTGCGCCCTCTGCGTGGTCTTTTTGTAGGTTTTTGTGCTGACCGCAAAGCTACATTTCCTATCTTCAGTCTGTTCAGTAAGTCGGGCCTCACTTTGCTAAATCTATTTTATCTCTGTGTTTGTATTTTCATCTTTACTCACAGTCATTATATGTGGGGGGCTGCCTTTTCCTTTGGGGAATTTCTCTGAGGCAAGGAAGGCTTTATTTTTCTATCTTCAGGGCTAGCTAGTTCCTTAGGCTGTGCCGAGTTGCATAGGGAGCATTAGGCGCAATCCACGGCTATTTCTAGTGTGTTTGATAGGATTAGGGATTGCGGTCAGCAGAGTTTCCACGTCCCAGAGCTCGTCCTTTATTATCAGTAACTATCAGGTCATTCCGTGTGCTCTTAACCACCAGGTCATAACAGATAATATCTCACAGCTGTCTGCTTTGCCTTTGGTGGTTCTAAAAAATGGGGGGACCCTAAAAAGAATGATGTGGGGGTCCCCCCCATTTTCAATAACCAGCAAAGCAAATCAGACAGCTGTGAGCTGATATTAATATACTGTGAAGGTCACTGGTTATTAGGATCTTCCCAGCCTTAAAATACCAGCCGGCAGCTGCCCCAAATGCGGCCTATCACATTAGAACATTAAATGTGCCAGTTCTAATGCTTTGACTTGGCTCTTCCTGCCCTGGTGCCGCAGCAGTCGGGGTAATGTTTTTGGGGTTGATGTCAGCAGCTGGCACTTACATCAAGCCCAGGGGTTGATCATTCTGACTCTTGCTCTGCGCTCTGTGACCCAGTGTCTGTGAACTGCGGTAACCTTACTGACCTCACTGCTCAACACAGCTGCAGGATGTTGCGGACTGCAGCGTGATAATCTATGGAGCTTCATTCTCTGAATGAGGCTCAATAGATTTTGGAAGACAGACTTAGGGATCGTCGTGGGACTTCCATGTGGACCACGGTGGATCTGCAGGTTTTTTTTATCTTAAAAAATTAGTGAACGAGGGGTTTTTAACTAAAAATTTTTTATGCCTATGTATATTTCTTTTTACTACTGCATCACTAGGTCTTCTATAAAACCCAATGACAAGATGCGACCGGCCAATCACAGTAATGCCAGTAGAAAACATGACTACGGCTTTGCTGTGTATGCCAGGCAATCCCTGCATGTTTATTGGCTGTCTAACAGCCATGAAACCTGCTGAACAGGGACTCAAGCATAGCATTCAAGCACATGTGATATTGGATCGAGTAACAAGAGTGCCAGAGCATCCTGATGCTCAATCAAGTATAGTGCCAACACTTTCGGCCATGACTGTATATGCTTGGCCTAATGATTTTTTCATGAACACTTTTTTACTGGACTCTGCTTGATAGAATAGGACAGTTTATTTTGATTTCCCCTTTATTTTGTTTTTGCAATATATTGATTAATTCAACCAAATGAAGGTCTTTTGTTAGACAATGAAAGTCTATAGATGTTTTGACTGCAGTTTTTAAAAGTATAGAAAGACAAAATTTGAGATTAAAGATTTTTTTTAAATTCGAATTTGATGAAATTTCCACAAATTTTGATTTGCAGTGAATATAATTTAGTGAATCTCAATTCTGAAAAGGCTGTAATTTCTCGAAAAATACATGTAGGGGAGATGATAGAAAGAACCCTTACACTATGTCAGAGAGAGAGCGAGAACTCGGCTGATCACAAGAGCTAGCAGAGAGAGCGTACCTGGCTGACCGTAAGAGCTCACACACTACAGAAAAGAGAGGACCAGATTGACCATAAGAGCAGGGCCGGCGTTAGGGGCAGGCAGACCAGGCAGCTGCCTGGGGCCCCCGTTCCCCCAGGGCCCCCAGCTAGTGGCAAGTCACGCAGCCACTATGGGGCCCCTGTGAGGCAGGGAGGCCCACCTGCCACCAGCGCCGACTCCCCCACCGCATTGAACTATATCGGCGTTTGCCGGTACAGTTCAAAGCAATGATCGAGGAGAGAGCGTCACCTGACGCTCCCTCTCCCATCTTTCCCCACTCTGCCTCTGACACTGCAGGTGTGCGTCATCACGCACTCACTGTATGCCAGGCAGTGCGGCCATGTCGGCAGCCGCCGACACAGGAGCAGGGAGCAGGCAGCGCGGGCACAAGGAGAGGTGAGGAGCTTGTGTTTTTTTTTCACTGGATGGTGGGGCTATTCTCGGGAGGGGAGAGGAGGGGAGGGAACGGGGGCTGTGCTGTATACTACTGTGTAGGCAGTGCTGTATACTACTGTGTGGGCTGTGCTGTAAACTACTGTGTGGGCAGTGCTGTATACTACTGTGTAGGCAGCGCTGTATACTACTGTGTAAGCAGTGCTGTATGCTACTGTGTGGGCAGTGCTGTATACTACTGTGTGGGCAGTGCTGTATACTACTGTGTGGACAGTGCTGTATACTACTGTGTGGGCAGTTCTTTATACTACTGTGTGGACTGTTCTATAAACTACTGTGTGGGCTGTGATATACACTACTGTGTGGGCTGTGCTATATACTACTGTGTGTGCTGTGTTATATTCTACTATGTGGGCTGTTCTATATACTATGTGGCTGTGCTATATACTACTATGTGGGCTGTGCTATATACTATGGGGGTATATTGCCTTCTATGGGGGAGGCTGTGTTATATACTATGTGGCTGTGTTATATATTTGGAGGGTACATTATATTCTATGGAGGAGGCTGTGTTATATACTATGCGGGGTTGCATTATATTCTGTGGGGGCTTTATTAGATTTTATGAGGGATGATTGCATCATACTCTTTGATGGGGCTACATTATATTTTATGGCGAGGTGGGCTGTATTATATCCTGTTCGGGGCTACATTATATTCTATGGGGGGGTTGTATTATATTTATATTCTTTGAGGGGTGATTGCTAGGGTTGAGCGACCTTGACCTTTTTAGAGTCGAGCCGTGTTTCGCGAAACCCGACTATCTTAGAAGTCGAGTCGAGTGGAATCAGCCGATTATCGCGAAAAGTCGGGTATCGACCGAAACACGAAACCCAATGCAAGTCAATGGGGGAGCATAGTCGGCAGTGAGTGGAGGCCAGGAAAACACCTACACTGCCCATTTTAATGGCAAAAACATCCATTCTTGTTACAGAAGCTTGTCAATCGTAATTTACCTTATAATAATTGGAAGGTATTTGAAATTGGTGGTCATTTGACTAAAGTTGTGGGGGGTAGGGCTGGTTCAAGTAATTAGTGGGCCCAGGAAATCTGGACCACGTCACGGCAGTGGAGCAGGGAGAGGTAAGTATTTCAACTTTGCAAGTGCTGTGATCCTGAGCAAGCAGGGGGGGCCCACTCGTTGGCATTGGCACTGGCACAGGGCCCCTCAAAGTACAGCGGTGTGTTTGCACGGCGGGGGCGCCTCCCACCGGCAGCAACACTTTTGCGTACTATGAGAGGCCCTGTGCCAGTGACGTCGCCAACTAGTATTCCTCCCCCCACCTGATGAAGGAACCTGCACTTTCATCTGCACCTTCCTCTTTGTCCCCGTGTAAGGTGGTATGGTATGCGGGAAGAGGAACCTGACTTTCAGCAGGGTCACAATCTTGCTGTGTAGCGTGCACAGGGAATTTTGCGTTATGGGTCAATGTACCAGCAGACTCATCTATCACTGGCTGGGCAATGGGCAGGATGAGGAGGAAACACAGATATAGGCCCAAAGAATAAAGTGGGCTAAATGCAGTTCAAAATTGGTAACACAGGACTAACCAGGGGGCATTGCAGTGGAGGACAACTGGAATGAGAGGCTGACACAGAGAGTAGGCCCAAATCAGTAAGTAGTCGAAATGCAGTTCAAAATTGGCAACCGTAGTAAACAGGCGGCACAGCTTTGTTCAGTGGAGGAGAACAGCAAGGAGTGGCAGACACCGATAGTAGGCCCCAACCCAACTAGTAGGCCAAATGCAGTCTAACATTAACAACTACTTAACGAGAGCCTGAAAATGGAATTTCAGGACAGGAAACCAGGTGAACAGCAAGGAGCGGCAGACACTGTTAGTAGGCCCCAAACCAACTAGTACGCCAAATGCAGTTGTTCCATTTAACCACTATTTAACAAGAGCCTGAAGATAGAAGCTCAGGAAAGGCAACCTGGAGAACACCTTGGAGTGGAAGACACCGTCTCTACACCCCATACCCAATTTGTAGGCCTAATGCAGTGTAGTTTCCAACAACTACTAAACGAGAGTAGGGAGATCGAAGCAATGTGGACGAAACCTGGGGAACACCTTGGAGTGTAACACACCGTCTCCCTACACCCCATACCAAATTTGTAGGCCTAATGCAGTGTAGTTTGCAACAACTACTAAACGAGAGTAGGAAGATCGAAGCAATGTGGACGAAACCTGGGGCACACCTTGGGGCGGCAGACACCGTTAGTAGGCCCTACCAAAGTTGTAGCCCCAATGCAGTTTCAAAATTCCTAGAGGCTGAAAACAAGACTATTGACGCTCAGCTTTTTTCAAAGGAACACAGCTGTATTCAGTGGCGCAGACAGACACAGATAGTAGGCCTGAAACCAAAAATGTGGCTCACTGCAGCTTAAAAAAGGTTACAGGGGTACACGGGCAGCAGTGGTCTGGTCAGTGTAGGAGTAGTAGAAAGAACGGGCCGCAGACAGGCTTCGAAGGCCTAACATAAAAAAATATTGGGCTGTAGGCACTTTAACATTGGTTCTAGGGGTACACGGCCAGCAGTAGACTGGTCAGTGTAGGAGTAGTAGAAAGAACGGGCCGCAGACAGGCTTCGAAGGCCTAACATAAAAAAATATTGGGCTGTAGGCACTTTTAAATAGGTTCCAGGGGTACACGGGCAGCAGTAAACTGGTCAGTGTAGTAGTAGTAGAAAGAACGGGCCGCAGACAGGCTTCGAAGGCCTAACATAAAAAAATATTGGGCTGTAGGCACTTTTAAATAGGTTCCAGGGGTACACGGGCAGCAGTAGACTGGTCAGTGTAGTAGTAGTAGTAGAAAGAACGGGCCGCAGACAGGCTTCGAAGGCCTAACATAAAAAAATATTGGGCTGTAGGCACTTTAACATTGGTTCTAGGGGTACACGGCCAGCAGTAGACTGGTCAGTGTAGGAGTAGTAGAAAGAACGGGCCGCAGACAGGCTTCGAAGGCCTAACATAAAAAAATATTGGGCTGTAGGCACTTTTAAATAGGTTCCAGGGGTACACGGGCAGCAGTAAACTGGTCAGTGTAGTAGTAGTAGAAAGAACGGGCCGCAGACAGGCTTCGAAGGCCTAACATAAAAAAATATTGGGCTGTAGGCACTTTTAAATAGGTTCCAGGGGTACACGGGCAGCAGTAGACTGGTCAGTGTAGTAGTAGTAGTAGTAGAAAGAACGGGCCGCAGACAGGCTTCGAAGGCCTAACATAAAAAAATATTGGGCTGTAGGCACTTTTACATAGGTTCCAGGGGTACACGGGCAGCAGTAGACTGGTCAGTGTAGTAGTAGTAGTAGTAGTAGAAAGAACGGGCCGCAGACAGGCTTCGAAGGCCTAACATAAAAAATATTGGGTTGTAGGCAATTTAAAATTGGTTCCAGGGGTACACGGGCAGCAGTGGTCTGGTCAGTGGAGGCCTAGTGGAAGGAGGGACCGCAGACAGGCTTCGAAGGCCTAACATAATAAATTGGGCTGGCTGTAGGCAATTTAAAATTGGTTCCAGGGGTACACGGGCAGCAGTAGACAGGTCAGTGGAGGCCTAGTGGAAGGAGGGACCGCAGACAGGCTTCGAAGGCCTAACATAATAAATTGCACTGGCTGTAGGCAATTTAAAATTGATTCCAGGGGTACACGGGCAGTAGTGGTCTGGTCAGTGGAGGCCTAGTGGAAGGAGGGACCGCAGACAGGCTTCGAAGGCCTAACATAATAAATTGGGCTGGCTGTAGGCAATTTAAAATTGGTTCCAGGGGTACACGGGCAGCAGTAGACAGGTCAGTGGAGGCCTAGTGGAAGGAGGGACCGCAGACAGGCTTCGAAGGCCTAACATAATAAATTGGGCTGGCTGTAGGCAATTTAAAATTGGTTCCAGGGGTACACGGGCAGCAGTGGTCTGGTCAGTGGAGGCCTAGTGAAAGGAGGGACCGCAGACAGGCTTTGAAGGCCTAACATAATAAATTGGGCTGGCTGTAGGCAATTTAAAATTGGTTCCAAGGGGTACACGGGCAGCAGTGGTCTGGTCAGCGGAGGCCGATTGTAATGAGTGTCTGCCAGTTAGTAGTCCAAAACAATAAATAAATGTGAATGTCTCGCATTAAAACAAAACGAAAACACTAAAGGGTGCAATCATTAGGTACAGGGGTGGGATCCTCTGCGTAGTTTCAGACCTACTAATTTGGCGCAAAGTATTTACTTTGGTAAATAGAGGACACTGCCCCTGACTATGTTAAGTACCATCATACATGTCAACACAATGGTATTGTCAGTGGCAGGAATGGAAGGATGTCAGCGCATAGACTAAACATTGGTGGAAGTGTGAGAGATAACTGTGGAAGTGGTAGAGCAATGTTTGACCTGGGGGAGGGGGGAACTCTCTTCTGGCCGGCGGTACAGGCCCAGGGCCCCTCATGTTACAACAGTGTGTCTGACATTGGGTGCGCACCACCACCGCCAGAGACACTTTATTGTACTATGAGGGACCCAGTGGCAGTGCTGTCGAGTGTCGACCAAAAGCGGGCACACCCACCTCTTCAGACAAACAGCACTCTCACGGGTGCTTGCGCCAAGTCGCGATACCACGGCCCCGTGTGGGAAGTTTGGCCATTTAGGGAGGTGTAAACATGTCGTATGCTGGACAATCAGCTGCAGCAAATTAAGACATTAGAAAAGTAATTCACAGTAGTCCAGAGGCAAGAGCTTTTCATAGGAAAGCTAGGTGTCGGCCGGGCAAGGTGGGGCAAAAGAATTCGAAATCCAGTTGTGGTTCATTTTAATGAATGTTAGATCATCAACATTTTGGGTAGCCAGACGAGTCCTTTTTTCGGTTAATATTGAACCTGCAGCACTGAATACTCTTTCTGATAGGACACTAGCTGCCGGGCAAGCAAGCTCCTGCAATGCATATTCTGCCAATTCTGGCCAGGTGTCTAATTTGGATGCCCAGTAATCAAATGGGAATGACGGTTGAGGTAGAACATCGATAAGGGATGAAAAATAGTTTGTAACCATACTGGACAAATGTTGTCTCCTGTCACTTTCAATTGATGCAGCAGTACCTGTCCTGTCTGCGGTCATAGCAAAATCACTCCACAACCTGGTCAGAAAACCCCTCTGTCCAACGCCACTTCTGATGTGTGCACCCCTAACACTCCTGGTCTGCTGCCCCCTGGAGCTCGTGTGAGAACGATCACGGGCGCTGTGTGCTGGGAATGCCTGAAGCAAACGGTCAACAAGAGTTGATTGTTTGGTTGCTAATATTAGTTCCAAGTTCTCATGTGGCATAATATTTTGCAATTTGCCTTTATAGCGAGGATCAAGGAGGCAGGCCAGCCAGTAATCGTCATCGTTCATCATTTTAGTAATGCGTGTGTCCCTTTTGAGGATACGTAAGGCATAATCCGCCATGTGGGCCAAAGTTCCAGTTGTCAAATCTGCGGTTGTGATTGGTTGAGGGGCAGTTTCAGGCAAATCTACGTCACTTGTGTCCCTCAAAAAAACAGAACCCGGCCTTGCCACGCAACCAATTTCCAGTGCCCCCGGGAAAGCTTCCTCATTAAAAATATACTCATCCCCATCATCCTCCTCGTCCTCCACCTCCTCTTCGCCCGCTAACTCGTCCTGTACACTGCCCTGACCAGACAATGGCTGACTGTCATCAAGGCTTTCCTCTTCCTCTGGTGCAGACGCCTGATCCTTTATGTGCGTCAAACTTTGCATCAGCAGACACATTAGGGGGATGCTCATGCTTATTATGTCGTTGTCTGCACTAACCAGCCGTGTGCATTCCTCAAAACACTGAAGGACTTGACACATGTCTTGTATCTTCGACCACTGCACACCTGACAACTCCATGTCTGCCATCCTACTGCCTGCCCGTGTATGTGTATTATCCCACAAAAACATAACAGCCCGCCTCTGTTCGCACAGTCTCTGAAGCATGTGCAGTGTTGAGTTCCACCTTGTTGCAACGTCTATGATTAGGCGATGCTGGGGAAGGTTCAAAGACCGCTGATAGGTCTGCATACGGCTGGAGTATACAGGCGAATGGCGGATATGTGAGCAAAGTGCACGCACTTTGAGGAGCAGGTCGGAGAACCCAGGATAAGTTTTCAATAAGCACTGCACCACCAGGTTTAAGGTGTGAGCCAGGCAAGGAATGTGTTTCAGTTGGGAAAGGGAGATGGCAGCCATGAAATTCCTTCCGTTATCACTCACTACCTTGCCTGCCTCAAGATCTACTGTGCCCAGCCACGACTGCGTTTCTTGCTGCAAGAACTCGAACAGAACTTCCGTGGTGTGTCTGTTATCGCCCAAACACTTCATAGCCAATACAGCCTGCTGACGCTTGCCAGTAGCTGGCCCATAATGGGACAACTGGTGTGCAACAGTGTCAGCTGCCGATGGAGTGGTTGGGCGACTGCGGTCTGTGGAAGAGCTCTCGCTTCTGCAGGAGGACGAGGAGGAGGGGGTGCGAACGCCTACAGCCAACTGTTTCCTAGACCGTGGGCTAGGCACAACTGTCCTGAAATTGATGTCCCCTGGGGACCCTGCATCCACCACATTCACCCAGTGTGCCGTGATGGACACGTAACGTCCCTGGCCATGCCTACTGGTCCATGCATCTGTAGTCAGGTGCACCTTTGTACTCACAGATTGCCTGAGTGCATGGACGATGCGCTGTTTAACATGCTGGTGCAGGGCTGGGATGGCTTTTCTGGAAAAAAAGTGTCGACTGGGTAGCTCGTAGCATGGTTCAGCGTACTCCATCAGGGCTTTGAAAGCTTCGATTTCTACTAACCAGTAGGGCATCATCTCTAACGAGATTAGTCTAGCTATGTGGGCGTTAAAACCCTGTGTACGCGGATGCGAGGATAAGTACTTCCTTTTTCTAACCAGAGTCTCATGTAGGGTGAGCTGGACTGGAGAACTGGAGATCGTGGAACTAGCGGGTGTGCCGGTGGACATGGCAGACTGAGAGACGGTTGGAGACGGTATTGTTTCCGCCGGTGCCCTAGATGCAGTATTTCCTCCTACAAAACTGGTGATTCCCTGACCCTGACTGCTTTGGGCTGGCAAAGAAACCTGCACAGATACTGCCGGTGGTGCGGAAAATGGTGGCCTTACAGTGACAGAAGGGATGTTGCGTTGCTGACTAGCTTCATTGGCCGAGGGTGCTACAACCTTAAGGGACGTTTGGTAGTTAGTCCAGGCTTGCAAATGCATGGTGGTTAAATGTCTATGCATGCAACTTGTATTGAGACTTTTCAGATTCTGACCTCTGCTTAAGCTAGTTGAACATTTTTGACAGATGACTTTGCACTGATCAATTGGATGTTGTTTAAAAAAATGCCAGACTGCACTCTTCCTAGCATCGGATCCCTTTTCAGGGATTGCAGACTGAGCTTTAACCGGATGGCCACGCTGTCCTCCAACAGGTTTTGGCTTTGCCACGCGTTTTGGGCCAGATACGGGCCCGGCAGATGGAACCTGTTGCGATGTTGATGCCTGCTGCGGCCCCTCCTCCACCTCCGCTTCAGAACTACTGCCGCCTGCACCCTGTTCCCCCAATGGCTGCCAATCGGGGTCAACAACTGGGCCATCTATTACCTCCTCTTGTAGCTCGTGTGCAACTTCATCTGTGTCACCGTGTCGGTCGGTGGTATAGCGTTCGTGACGGGGCAACATAGTCTCATCAGGGTCTGATTGTGGATCAGTACCCTGAGAGGGCAATGTTGTGGTCTGAGTCAAAGGACCAGCATAGTAGTCTGGCTGTGGCTGTGCATCAGTGCACTCCATGTCAGAATCTACTTGTAATGGGCATGGCCTGTTAAATGTTTCACTTTCTAAGCCAGGGACGGTATGTGTAAAGAGCTCCATGGAGTAACTCGTTGTGTCGCCTGCTGCATCCTTCTCTCTTGTTGTTGTTTTTGCTGAAGAGGACAAGGAAGCAACTTGTCCCTGACCGTGAACATCCACAAACGACGCGCTGCTTTTACATTTACCAGTTTCAGAAGAGGAGGCAAAAGAGCTAGAGGCTGAGTCTGCAAGGTAAGCCAAAACTTGCTGTTGCTGCTCCGGCTTTCCTACTCCCAGAAAAGAGAGCGTTCGAGGCCTTGTTTAGCCAGACGACGAACCTGGCTCCACAGCTCCAGACTTAGGTGGAATATTTTTTTCCCACGACCACATGATGCTCCACTACCACTACCATCATTACCAGCTGACATTGAACGCCCACGGCCACAACCTCTTGCACCAGACTTCCTCATTGTTTTAAAAACTTAACCAAAGTAACTTTATTTGTTGCTGTCAAACAACTTACACGGTGAGCTATAACTTCAGTATGATTTTGATATCCCTTTACAGGTTGGTGAGACCGCAAGGAAAATCAGGCACAATGTTACACACTCTGTTTTCTGTGGCACCAAATCACAGAGATGCCACACATGCAGGACTGTCACTCAAGCACAAATGTCAATATTAATCTCCCATTTTTTTTTTTTTTTTTCAGGGAGTCTTTAGAAACAAAATAAAATAAAATGATTTTTTCAGAAAGAATTTAGAAACCAAATAAAATAAAATGATTTTTTCAGGGAGAATTTAGAAACTAAATAAAAAAAAAAAATAGGCTTTCTATGGCCCACTGAGTGAGAGATGGCACACACAGGAGTCAGGAGTGGCACACAAGCCCAGAGGCCAATATTTATCTCCCACTGATTGATTTATTGATTTTTTCAGGTAGAATTTAGAACCCAAATCAACCAAAAAAATAAATAGGCTTTCTATGGCCCACGGAGTGAGAGATGGCACACACAGGAGTCAGGAGTGGCACACAAGCCCAGATGCCAATATTTATCTCCCACTGATTGATTTGGTGATTTTTTCAGGTAGAATTTAGAACCCAAATCAACCAAAAAAATAAATAGGCTTTCTATGGCCCACTATTTGAGAGAGAGATGGCACACCCAGGAGTCAAGACTGGCACACAAGCAGAAAGGGCAATATTAATCTCCCACTGATTTTTTTTTTTTCAGGGAGACTTTAGAAACAAAATTAAAAAAAAATAGGCTTTCTATGGCCCACTGAGTGAGAGATGGCACACACAGGGATGGCACTCAAGCAGAAATGCCAATCTTAATCTCCCACAAAAAAAAAAAAAAAAAACAGGGAGTGTCCTACAATTACTATCTCCCTGCAGTAATCTCAGCCAGGTATGGCAGGCAGCAATAAGGAGTGGACTGATGCACAAATGAAATAAAAAGTGTGGACAAACAAAAAAGATAGCTGTGCAGAAAGGAAGGAACAAGAGGATTTGTGCTTTGAAAAAAGCAGTTGGTTTGCACAGCGGCGTACACACAGCAATGCAGCTATCAGGGAGCCTTCTAGGGCAGCCCAATGAGCTACAGCGCTGAGAAAAAAAAAAGTAGCTTCCACTATCCCTGCACACCGAAGGTGGTGTTGGACAGTGGAAATCGCTACAGCACAAGCGGTTTGGGGGTTAATGGACCCTGCCTAACGCTATCCCTGCTTCTAACGAAGCGGCAGCAACCTCTCCCTAAGCTCAGATCAGCAGCAGTAACATGGTGGTCAGCGGGAACGCCCCTTTATAGCCCCTGTGACGCCGCAGACAGCAAGCCAATCACTGCAGTGCCCTTCTCTAAGATGGTGGGGACCAGGACCTATGTCATCATGCTGCCCACACTCTGCGTTCACCTTCATTGGCTGAGAAATGGCGCTTTTTGCGTCATTTAAACGCGACTTTGGCGCGAAAGTCGTGTACCGCATGGCCGACCCCGCACAGAGGTCGGGTCGGGTTTCATGAAACCCGACTTTGCCAAGAGTCGGCGACTTTTGAAAATGAACGACCCGTATCGCTCAACCCTAGTGATTGCATCATACTCTAAAAGGGGCTACATTATACTATATGGGGGCTGCATTATATTCTTTGGGGAGGTTACATTATACTCTGTGAGGGGGTTAGATTATACTCTGTGGGATGGCTGCATTATTCTCTGTGGGGTGGCTGCATTATACTATACGTGGGCTGAATTATACTTATCGAGGACTATGGGGAATACATTATGCTATATGAAGAACTATGGGGTGCATATTGTACTACATGGATGACTATGGCGGTGCATTATACTATAGGGGCACATTATATTATATGGAGGACTATGGGTTGTGCATTTTACAATATGGAGCACTGTGGTGCACATTATATATATATATATATAGAGGAGTATGGGGTGTATTATACTAAACAAGCAAAATGCTGCATATTCATTGGGTGGTTGGATTGTTTATGCCGGAATAAAAGTCATTGTTCTCAGCAGCACATCGCCAGTGTAAACTGTAGATGTGCTGCTGATAACATGATACTGTATGGTGATCTGTTAGTAATCTATTAGTGATCATCTGTCCCCATTTTTCTTTCTCAGACGGTGGAAAGAGGCCGGGAAACAAGCGTCCAACGACTTCAGTATTGTCGATCACACTTGTTTAGCGGCCTGAGATCAGCACATGTAAATACAACAGAAATGCTTCTGTGTGATGTGCAATATGTTAGCATTTGGGGCCCCATTTTAAACTTTGCTTAGGGCCCCACTTTGCCTAAAATCGGCCCTGCATAAGAGAGAGAGGACCTTGCTGACAATAAGAGTTTACACTCTATAAAAGGGACAAGACCTTTCTGAACATAAGAACTTACACCCTAAAATAGAGAGAGAGGACCCATCTAATCATAACAGCTTGTACACTACAGAAGAGAGAGGACCTTGCTGACCATAAGAGCTTAAACTCTACAGAAAAAAAGGAGTCATCTGCCTATAAGAGATTACACTGTACAGAACAGAGGACTCTGCTACTCATAAGAGCTTACACACTATAGGAAAGGACCTCGCTGACCATAAAAGCTGACACTCGTATAAGGAAAGAGGACCCTCCTGACCATAAGTCTGTATGACTTAAGCTAATCATAAGAGCTTGCACACTACTTAAGAGAGAGACTTACCCAGTCACTCTGGAGCTGGGAAATAGCCTGCATGGCCATGCAAAAAGACAATAGCCTTCTCACTGATGCTTCAATGATGTGAGGAAAGTTTTTTTTATTTATTACAGAATGCAAATCAAGTCTCAATGTGTTCGAATTTGTATAACGCTGTAAATTTCAGTAAATTCATCCAAGTATCGATCTGCTCATGTCTATCAAGAACCCAACGTAAAATTGCAATATGAGCTGTTTCTTTTGTAGCCTACTTTTTCTATCTAGTAATTAGAAACTAATGGAGTAGCAGTAGCAGTTCTGCCTGGAACAACTTATATTTAACTAGATGGCAGCCCGATTCTAAAGAATCGGGAGTCTAGAATCCATATATACTTGAAATTCGGCAGGAGCTTGAAGAGCAACGTCACTGGGCCCGCCTCCACGCAGTAGAAACTTGCTGTGAGGTAAAAATTCAAAAATCACACCAAAATGGCGGGCGGAGTGTGTCACAGTACGGCACGTTTCTGATTGGTCGCTCGCAGCAGGCGGCAACCAATCAGACACTGGACACTGTTGACGTCACTTATCTCCGGACATTAGCTCCGGACATTAGCTCCGGACATTAGCAGGAAGTAGTATTCTAGGCAATTATATATTAGATCTCTTTGATGACTGGAATGTTATTTCCAAAGTTTAACGCGTAACACGGACAGCATAATCCAGCTAAGAATATTTACAGAATTGATTCCTCGTCCTCAGCTTGTAACAGCAAATATGTATAAGGAACATATACATTGCACAATAAAGGAAGTGGGTGCCTAAGGCTACGTTCACACTAGCGTTCTGCTAGTGTGCGTCGCCTTAGCGTCGGGCGACGCAGCGGCGACGCACGCGTCATGCGCCCCTATGTTTAACATGGGGGACGCATGCGTTTTTGTGTGTTGCGTTCTGCAACACTTGCGTCTTTTTTGCCGCTAGCGTCGGACCAAGAAAACGCAGCAAGTTGCATTTTTCTTGCGTCCGATTTTCGGCAAAAAACGACGCACGCATCGCAAAACGCAGCGTTTTTGCGTGCGTTTTGCCGCATTTTTGTGTGCGTCGTGCGTTGCCGACGCAGCGGCGCGCAACGCTAGTCTGAACATAGCCTTAGTGATTTTGTATACGGTAGTTGTGGATGCAGGAGGTGGCAATGGCCCTTTAGTAACTTGTACAGACAGTGTAAATGCAGCAACCATGCATGGTATTACACAGGAGAAGGTAAAGTAGCTTCTGATAAAAATAAAACAGGAATTTCAGCAAGGACACTCACTGACTTTGCCTTTGAGAAGACAAACTTGAAGCCAAGAAATGTGCACTAAGGAAACAGTGAGGCCTTCTTTGGAGTTTCTGTCTGCACAAGATTAATGACTGTGACACCTTGGCTCTGTCAGAACAGAAATTTGTCTTGTGTGCTACTTATATAAATATCATTCCTGAATCATATGTGAATCCACTGAACAAATGTGCATTATGGCTGGATGTCATCAAATCACAGAAAGCCTTTACTTTTCACTTTATTATTCAATATGTCTTTCTAAACAAATACCTGCCAAGTTCTGTAGTGATATAGTCCCTGCCTATATCCTTGTATAATTGAGAAGACTTGTTGCTGCTCGGAAGTGCTGTCTGCACAGTCATCAGTTGCTCCTCTGTTATTGGGGTTCAGTACCGCCAGCTGCTCCCCTGCTGTGTGTGCAGCAATTTCTCCACTCAGTTTCTAGCACTGACCCTGGGCTCCAACACCGCCAGTTTCTGCCCAAAAGTGCTGTCTGCACAGTCAACAGTTGCTCCTCTGTTATTGGGGTTCAGTAACGCCAGCTGCTCCCCTGCTGTGTGTGCGGCAATGTCTCCTGCTCCCTCCACACTAAGACTACAACAGATATAAAACTTGCTCCAATTAGGCCTCAGCCTACACTCTGCTTCTAACATTGAACCTGGGCTCCAACACCGCCAGTTGCTGCCCGGAAGAGCTGTCTGCACAGTCAACAGTTGCTCCTCTGTTATTGGGGTTCAGTACCGCCAGCTGCTCCCCTGCTGTGTGTGCGGCAATTTCTCCACTCAGTTTCTAGCATTGACCCTGGGCTCCAACACCGCCAGTTGCTGCTCGGAAGTGCCACCTGCACAGTCAACACTTGCTGCCATTTTATTGGGGTTCAGTAATTTCAGCTGATCCCCTGCTGTGTATCCGGCAAATTCTCCTGCTCCCTTCACATTCACCCTACTACAGAAATTAAAGGGAACCTGTCCCCTCCAGGCATTTTTAACTAAAAGAGCCACCTTGTGAAGCACTAATGCTGCACAAGGAAAAGGTGGCTCTTTTAGTTATGCTCCTTGCACACGCTGAACTAAACACTTATAAAATGTGTCCCCTCATACTGTGAAAGTCCTGGAGGCGGGACTTTCCTAACTAATCAGATGCGGCACAGCTGTCATTCATACCCCCTTGGCACCGTGTGCCGCCTCCTGAGCGTTGTTTGAATCTGTCCCGGAGCCTGCGCTGTTATGTTATCCCTTGGCCATGCGGAGTTAGTGCTGCCCATCTTCTGACATCATTTGATGTCAGGCTGACTGCACCTGTG